>NC_065589.1:62505180-62813996 GCF_024542745.1 Macaca thibetana thibetana
TGGTGATGTGTGCACCAAAATCTCAGAAATCACCACTAAATAACTTACCCATTTAACCAGACACCACCTGCTTTCTAAAAACCTATTGAAATAAAAAATTTAAAAAATAATTATTAATGACCTTAAAGCCATTAGCACTCATTCTAATGATTTTCAACTCTGGGTTCCTGGGACTCTTTGAAAGTATGTGGGGACAAGAGAGAAATACTTGAGGGAATTAAAAATCTTCAGACAATATTAAGTAGTCAATGATAACCAAATAATCATAACTGTCAGATAATAGGGTCTCACAAGTCTTTGCCTTACAAAGCACCAGGCTGCCCTTCAGCCCTGACACTGTTTTCATCTGCCCTCTCTGAGCTCCTCTCATAAGGCAAAGTGAAAACAACAGAGCTGGTCACTGTGCTTTTTGACTGGAAACTGACTCTCCGCCAACACATAGGGTGTTCTCTGTTAAACCGTTACTCTGGCAGATATTAAGCAAACCCATTACTGATCTAAGAAGAAAATATAATGTTATGCTTTGCAACTTTTGGAAGCACACATGTGACAGGGTCATGATGAGCAAACACCACAAAACACAGGTTAAGAACCACTTCATTCTCTCCTTTCCTTCCCTTCCCCTTCCCCTTCCTTCCTTGCTTCCTTGCTTCCCTTTCCCTTTCCTCTTGCTTTCTTGCTTTCGGAGTTTTGCTCTTGTTGCCCAGGCTGCAGTGCAATGGCATGGTCTCAGCTCACTGTAACCTCCACCTTCCAGGTTTGAGTGATCCTCATGCCTCAGCCTCCCAAGTAGCTGGGATTACACATTCTTGCCACCACCTCCAGCTAATGTTTGTATTTTTAGTAGAGACAGGGTTTCACCATGTTGTTCAGGCTGGTCTGGAACTCCTGACCTCAGGTGATCTGCCCACCTCGGCCTCCCAAAGTGCTGGGACAGGCTTGAGCCACCTCGCCCACTCAACTTCATTCCTTTTCCAAGTGAGCCCACAGTTGCTACTGGCACAATGACTCCGGGAAGTGGCCAGCCATTTGTGGAACTAGAATATCCATCCCTTGGACACAGCGGTGATTTCTGCATTCTGTAGCTTCTCTTAAAGTCCCTGAATCTGTACTAGCAGTTGCCCATCTGCACATTTTTGGACTCACTGGATGGAAGAGCTACAAGAATCCTCTCTTTTGTTTCTGGGAGCTTAGAGGCAAGAGATATAAACTTGTCACATTTAACAAATAATTACTATTTTGATATTTATCTTTACTTCCAACATATTTCTGTCTTTTTATGACTGCAAAGCCTCATTTAATGTGTGTTAGATATATTTCTGACAGCTTTATATAAATTAAATCATCTAATCATCAAAACAACCTTGAGAGAGAGTTACTACAATTATGCACATTTTATGAATGAGAAAATCGAGCCGCAGAGAGGTTAAGGGATTTGTCTGAGAAAGGAAATACAATAAGTGTTGAGTTTCCATCGAGGCTGTGGTCTTAACTGCTATGTCATGCCATCTCATTTACTGACTTCTCTGCCCACTGGTTCTTCCTCTGCCTGTCTTTCCATCTGGAAAAGAGCATTTAACATTTCTAGGTCCCCCAGGCCTCTTAAACAGCCTCATGTATTAAAAAATAAACTATTTCAATTATGTTGTTTATTTTGAAATGAAAAGCTTTGAGATTTTATTTTAGAGCATTCAAAAATCTTTAAAAAGTGACTAAAAGCTGGCTTTTATTGATGATGATTAGATGATTTAATTTAATGTCTAAATGGTATCCTCCCCAAACCAAACACTTTATGGAAAAGGAGTGCATTTTATAAATCATCTTTCTCCTCAGATTCCTAAGAAAATAGAAGGCAAAAATAACCTTGAAATCTCTGCTGACCTTCTTAACATCGTGTAAGAAATGTTTTAACTCTCTGTGCACATGTGCCTTTCCTTTCAATAGCTATTGAAGTTGTCACTTGACAAAGAATTGAGAGGGATAAGACAGAAGGGGCATTCACCATGATTCTATTCCTGGAAACTGACATTTTATCTTAGAGGAAATAAAGCATCATGTGTATGTTGACTTTAGAAAAGGTTTAATAGAAACTCTAACACCTAAATGAAGCCACAGCTTCTTTCTAGCATGAAGTGAATGTTCTAATTAATGTTTCGATTTGCTGCATTTTGGTCAAGTGTTTTCCTCCTCCCTTTTCTTCCGCTGGGGCTAGGTGTCAGGTATTGCTCTAGGTCCTAGAAATATAGAGACAGTGTCTATAGCATAGTCCTTGCTCTGTAGGATTTCATTTGGTTTTCACAATAATTTCAACACCCTGAGATACGGAGTTTCCAGATTCCAGCATCTTTATGTTCATATTTTAGCATGTCAACTTTCCAGATTCTACTTTTAAGTTACATTAATAGTTCCATTATCTTCTACAACTTTAAAACGAATACATCTTACCTAAACTGATGATTAAAAAATGTACATATGTGAACGAACAAAGCACTGGAGACTATCAATCCAAGGAAATGCTCATTAAATGCTGACAAGGAAACCATGAATACTTGTGTAGTTTCAGGGAGAGTAATCAGACTTTTGATTAATTCAAAACCATGATTTGATGGCAGCCTATGCAATCCTGAACAAAATTAGCGCTTTTCTCCAATCTAGCTAGATCCCTACAAGGTAAGAATTTAAAGGAAAAATGAGAGTTATAAATAGCTCCTTCACTGAAGCACTCCATAGTTGAGAAATTTAAGAAAATGACAAGTAACTCAGCTGGTTTATTATCTCTGATGTTATTGCAATAAAAACTTGGACAACAGCCTTTTTACATTTTTTAGGGATTTCTTGCACTCAATTTGACGGGAAACTGTAGTTTTTATTTAAGGAAGGTGTGGGATAATTATTTTTCATTTGTAAAATATAAGCACTGTTTCAGATGATAAATTGTAAACATGCTAATGATACTTTACCTGTATTACTAAACGTTTTCTTCATACCCATTAAGCCATCTAACGGTCACAGTTCTAATCTTCATTGAAGAGAAGCAACACTAACGATGTGCATACTTCTGATTTCTAGGCACCTCAAGGCCTTGGTTCAATTGTTATTTGATGAGCTTGTATAGAAAAATAGTAGGAACATCTGAGGTATTATCATTCCTGTATAGGCAGCTAAGTGAGCAATCTACTATTTTTAAAAGACAAGAAGAGAATCACATAAAATATCCACTTTAAGTCGTTAATTTCATTACAATACCATCTTTGACTCCATGACAGAACTGTAAGTTAAAAATATGTGAGGTAGACACTATTGTTATTTCCATTTTAACAGATAATAAACAGGGGCTCAGAAAGACCAAATAACTTGCCCAGGTTCATTCAGCCAGTCAGCTGTCCAATCCAGATAGGAGTTCTGGTCTGTCTGATTCCAACGCCTAACTGTAGCTTTGACGAAGCTGCCATTGAGATTGAGATGCTAGCTCAGCGTAAGCTATTAATCTCTTTCACAGCACCAGAGGAAAGTCAATTTGCAGTCACCTTTGGATTAAATAATATATTCAATCCTTACTTGTCCATTGTGACAGGTTACAATAAAGTTACACATACACACATGTATACACTATGTTTATTCCTTTTCAAAAGAAGAATAAAATCACTTCTTATATTACATTTGTAATTTTTTAACTTAATAGTTCATGGGCATCCTTTCAAGTTAATACACAGTGATCCAATATTTTCTTTCTCATAATTGCATCCCATTTCAGACAAGGATAAGCTACCTATATCTAAAGATTCCACATACATACATACTTAAATACATACACATATATGTGTGTGTATAGAGAGAGAGAGGGAGAGAGTGACAGAGGGAGAGAGAGACAGCGAGTGTCACTGGGGTTTTATTCCCTTTAATAGATTTCATGACTATAGTGGAACGGCTGGCCAAGAAGATAGAAACACACACAACTTTTCTAAACTGTTTTATTACTTTTCACATCCACCAGCAATACATGAAAGTATCTGTCTATCTCATCTCTGCCTCTGGTTCCTATTGCTATTTTTTTTAAGATTTTTTCAATTGATGAGTGCAAAATGACATCTTAATATTGTTTTATAACTCCTGATGAGTAAAGATGTAAAGGTTTTAAAGTATAGATGTTTACATTTTTATGTTCTAATAAATATTTATCTTACTAGTTTTTCTTTTTGTTGTTATTTATTAAGTTGCATAAGCTCACTGTATACGTGTCAAAATCTGTGAAAATCTGAAATTTTACTCTACTTGAAAACTAACAATCAACCTGCTATAGTTTTATGGATGCAGGCAGAAGACACAAGATTCTGGGTCAGAGACAAAGGACTTTATTTCTCAGGACACAGGAAGCATCATGAGCATCAGTATGTTTGGGTCAGTTCTCTTCACCTACATGTCCTACATGGATGTTGCAGTTGGGGCTAGCTGACACCTGCACATTCAGTAAGTTGTGCTAAAGGGAAGAAACACAAAGTTTTCATAATAGACAGTCAGCATTCCTGCCTTTTGCAGAGATAGACACTGTCTATGTCTTCTAACATTGTTTACTTCCCATATATTCTTGAAGACATAGTACAGAACAAAGGACAGTTAATGCCTTATTTATAAGATGTACAGAAACACAAATGATCCAGGGAGCTGTCTCTCAGCTATTAGAGATATTCTCCTTTTATCTAGTATATTGCATATGTTTTCTCACAATCACTACTTATAATAGCTCTTATATTTTCTCCTTGTCTGTCTTCCTATGGTCTTTGGTCTGATGTGTGTATTATTCTCATGTTAAATTCAACATAATATGGAAATAATTTCTCTCATTTTGGATGCAACTTATTGCTCTACTCTTGGTTGAAATAAAACAGATATTGTCTAATTGCTATTTTATGAAAGTATATGTCCTTTATTATTTATTGTATTTTTGTACTGACAAATGAGCGATAAAAGGCATAGAAAGAGAAATGAATGGGAATTTTTTCCCAATCAAAAAAAATGCTGTAAGTTTATAACTCGTTTCTATCAGTGTTATTGCTGTTCATTCAGAGGATTAGCAATGTCAGGACCCTGCTTGGAGGAAGTCATAACACAGGAGCAAGTCTATGTTTTGTGAGGCTTGAAGCTTCTACAACTTGACAGGGGTTGGAAAAGGTAATGCTGAAAATGGTAAAATACAAAATTACAACCACAAAATTGCTATGGCCTGTCCTGGGGCTCATACAAATATGGAGCCCTGAAACATCAACTAAACATTTTTTGCTTCACAGTAAATCTTCTCTGTCTGGCAAAGGATGTGAAAGAAAAGATTCAAGCCAATCGCAATATAAAGTTTTTGCTTCTTTAGGCCATACTGCTTCTTTATTAGCCCAGCTAAATATGTAGCATTAGTTCCTCAGAGAAAACATTCCATAGTGCCTGCCCTTTTTGAACTTGGATAACGCTGTACTTTAGTCCGAAACGAATGACATTTTGTTGAGTATATCAATGGTTACAAAAATTATTACACTAGATCCAGCAGAATTCCATCAGTGCTGGGGGTGGGATGAATACTACCACAATTTTTTCCTGGGCCCTCTCAGTACCCTTCAAGCTTTAATAAGGATGAAATCTGTGCTAAATGAATTTGGAAGGTAAAGAAAGGAGGCAAAGAGTTGTAGAAGTATCAGAATATAGAGAACAACACTTAGGAATGTGCAAGAAACAAATAGAGATAAAGTGTTTTCAGAAAGTCCCAGTTCCTCCTGTTTTGTATTTCTTATTTACATATAGATTATAAATATGTGTGTATATGTATCTACGTGTGTGTATATATAGTATGTGTGTGTATATAGTATATCTGTATATACATACATATGTATATGTGTGTGTATATATGTGTGTGTATCAGATATAGGTATTTGTGTGTGTGTGTTTTAATAGCATTTCATAAAATTAACTTATTTTCTCTGAATTGCCCATCATTTGGCTCATGTTTCAGTTAGCTTAAAAAAATTAATATTTTTGAGTGTCTAATATTCACACGGTATTATGTAAATCATTGACTACTAACAAGTAAAAGTTGTTACAATACTCTTTCTCTTACAGAGTTTATAGTCCTCTTATAGAAATAAAAACAAGTACAGAGATGTCTCCAATACCAGATAGAATATGGTTAGTGGCATGAGAAGCAACAGAAGGTTATCTGAATTTAAAGGATTAATACTCTGTAGAGAGAGTAGCATTTAGAATGATGCCTGAAAGATGAGATTTCTCTATAAAATAGATACAATAAAGAGTTCCAGGCAGATAGGGGGCAAAGCCCTGGGGACAGAACATTGCAAGGAACAGGAAACAGTCCAGTTTCAGTTGGAAGGTATATTGGAATTGAAGCATTTAAGTGAAAAGTGGTAGAGCTACATCACTGATATCTTTATATTCCCATCCTAGTGTAGGTTCTAAGGTGGTTTACAATGGGTGGACATCTTTAGCAGGGGAATGTACTGAACAGGAAAGTAATTTTGAAAAGTTAATCTGAAAGAAGTGCATAGAGTAGACTAAAGAGGCCAAAGCATACTGGGATATCAGTTTCGAGGTTAACAGATTTAAGAAAAAAAAAATTTGTATTAAGTATGAAAGCAAAAAGGCTGTACATAGGTCTTATTGAATAAAACTAAATCACATGATGAGAATGGGAAGATGCAGAGAGAAAAACAATAACAAAATTCTCTGGGTATCTTGAAACCTTGGGATCTTGAAAGGCAACTTGTTTTTTGTGCATTATCACATTAATTTTTGCATCCACTCTTTCCCCCTCTATTTTTTGTTTTTTACCATTTCATATATATCACTTCCCTAATGTCCTCTTTCTCTCCCCTTCTCTAAGAAGAATAGAGAAGCATCAGGAGCATCTACCATCTTATTCAGCTACTCAGCTTTGCTAGTAGCAATGCAGATTAAAGACCCCCTGCTAACATTGTAGATGCTGTGCAATGTACCAGAGAAAAAGAAAGTTCAATGACTCTTCTTTAAGGGGTAGATGACTTCCCTGAGATTTGCAGCCACATAAGTACAAGTGACAAAAACATGGACAAATAATTAACTCCAAGTATACAAAAAAAGAGCATCAGAAAGAGATACTTACTCTCGGAGAAAGGAAAGAAAACACAGAAATGTGGAAAAAGAAATGAGGAAACTGACATTAGTTGGCAAAGCTGTGAAAATCTTAACCAAGGAGAGTCAAAATGCTGCAGCAGAATTATTACACTTTTCGGAAAAGTAGGAGGATAGTAAAGGAGTAGGCACTGGTCAGGGACATAACTTACTAGCGAGTTTGAACATCAACCATGAATTTCCTGTTCCTGCATTTTATTTCTTCACTGCCGTCTTATTCTCATCATCTCAGCCATACCCAGGATGCAAGCAATGAATTCAGGAAGAAAGATGTTCTAATGTTATAAAACATTATAAAGCATCATATTATTCCTGTGAAATTCTTTCTGGATATCTTTGCACTTCTCAGTCCTGTAAGGCAGAATCATACAATCTTCATTTTACCTACGAAATAGTAACAGATTCCTGACAGTTAGAACTCTTCCTGACAGAGAAAGAATGTGACTCAAAGGTTCACAGTAACTGATTTCTATGCCAGAAATGTGTATCGTATTCTACCTGAGAAGGTCTACTTGGTATCATTTGTAAAGGGTGTAAAATTTTGCCGGTGAAAATGGCAGATTTGTTCAAAGCTGCAGTGTGTCCCTTTTGGGACAATAAAATACCCCAAGAATACTATTAAAGATCCTTCAATGTCCAGAGCAGTTCGCTCCCACCCCCAAGCCCCACAGCAAATGATTATCAAGACCAAAATGTCAAGTGTTGAGATTAAGAGAACTTTGAGAAACCTCAAAGTAGTCAACATAGAAAAAGATATACAGTGATTATTTGCTACGTTTTATCTTTTGGTATTTCTTTCAAAATTGCTCAAATTTTCACATTCCATGTCATCTTTCACCTGGGAAACTGCTTATATATTTTTCAAAGTCAAGACCATCATTGACAATGATATTAGTCACTTGGAAATTTATCTTAGTGAGAAAGGTAGGCTCTTTGAACATCTTTGAATGTTTTTGTGTATGTGTAGCACCTAGGTGGACTGAGAAAATCAATCCCCTCTACTTCTAGAAAGAAAAAGCTAGTGTCAGTGGATGAGAGCCTCACTTTAAGGTAAGATATTCAAAATCAACTTCCAATATATAAACACTGTATCTTTAATTCTACCTAAATAAAATAAACAGTAATGTAAACGTGTTTAACATATTAACTGAAGGTGAAGCCAAGAGTAATTTTTAAACATTATTATTCATTTGAGTCTTACAATCATTCATGTGATATTTAATATGTGCCCTGCATTGGGTCAGATGCTAGTGATATAAAGATAGAGAAGACTTGATCTCTGACCTTGACAAAAAGTCTGGTGAGGGAAACAGAAGTATGAAATGTTTACTGGGAGCTCATAACCTTCTTTCTTATTCCACTGACAAATGAATCAGAAGAGGTCTTCAATGTCCTGCCACCAAAACTTCCAGTCCACCAGTATCTGTACCATGTGTGCTCTGCCTTCTCTGATGACTCAATAAGCCCACTTTCCCTATTCTACATGGGCCAGCTTCTCACACAAGATCCCATTTCTGCCTACTCAGGGACATTTCTCATGCAATTATCTCTTCTGTCTTCTACCTCATGTCATCATTCCTCCTCTGTTCTGTATCATTTATTCAGCATACAAATATGTCATACTAGATGTCAAAACTAGCCTCCAGCCCCGTGTCTATCCCCACCCTTTTCCATACTCCCTTCGCCTCCTTAGTTCAAACTCTCAGTATCATTTGATTCACCTCATCACTCCATTTCCCTTTACATCTTTTTCTCTAACTTGAGATTTGATATATCATATTCTCCTGATTTATATCCTTACCCATCTGGCTGCTCCTTCTCCGTGCCCTGTATCCTCTTCACCTCCTCAATCTTGAAATGCTGTAGTGTCCCTTATTCTTAAGTGGTTCTGTCCACCCCAATGATTCAACATATTCCATATGCTGCATTACTCCCGAATTTAGATCTTCGACATGAACATCTCCTCAAAATCTTTATACCTGTACCAGTATGTCTAATAGTCATTTCGATCTTTGCAAGTGTAAAACTGAGCTCTTGATTCTCTCTCCTACCCCTTGTCAAATATGCTTTTCCTCTAGAGGACCCCATCAGAGCAGTTACCAGCATAAAACATCTAGTTTATTAAGGAAAAACTTTGAAGTCACCCTTATTCCTATTTCTCATAACTTTACGTTCAATTAATCAAATCCGTCCTGTTAGATCTCAATTCAAGTGATATCCAGAATGTATTCTCTTCTCCTTACAGCGGCTTAATCCAAGCCATCACCATCTTTCTCCTAGGTTCACTACCTGGCCCTGCAAAAATCTTCTGTTGTGGTGAATCAGTAGTCAGTTCTGCCTACAGTAGCCAAAGTGTCTCTTACAATGGAAATTATGTCATGTCACTCTGCCGCTAGACACCCTGCAGTCGTTTTCCAACACTCAGAATAAAATCCTAAATCTTTGCTGTGGCCTATTAGATCCTACGTGATTTGACACTGAATATCTACCTACTCCCATTTCCTGCCATTTTTTCTCCTTGCTCACGACAATTTGTTGGCTTCTTTGCAAGTCTCACTCTCTCAACTTGGTGCCATTATATTCATTTTAACTACTTCCTGAAACAGTCTTCACCCAGCTCATCTCCACAGGTCATTCATTTCATTCAGGTCCTCGCTCACATGTCAATTCCTCAGAGACAACCCTTTCATAACACCGCTTCTCTATCCCTGCTATAAATTTCTTCTTAGCATTTATCACTACCGGATATTATATTATTATATTATATTTTGTCTGCGTATTTTTTCTTTTTTCTTTTTGAGACAGAGCCTTGCTCTGTCGCCCAGGCCGGAGTGCAGTGGTGCGATCTTGGCTCACTGCAAGCTCCGCCTTCCAGGTTCATGCCATTCTCCTGCCTCAGCCTCCCGAGTGGCTGGGACTAGAGGTGCCTACCACCACGCCTGGCTAATTTTTTGTATTTTTACTAGAGACGGGGTGTCACCGTGTTAGCCAAGATGGTCTCGATCTCCTGACCTCGTGATCCGCCCGCCTCGGCCTCCCAAAGTGCTGGGATTACAAGCGGAGCCACCGTGTCCAGTCGTTGTCTGTGTGTTTTTTCATTCCTCCACTGTCATATAATCTCTACCACCACTTGGTTTGTTTTTGTTTTCCCTTCTATTCCCAGCATCAAGAACTATTCTTGGAATATAATAACTATTCAATAGATATTTGGTGGAATACAGAATAAACTAGTCTCTGTATTTAGCCTGACATCACTGAGATGTCAGGCTTTTATAAATATTTTTCATTTTGCCTATCTATCAACCTTGTACTTTTAAAAGCAATATACCTATACTATTTATAGTTAACTGAAAAAAAAAGAGTATTTATTTACATCTCCTACTTTGGGGTATATCTTACCCTGAGGTGGGGTCAGACCACATATGACACAGTAAATATAATACCACAACACATCCATTATGTACAAATAAACAATTAAAATAACCGCCAGTATGTCACATTATTTAAAATACTCTAGTATAATTCTAATATTTTTAAAATAAACCAAAATATATTTACAAGAGTTTGCATGCTTTTCAGCTAAAATAGCATGACCTCTGGATGCTGTCTTAGAAATGGAAGAAACTTGAACTCTTCAAAGAGAATTGCAGTATAACTAATCACTGTAAACAATGTTTTGATACAAGAAGCAATATATCTGTCTTTTCTGTAATAGGTTTTGATGCATTCCCTGACATCTAGGATTTGAAGTTCAACAAATTGACTAAACTGGAAATTTACTCTGTCAATAGCAAATGGAATCATATATTTCAGAATCATCCTAAAAACAGTGCAACTTAAAAGATATCTGAATAACGTTAGTGAATCATAAGACTCAGACTAGAGACTGATGTTCTCGCTGTTCCTATGTGGATGTTTGATACATTGTAAACCTTCCAGAAGCTCTAAAAGTGAGGAGTGACTCTTCACTTCAGTCTTGTTGAGAATAAAGTTTCTAATACCTCTTATTTGGCATTAGAAAGTTAATTGTCTACTAATATGGTATTGAAGCACTAGATTTGGAAGGAAGAGGCCTGGCTTCTAGTTATTGTTCATCCACTTAGTTATAAGCCCTTAAACCTCAATTTCGTCATTTTTCTCATTAATTAAGAAAAGAGGGATTGATACAAAAATAATATTTTGTGTATTCTACTTGGAATCAATTTTCAAAATAAGTCACAAAGCTGCTTATTGGACGAGCTGAAATTTGAATTTATATCAGTCAAAATAGATGAGGTTATGTTGGACTAATAAACAACCTCTCTATCCCAGTGGCTAAAAATAATGAAAGTCCATTTCCAATTCATGTTCCACGTCAGCAAGCATAGTATGCTCCTGTTAGTAATTCAGAGACCTGGTTAATGGAAGTTCCATCTTGACAAATTTTCTACAATCACTGAGGCAGAAAGAAAGAAACATGGCAGTTAACGTTTCTGACCATAAGTAACACACTTCTGCTCACATTTCATTGATCAAAGTCACATGAATTTGCTTAACCTCAAATGGAGGGGGAAAATACATCCATCTGGAGGTATGGAAGGAAAACCAGAATGTTTTTGAGTAGTTGCAGTGTCTACCACAGAAAGCAGTCTGGGTCAAGAGACCATACTGTTTACTTGTGTGTCAGAGGCAAACTTGTTGGTAGTTCCTGACATACACAGGAACTACTAACTTTCTAACTACTAAATACATAGTCACTGCTATCTGTTTCTCTAGAAAGTTTAGTAGGGAAAAACAGGAAATAAACAAACAAACAAACAGACAATAAAACCCTTAAATAGATTATACTGAATAGAAGGACATTTTTTGTGACTTCTACTTAGAAACATGATATAAAATATATTTGTGACGTAAAAATATATGTATGACATGATCTTATAATCAAATATTGATTTTTAATTGAGTACATTTATAGTAACAAATTTAAGCTTATAAGTAATACTGTCATGTGCAAAATAACTCTTTTATTTATTTATTTATTTTTTTTAGATGGAGTCTCACACTGTCACCCAGGCTGGAGTGCAGTGAAGCAATCTGGGCTCACTGCAAGCTCCACCTCCCGGGTATGGGCCATTCTCCTGCCTCAGACTCCCGAGTAGCTGAAAGTACGTGCACCCGCCATCACGCTCAGCTGATATTTTGTACTTTTAGTAGAGATGGGGTTTCACTGTGTTAGCCAGGATGGTCTCCATCTCCTGAGCTCATGATCCACCCGCCTCGGCCTCCCAAAGTGCTGGGATTACAGGTATGAGCCACTGCACCCGGCCCAAAATAACTCTTTAAATTTTGCCATTACTGATAATAACCAAGTAGCAGAAAAAAATGTAAACTGAAAAATAATTTTAAAAAACATATTTTAATTTTTCAAAAATAAGTGATAATATATTTTACATAACATTCAAAAGCACAAAGTATTTCCAGTGAAAAACATGCCATTCCCATCTTTCTTGCCCTAGTCATCCAGTTTTCTTGTAGCACAAAAAAACCATCGCTTTTAGTATGTTGTCCTTAGAATTTACGATAATTTTTGTCTTACAGAACTGTGTGTGTATAGCTGAATGTATTAACTTTTGATGGGTCCTGTTCTTTGTTTTATCATTCATAAAAATGTAGTCTAAATACCAAGATAAAAAAAAAAATTTAGAAATCTCATGTTTCTTTCAGCACATTTGTAATTTAATTTTTTAATTTTAATTTTTGTGAGTACATAGTAGATATATATATATATACATAAGTGCATGAGATATTTTGGTACAGGTCTACAATGAATAATAATCACGTTATGCAAAATGGGGTACCCATTCCCTCAATAATTTATCCTCTGTGTTAGAAACAATTATACTCCTTTAGTTATTTTTAAATGTGCAATTAAATTATTATTGACTATAATCACCTTATTGTGCTATCAAATACTAGGTCTTATTTATTCTTTCTAACTATTTTTTGGAACTCATTAACCATTCCCACCTCCACTCACAACCCTTCCAGTACCTTTCCCAGCCTCTGGTAACCATCCTTCTATTCTCTGCATGAGTTTAATTATTTTGATTTCGAGTTTTATTTTTCATTCTTACATATATAAAGCATTCAGAATTTATTCTTGATGAAAGATGTGAGACCATAATGCTAGCTTATATTCTTATAATTAGGTATGTGATTGATCCAATATTACTTATGGAAAAATTAATTTCTTTCCACAAATTGCAAATATCAGTTTTGTTATATTCCAAATTCCCACATATACTTAGGTCCATTTTTGAGTTTATAAATGTATCTCATGAGAAATATTTTAAATTCAGCATTTACTACATTGTGACACGATTTCAAAAAAGAATTTAAATACTTTTTTACATAAAATGTCTATGAAGGGAAGTACTTTCAGAATCATGGAATAAGGATCTCCCAAAAACCTATTCTTCATAAAATCAATGAGAATAATAGAGAAAAAGTCAAAATTAACTTTTTGAAACTAGAAATTAACCAATAGTTTTCAACTATCTAAGGATCATTTATTTTAGAAAATTGGTTGAATCTTTATAAGACTAGTAAGCTTTGTGGTGTTTTAACTTGCCCTAATTCCATCCCACACTTACCACCTTTATTGTAACTTTGAAAACCAAGTGTCTTGCATCCTACTGTGAAAACCTTTAAAGTAGTGACCACTGAGTTGAGGAGAATAGATTTGGAGCTCCCCAAGAAGTCCCATTTCCAAAGAATTGTTGTCAGTTGACCAGTTTGGTAGCTTATTAGAAACCACCTCTCACAGGACTTGTCTTTGACCTATCTCAGAACATGATCTTTCTTCAGGAGTATTTGTCTACAACAGTCAAAGGCAATTGTTCAACATTGCTGCTACCTGAGGCTGTGATAACAGTTGGGGCAAACAAGAGGCTGGCCAAGAAACTAAAAAGAAAAGCTAGAGATTAGGTATTTATCAGGGGCTATGAAAAGCTCTGACAGACTCCTGGAAGTCTAGAACATCACAAACATGTGCAAAGCTGTGTACGTGCCCAGGGTCGTGAGCATGCTCATGAAAGTCTTGAAAAGATCCAAAATCCTCACTTCTGGCTCTACATAATCAGGAGGTGTAGGCTAAGGCATAATTTTAAACTGCCAGAACATCAATGCTATGCCCTAACATACATGCAAAGCCACTTGGCAAAGACAGAGAGACTTACTGAATTAATACATTTAAGGAAATCTCTGTTCAATCATTAGCCAACCACTGAGCACCTGAACAGGAGCTTCAGGGACTACACAAGACAAACAGTACAGACTTTACAGAATTAGTTTAGAAAAGTCACTGAACAAACAAACAACAAAACAACAAACCCTAGTAAAGAGACTTGATTTCTAAAGCTGCTATATGTATTATTTAAGACGTTCAGTTTTCAACAAAATATCATGAGACATACAATGAAACAGTAAAGTATGGCCAATAAACAGGAAAAACAGTTACTGGAAACTATTTGTAAGAAAGCCCAGATGTTGAACTTAAGATACAAAGATTTTAAATCAGCTATTATAAATATGTTCAAAGAACTAAAAAAAAAACATACCTAAAAAAACTAAGGAAACATCAGAAAGATGTTTCACCATATATAAAATAATAATAAAGATTTACTAGAGAGGATCAACAGCATATTCAGGCTAACAGAAAAAAGAATCATCAAATTTGAAAATTGATTAAGACTACCTTATTGGATATACAGAAAGAAAAAAGAATGAAAAACGTGAAGAGACTCAGGGACTTTTGGGACAACATATGCAAAATAAGAGTCCCAAAAAAGAAGAAGAAAAAAAAGGACAAAATTTATATGTGAATAATTAATGTCATAAATCTTTCCACACTTGGTGAAAAAAATTAATATTCATGTCCAAGAAGTTCAATAAAGTTCAAGTAGGATAAATTTAAATATATTCACACCTAAACAGATCATAGTCAAACTTTTAAAAGCCAAGGACAAAGAGAAAATCTTCAGTGCATCAAGACAAAAGTGGCTAATCATAATCAAGGAATCTTCAGTAAGATTAACAGCTAATTTCTTATCTTAAACTATGAAGCCCAGAAGGCAATGGGATGACATTTTCAAAGTGCTGAACCCAGGAATTCTATATCAAGCAAAACTATTACAAGGAACTTAAGCAAATTTAAAAGAAAAAAACAACCCCATCAAAAAGTGGGCATAGGATCTGAACAGACACTTATAAAAATAAGACATTTATGTGGACAAAAAACATTTAAAAAGCTCAACACACTGATCATTAGAGAAATGCAAATCAAAACCACAATGAGATACCATCTCATGCCAGTCAAAATTGTGATTAAAAAGTCAAGAAACAATAGCTGCTGGTGAGGCTGTGGAGAAACAGGAATGCTTTTATACTGTTGGTAGGAGTGTAAATTAGTTCAGCCATTGTAGAAGACAGTATGGAAATTCCTCAAGGATCTAGAGCCAGAAATACCATTTGACCAGCACTCCCATTACTGGGTATACACCCAAAGGAGTATAAATCATTCTACTATAAAGACACACACACACACGCACATGTATGTTTATTGTAGCATTATTTACAATAGCAAAGACCTGGAACCAACCCAAATGCCCATCAATGATAGACTGATAAAGAAAATGTGGTATATATATACCATGGAATACTATACAGCCATAAAAAGGAATGAGATCATATCCTTTGCAGGGACATGGATGAAGATGGAAGCCATCATCCTCAGCAAACTAATACAGGAACAGAAAACCAAACACAGCATGTTTTCACTCATAAGTGGGAGTTGAAAAATGAGAACACATGGACACAGGGAGAGGAACAACACACACCAGGGCCTGTTGGGGGTTGGGGGTAGAAGGGAGGAAACTTAGAGAAGGGGTCAATAGGTACAACAAACCACCATGGCACACATATACCTATGTAACAAACCTGCACATTGTGCACATGTATCCCAGAACTTAAAGTAAAATTAAAAACATAAAAACAAAAACAGCTATTCCTCAAAAAGGAAGAAGTTAAAATAATTGTAGGTAAACAAAAATCAAGACAATTCACTACTATTAAACCTGACCTACAAGAAGTACTATAAGAAGTCCTTCTGGTTGAAATAAAATGACATTAGAGAGAAATTCAAACCTACATGAAGAAATAAAAAACACATTAAAATGTAACTACATAGGTACAGAAAAATAGAAAGTAAATATATTTTTGCTTGTTACTCTTTTATTTTTAAAAAGATAAAAGAATAAAATTGCAAGAAACAATAATTACAAAACTGTTCATGCTTGTACAAAGATGTAATGTAAAGAAAAATTGTAATGTATAAAGCTTACAACAATAGCACAAAAGAGGAAGAAGATAATAAAAATATATTAGAACAAAGTTTCTGGGTAAAATTGAAATCTGGCTGGTATTAATTTAAACTAGATTATTATAGGTGATCATGGTAATTATAATCTCCAAGCAACTTCTAAGAAAATAAATCCAAAACACGAAAACTAAAGTGACATAAAAATATTTATTTAGTACAAGAGAAAAAAGTAAAAATAAAGAAAAAAATATATGCCATATAGAAAGCAAAGAGCAAATCAATAGACAACTCTTGTTAGTAGTTACATTAAATCTAAATGCATAAGCACTCAAAAAAACATCTATTACCAAAATGGATAAAAGTCTTTATTCAAGCTATGTGCTGTCTACAAGAGACACACCTTAAAATATGCAAATTAATGAAAAGCAATAGAATGGAAGAAGATACATCATGTGAGAGCAATAAAGTGGCTATATTAACATTAAAAACAGACAAAATAAAGTGTATGATGAAAAATTGTTACTACGCACAAAGAAGAAACTTTTATAATAATAAAAGGACCAATATATTAGAAAGACATAATAACAAAATATGCACCTAAAAACAAAGAAAAACATGTGAAGCAAAAACTGATGAAATTTAAGGGAGAAATAGAAAATTCAACAGTAATAGTTAGAGTCTTCAATATGCCAGTTTCAATGAGCCTTCTGCTACATGATTGCAATGGAAAGACAAAAAACATAGAAGACTTGAGTAACACTGTAAACCAAGGAAACCTAATAGACATCTATGCAACACTCCACCCAACAAGATAATTCACATTTTTCTCAAGCAGACATCAAGCTTTCTCCAAGACAGATCATTTATAAGACCATGAAGCAAGCCTCAATAAATTTAAACTGTTTGAAAGAACTTAAGGTGTTTTCTAAGGTGCTTAACATCATTGATCATCAGAGAAATGCAAATCAAAACTACAATGAGATATTATCTCACCTCAGTTAAAATGCCTTTTATCAAAAAGACGGGCAATAACAAATGCTGACAAGGATGTGGAGAAAAGGAAATTCTCATACACTGTTGGTGGGAATGTAAATTAGTACAACCATTATAGAAAACAGTTTAGAGGTTCTTCAAAAAATCTACAAATAGAGCTACCATACCATCTAGCAATCCCACTGCTGAGTATATACTCAAGAGAAAGGAAATCAGTTTATCAGAGATATCTGCACTCCCATGTTTGTTGTGACACCATTCACAATAGCAAAGATTTGGAAGCAACCTAAACATCCATCAACAAATAATTGGATAAAGAAACTATGGTACATATACAGAATGGAGTACTATTCAGCCATAAAATATAATGAGATCCTGTCATTTGAAACAACATGTATAAAACTGGAGGTCATTATGTTAAGTGAAAATAAGTCAGAAACAGATAGACAAACTTTGCATGTCCTCACTTATTTGTGGGTGCTAAAAATCAAAGCAGTTGAACTCATGCAGACAGGGAGTAGAAGAATGGTTACCAAAGTCTAGGAAGCATAGTAGGAGGACTGGGAGGGAGAAGGAAGTGGGAATGATTAACGGGCAAAAGTATGTAGTTATAAAGAATGAATAATATCTGGTATTTGATAGCACAACAGGGTGACTATAATCAATAATTAATTGTACATATAAAAATAACTAAAAGAGTGTAATTGGATTTTTGTAACACAAAGGATAAATTCTTGAGGGTAGTGATACCCTGTTGCCTATGATGTGATTATACTGCTTATTGCATGCCAGTATCAAAGTATCTCATGTGCCCCATAAATGTATATATACTTACTATATACCCACAAAAATAAAACAAACCAAAGTATGTTTTCTGGCCACAACAGAATGAAATTAGAATAAAAAAACAAAGGAAATTTGGAGGATTCACAAATATCTGAAAATTAAGCAAATACTTCTAAATAATCAATGCATCAAAAAGAAATCACAAGGAAAATGAGAAAATACTAGAGATAAATGAAAACAAAAGCATAGCAAAAACTTATTGGATGCAGCTAAAGCAGTGCTTAGTGGAAAACTTATAGCTGTAGATGCCTATATAAAAAAAGAAAAGACCAGGTGTGGTGGTTAACGCCTGTTATTCCAGCAATTTGAGAGGCCAAGGCAAGCAGATCAGCCTAACCAACATGGTGAAACCCTGTCTCTACTAAAAATACAAAAATTAGTCAGGCATAGTGGCAGGAACCGTAATCCCAGCTACTTGGGGGGGCTGAGGCAGGATAATTGCTTGAACCCAGGAGGCGGAGGTTACAGTGAGCCAAGATCATGCCACTGCCCTCCAGCGTGGGCAACAGAGCCAGTCCCAGTCAACCAAAAAAAAAAAAGAAGAAGAAGAAAGATGTCAGCTAAAGTATATACATTTTGTGATATTCCTATTTCTGTAGTTTCTTGAGAATTTACACATCACGTTCAGTGTTTTGTACAAATCTGCCTTACTTTTCATTTTGTTAACTCTCCTTCATTTGAGAGTACTGGCAATCATAATAAACTCTGTGTTAACTCTTGTATTGGCTATTGAATTAAGCACTGATTCATCAGTGCAATTTTTTATCAAAAATGTGTGCAATGTTGCAATTCTTCCACAGGTTAGCAAGCAAATGTTAGCTTTGCTGCCTAGAAAAAAAATACAACTATTAGATAGTACATCTTTTAATTGCCAAAGCAGATGCACCTATGAGGCCATATTTTGCCTGACCCACTAAACACCCACATCAAAAAGTTAGAAAGATTTCAAATAGACAACCTAACATCATAACTTAAAAAACTAGATGATCAAGAGCAACCAACCTCAATGCCAGCAGAAGACAAGAAATAAACAACCTGAAATGAAAGCTATTGAGACACAAAAATAACATTCAAAAATTATCAAAGAGTTTTGTTTTTGAAAAAATAAGATAGGCCACTAGCTAGAATAATAAAGAAGAAAAGATAGAAGATTAAAATAAACACAATTAGAAATGACAAAGTGGATGTTACCACTGACCCCACAGAAATACAAATAACCATTAGAGACTACTATTATAAATACCTCTATACACACAAACTAGAAAACCTAGAATAGGTTGATAAATTCCTGGATGCCTACATCCTCCCAGGACTGGACTAGGAAGAAATTGATTCCCTGAACAGACCAATAACAAGGTCCAAAATCAAATTAGCAATAAATCATCTACCAACCAAAAGCCAACCAACCCACCAAACAAACAAAAAAACAGAACCAGACAAATTCATAGCTTTGACTTCTACCAGATGTAAAAAGGAGAAGGGGTACCATTCCTACTGAAACTATTCCCAAAAACTGAGGTGAAGGAGGGACTTCTCCTCAATTCCTTCAATGAGACTAGCATCATTCTGATACGAAAATATGTTAGAGACAATTCAAAAAATGTAACTTCAGACCAAAATCCTTGATGAGCATTGATGTAAAAATCCTCAACAAAATACCTGCAAGCTGAAACCAGTAGCACATCAAGAAGCTAATCTACCACAATCAAGTAGGATTCATCGCTTGGATGAAAGGTTGCTTCAATATATGCAAATCAATCAATGTGATTTATCACATAAGCAAAATTAAAGACAAAAACCACATGATTATCTCAAGAGATGCAGAAAAGGCTTTCAATAAAATTCAACATCCCTTCTTTAAAAAAAAAAAATCTCTCAACACACTAGGTATTGAAGTAATATACATCAAAATAATAAGAGCCATCTATGACAAATCCACAGCCAACATCATTCTAAATGGGCAAAACCTGGAAGCTTTCCCCTTGAAAACTGGCATAAGACAAGTATGCCCTCTCTCACCACTCCTATTCAACATAGGATTGGAAGTCCTGGCCAGAGCAATCAGGCAAGAGAAAGAAATAAAGGCATCCAAAAAAGGAAAAGAAGAAGTCAAACTATCTCTCTTCACTGAATAAGATTCTATATCTAGAAAACACTAAAGACTTCACTAAAAGTTTCTCAGACTGATCAATGAATTCAATAAGGTGTCAGGATACAAAATCAATGTACAAAAATTACTGGAACTCCTATACACTAACAAGAGCCAAGCCAAGAATGGAATCAGGAACACAATCCCATTCACAACTGCCACAAAAAGAGTAAAACACTTAAGAATACAGCTAACCAGGGAGGTGAAAGATGTTTACAATGAGAATTACAAAACACTGCTCAAAGAAATCAGGGATGACACAAATGGAAAAACATTCTATGCTCGTGGATAGAAAATATTAATATCATTAAAATGGCCATACTGACCAAAGCAATTTACAGATTTAATGCTATTTCTATCAAACTACCAATGACATTCTTCACAGAACTAGAAGAAACTATTTTTCAATTCATATGGAACCAAAAAAGAAGCCTGAATAGCCAAGGTGATCCTAAGCAAAGCTGGAGACATCATGTTACTCAAATTCAAACTGTACTACAGGGCTACATTAACCAAAACAGCATGGTACTGGTACAAAAACAAACACAAAGACCAAAGAAACAGATTAGAAAGGCCAGAAATAAGCCTGCACACCTACAACCATCTGATCTTCAACAAAACTGACAAAAACAAGCAATGGAGAAAGGACTCCCTATTAAATATATGGTGCTGTGATAACTGGCTATCTGTATACAGAAGATTGACTCCTTCCTTACACCATATACAAAAATAAACTCAGGATAAAGATTCAAATATAAAATCAAAACTACACAAACCCTGGAAGACAACCTAGGCAATACCATTCTAGACATAAGAACTGCCAATGTTGAATTAGATCCCATTTGTCAATTTTTGTTTTTGTTGTGATTGCGTTTGACAAAGATGCCAAAAACAATTGCAACAAAAACAAAAAATTGACAAATGGGATCTAATTAAACTTCAGAGCTCCTGCACAGCAATACATAATAAATAAATAAATAAATAAATAAATAAATAAATAAATAAACAGAGTAAACAAATAACCTACAGAATAGGAGAAAATATTTACTAACTATGCATCTGACAAATGTCTAATATTCAGCATCTATACGAAACTTAAATTTACAAGACAAAACAAATGACCTCATTAAAAAGTGGGCAAAGGACATAAACAGACACTTATCAAAAGGAGGCATATAAGTAGTCAACAAGCAGATGAAAAAAATCTCAATATATCTGATCATTAGAGAAATCGAAATCAAAACCACAATGAGATACCAGTCTTACATCAGTAGGAATAGCTATTAAAAAGACAAAAATTGACAGATGTTGGTGAGGTTGCAGAGAGAAATGAATTCTTATATACTGTTGATGTGAGTGTAAATTTGTTCAGTCATTGTGGAAAGCAGTGTGGCAATTCATCAAAGAGCCAAAAAGAGAAATACCATTTGATTCAGTAAGTCCATTACTTGGTATATACCCAGAGGAATACAAATTATTCTACTATAAAGACACATGCATATGTATGTTCATTGCACCACTAGTCACAATATCAAAGACAGAGAATCAGCTTAAATGCCTATCAATGACAGATTGGATAAAAAATGTGGTACATATACACAATGGAATACTATACAGTCATAAAACAGAATGAGATCATTTTCTTTGCAGGAACATGGATGGAGCTGGAAGCCATTGTCCTTAGCAAACTAATGCAAGAACAGAAAGCCAAATATTGTATGTCCTCACTTATAAATGAGAGCTAAATTATGAGAACACATGGACACAAAGAGATAAACAATAGACACTGGAGTCTACTTGAGGATGGAGGGTGACAGGAGGGAGAGAATTAGAAAAAAATAACTATTGGGTACTAGCTTTAGTACCTGGGTGACAAAATAATCTGTACAACAAACTCCTGTGACACAAGGTTACCTATAAAACAAACTTGCACGTGTACATTTGAACCTAAAAGTTTTTTAAAGAATCAATTAATAATAATAAACCATATTCATAAAGGACAAAATTAGATGATTATCTCAATAGCAGCAGATAAAATATTTGATCAGGATTGAAAACCTATAAAAATGGAAAGACATTTCATTTTCATGAATCAGTAGAATGAAGATGGCAATAATCCACAAATGTATCTACAGATTCAGCATAATCTTCATCAAAATTCCATCTGGTTTATTTGTAAAAGTTGACAACCTGATTGTAACATTTATATAGAACTTTAAGGGACAGGGATAGCCAAAAGTCTTGAAGTAAAGATTGAAGTTGGAGGACTCACACTGCCTAATTTAAAATCTTATTACAAAAGCTACATTATTCAAGACAGCATGGTACTGGCATAAAGCTAGATATATAGATCAATGAAAGACAGTCGAGAGTTCAGAAACAAACCCTTACATTATGATAAATTGATTTTTGAAAAAGGTGGGGGAAATACTCGACTTTTCAACAAATGGTGCTGGGACAACTAGATATCCACATGCACACACACACTAGACTTCTACCTCATACCACATACAAAAATTAACACAGAATGAATCACTCTAAATGTAAGAGCTAAAATTACAAAACTCTCAGAGGAAAACATAAAAGTAAATTTTTGTGATCCTAAATTAGGCATTTTTTCTTATATAATTCAAAACGCTCAGGCAACTAAAAACAGGTAAATTACTCTCCATCAAAGGTAAAAATTTGTGTGCTTCAAATGACTCATCAGGAAAGCGAGGAGACAACCCACATAATGGAAAACAAAGTACAAATCATATGTCTGATAAGGCACTTGTATCCACAAAATGTAAATACCTCTTTAAAACAACAATTTTAGAAACCCAGTAAAAAGGTGGGCAAATGATTTGAACAGACATTTCTCCAAAGATATATAAACAGCCAGTGAACATATAAAAATGTTCAACATCATTATTCATTTGGAAAATGCAAAAAGAAGCACAATGATATACAACTTCACCCTCACTAGGATGACTAATATACAAAAGATAGAGAACACGAATTGTTGGCAAGGATGTTAGAACTTGGAAACCTCAGGCATTACTGTAAACATTGTGACATAGTTCAATTACTTTGTAAAAGTAATGGATGAACCTTGAAAACATGCTAAATGAAAGAAGCCAGAGAGAATTAGGCACATATTGTATGATTTCATTTATGTAAAATTCACATAATGGCAATTCCACAAAAACAAAGCACATGAATGATTACCAGGGTCTGTCAGGAAAACGTTTGGGCAATGATTCTTAATGTGTCAGAAGATCTTTTTGGGGGTGATGAAGTGTTCTGAAATTATGTAATGGCAGCAGTTGTATTGAATTGTATACTTCAATAGGACTTTTTTTTTTTTTTTGCTATGTGAAATACATTTCAATAAAGCTGTTATTATGAGAAATAGTCTACGAGTCATCTTTAGTTTCAAATCTGCTCTACAAAACAATGGTATTTTTTCTCCTATCCATATACACATGTGCAGTTTCTGGGTATTTCAAAAATATATTTGATCTCTGACATATGCTACAACATGAGTGAGCATTGAGGACATTATGCTAAGTGAAATAATCTGGTCACCAAAAGACCAATAATGTGTAATTCCATGTATATGAAATGTCTACAGTGGTCAAAATTATAGACAGAAAGTAGAATGGCTTCCATGGGCTAAGAGGAGGGGGAAATGGAGAACTATTGTTTAATGAGTATAAAGTTTTAGTTTTGTGACATGAAAATAGTTCTGGAGATGGATAGTGTGATATTACACAATAATGTAAGTGTACTTAATACCACTAAACTGCACAGTTAAAATGACGAAGATGGCAAACTTAATGTTATGTATATTTTACTACCAAAAAAAATGAAAAGAAAAGATATATTAACATAAACGAGATTTTCGGTGTAGCGGGTTGAAGAGTGTCCCCTGTCTTAGCTTGAGCTGCTGTAACAGAATACCATAGACCTAGTGGCTCAAACAGTAAACATTCATTTCTCATTATTCTAGAAGCTGGGAAGTCAAAAATCAAGGTGCCAACAGATTTTGGTCTGATGAGGGTCCTTGTTACTGGCTTAAAGATGGCCACCTTCTTATTGTATCCTCACATGACAGAAAGTGAGTGAGAGTTATAGTTTCTTCATTCACTTACAAGGACACCAATACCATCATGGGGGCTCCACCCCCATGATCTCATTCAAACCCAATTTCCTCCAAAGGCCTCAACTCCAAATGCCATCACATTTGAGAATAGGGCTTCAGTCAATGAATTTTGGGGAAACACAAACTTTCAGTTTATAGCACTCTGCCATGGCCTCCCAAAATTCATGTCCTTCTTACAGGCAAATTACATTCATTCCATCCCAACAACCCCCAAACTCTAAACTGATTCTAACATCAACTCTTGAGTCTAAAGTCCAAAATTTTATTTAAATATTATATAAATCAGATATAAATAAGACTCAACGTACAATTCATCCTGAAGCAAAATTTCTCTCTAGCTGTGAACTTATGAAACCAGAAGATAAATTATGCGCACCCAAAATACAATCACGGAAGAGGCATAGGATAGACGTTCCCATTCCAAAAAGAAGGAACATGAAGGAAGAAAGATATGACAGGTCCCAAGCAAATCCAACACCTAGCAAGGCAAAAACAATCAGATACTAAGTCTAAAAAATAACTTTTGTTTGCTTGCTGCTCTGCCTTCCAGACCCACTGTCCCAGAATCTGATAGAATGGCAATCATCACCTGGCCTGTTGGAACCAAGGTAGAGGCTCTATCCACATAGCTCTGATGGGCAGTACTGTCATCCTTTGAAACTGAAGTAGGTATCCTTGACCCCTAGGGCTATGCAGTCTGGGATGGGGGTGGGAGTGGAACCCCTGGTGATCTCTGAATTACCTTTGGAATCATTCTTTTCTTTCCTTGAAAACTATCTCATGCTTACAGCAGAATAGCTATATGGTCAGGTCCTGTAGGGTCTAAGAAGTTTGACAGCCTACCTTTATTTCATCCTAATTTGTCTATTTCCTTCTATCTCAGCTGGCAGTGTTTCTGCTAGCATAGTATCATCTCTATTTGTAGCTTCCATTGAGATACTGATTAGGTCCAAGCTTCATACTCACACTAATATCCTTATCAAATGGTAAGTCAGCCACATCCCTAATGTTCTCTAAAATATGAATAGGCTGAAAATTTTCCAAATATTTCAGTTCTATCTCCTTTTGACTGACAATTCGTTCTTTAATTCATTTCTCTCTTCTCACATTTTACTATGAGCAGAAATGAGGAACCAATCTGTTCTTTCAACACTTGCTTAGAAATCTCCTCAGCTAAATATCCAATTTTATTGCTCACAAGTTCTAACTTCCAAAAAACTCTAGAATGTGAATGCAATTTGCCAAGTTATTTGCCACTTTAGAACAAGAATAATCTTATCTCCTCTGTCCAATAGCTTATTCTTTATTTCCATCTGAAACTTCATGAGAATGACCTGTCCCATCCATATTTCTCCTAATATTTATACATGACTATGTATTGTCTAAGAAGATGGAATCTTCTTCTACAGAGCTCCATTTCTGTTTCTGAGCCCTCAACAGAATAACCTTTATCAGTGCCTTCATGGCAATATTGACTTTTTCTAGCATGCACCTCAAAATTCTTCCAGCCTCTACACCTTACCCAGTTCCAAAGCTACTTCCACATTTTTAGGTATTTGTTACAGCAGCACCCCACTTCTATTTCCAATTTATGTCTTAGTTCCAGCTGCTATAACTGAATACGATATACTAGGTAGTTTAAACAACAAACATTTACTGATCAGAGTTCTGGAGCTTAAGAAATCCAAAGGTCAAGGTGGCAGCAGATTGGCTCTGGGTGAGGGCCTTTTTAGTGGCTTCTATTTATTTTTATTTATTTATTTTTTTGAGACAGGGTCTCACTCTGTCACCCAGGCTGGAGTGCAGTGGTACAATCCTGGTTCACTGCAGCCTCAACCTCCTGGGCTCAAGCAACTCTCCTGCCTCAGCCTCTTGAGTATCTGGGACTGTAAGCATGCACCATTATACCCAGCTAATTTTTGTAGAGATGAGCTCCTGCCATGCTGTCCAGGTTGATCGCAAACTCCTGGGCTTAAGTGATTCACTCACCTTGGACTCCCAAAAGGCTGGGATTACACATGTGATTAATGTGCCCAGCCCTTCCTGGTTTTTAAATGGCCACTTTTCTATTGTATTCTCACATGGTAGAGAGAAAAGGAGGGTTCTGTTTATTTATTTATTTATTCATTCATTTACGTATTTATTTATTTATTTATTTATTTATTTATTTATTTATTTTTGAGACTGTGTTTCACTCTTGTTGCCCAGGCTGGAGTGCAATGGTGAGATTTTGGGTCACCACAATCTCCACCTCCCGGGTTCAAGTGATTCTCCTGCCTCAGCCTCCCAAGTAGCTGAGATTACAGGAATGTGCCACCATGCCCGGCTAATTTTTTGTATTTTTAGTAGAGACGGGGTTTCTCCATGTTGTCCAGGCTGGTCTCCAACTGCTGACCTCAGGTGATCCACCTGCCTTGGCCCCCCAAAGTGCTGGGATTACAGTGGCGAGCCTCTGTGCCCAGCAGGAGAGTTCTGATTTTTTCATCCCCTGAAAAGGGTAATAATCTCACCATGGAACTCTATACCCATAATCTCATTCAGCTCTAATTATTTCCCAAAGCCCTTAATGCCAAATAAAATCAGATTGGGGATTATGTCCTCAACATATTAAATATTAGAATATTTCATATTTCAAGATAAATATGAAATATTCAGTCCATAGCATCCTCCAAATTTTATGTGTACCTATAAACACAGAATATGACCTTATTTGGAAATAGGATCTTTGCACATGAAGATGAGGTCATACTGAATTAAAGTGAGCCCTAAATTCAATAACTGGTACCCTTACAAGAAGAGGAAAGGACACACAGAGACACAAAGATACACAAAATTCAAGACCATATTAGACAGAGACAGAAATTGTAATATTATAGCTACAAGACAAATGATGCCAAGGATTCCTGGGAGCTACTAGAAGTTAGGAAGAATAAAGAAAGATTTATTTTTCCCTAGAGCCTTCAGAGGAAGCACAGCCCTGCTAACAACATTTGGACTTCTTCTTCTTTTTTTTTTTGAGACAGAGTCTCACTCTATCGCCCAGGCTGAAGTGCGGTGGTGCAATCTTGGCTCACTGAAACCTCCACCTCCCAGTTCAAGTGATTCCCCTGCCTCAGCCTCCCAAGTAGCTGGGACTACAGGCATGTGCCACCACACCTGGCTATTTTTTTTTTTTTTTTTTCGTATTTTTAGTAGAGACAGGGTTTCACCTGTTAGCCAGGATGGTCTTGATCTCTAGACCTCGTGATCCACTCACCTCGGCCTCCCAAAGTGCTGGGATTACAGACATGAGCCATCATACCTGGCCAACATTTGGACTTCTAACCACCATAACTGTGAGAAAATAAATTTGTATTGTTTTAAATCATCAAGTTTGAGGTAATTTGTTACAGCCGTAATCTCAATTTTACTCTTCATGTGTATGGCTTTTGTCCTATTTTACAAATTAAACATGCTACTTTTGTAATAAGAAAAATGTTATTTAAAACATGTTACAGCTTAATAATTAATCAAATACATAATAACTGATAATTACACTGTTTTAAATCAAAAAGCTCTAATCTACATATTTAAAAGAAAATATATGTTCAAACATGATTAAAATTTCTGATGCGTATATGAAGGCTGAATACTTTTATTTATCATCCACATTCATGAGATTTGGAGGATAAACAAGGAACATCTGTCTCCTCTAAGACTGATCAAACATCACTAAGATATATTAATAATAAGATCAAAGTAAACTGAGCAGCTTGGTAGAAGCAATAAAGAACTTCTGGTAGAGTAATCATGTTTGGTTCATATAATATTGATTTGGTTTTAGTAAATAAAGGCTTTTTTCAGGTAGACATTGAGAGAATTCAATATGGAGCAAATAAAACAAAACATATGTGGGCACAAGACAGAAACAATCCAAATAACAAAACCTTAGCGTTGGAAGATTTAGACGTCATCTAGTACATGATCCAATAATTCAAGAATCCTTCAAACAATATTCCTGACATGTGATAATTCATTTAGTATTTTGAAATTTTCTCAGCATCCATTACTTGCCAAGGATGTGTGGCTTACATCATTCAACAACTGCCTCTAGAATACACTTCTTCAGAAAGCAGCCTATTCTATTCTTTCACAATTTTAGTTCTTAGAAAATAATTTATGTTGAGACAAAATCTTTCTGGAGTATCTAACTTAATTACTGTTACTCTCCTTCCATACTTTCTTCCTTTCTTCCCTTTACCCTTCATAACCAACTTGGCTCATAACTTGAAGTCATGGATTTAAGGAATTTTGGAAAGGAAATTAAGAGAGTATCAACTTCTCGCCAATGACAAAATTCCCTTTACAGCATTCCTTTCCCAATTGCTGTTCCTTCTGCTCTTAATGCCTCTATTGAAAGAGAATTACTCCCCCTCTTTTGTGAGCAGGCAGATCTACTTTTGACGTGTTTTATGTGGAGCTGTTCTCTGCCTTTCTGTGACCTTCACTGATTGGTTCTATTCCTTCCTATCAGAGCCACGGTGAATGCTTCCATGCTAGAGTCACTCAGGAATATAAAAATCAAGATCACCTCTCCCCTTTGACCTCTACCTTGCCAGGAAAAACTTTCCTGGTTACCTTTTCTGGCATTGTGACCCTTTTTTATTCACCCTTACTGTCACATTTTTCTTAACAAACTCAATATATCCATGTATCTCTCTCTAGCTACAACCTGGTGCCTGGTATTCAATACATTACAGATGTGATACAGTCTCTCAGAGCAGCATTAATCTGACCACTGTGGTGAAAATTGCAGTAAACATAGTGGAAGACAACATTATACTTTCTATGGTTGTTCAGCTAAAATCTCAGCATATTTTTTCACTAGAGTCTTTTTTTCAATTCTTGGTTGTTTTTCCCCTTCCTATAAACAGGGATTTTTTTTTATATCTTAACTAAAATGCAAAACTATGTATTTATCTCTATTGAATGTCATTATATTAGTTCCTCTCTATTTTGATACCTTTTCAACATCTTTCTGAACACTAATTCTTTCATCCAAATAGTGTCTGTTAGAGACTTGCGCAATTCACAACTTCAACAACATCTTCCCTGCCTTCTCTTAGTACAGAACTTTACCATTCTAACCATAACATTCTGGAATTCCTCAAGTATTAGTCACGATGATGACAATGATGATGATATCTAATGTCGAATGCCACTTTCTACCAAACATTGTCATAAGTGCTTTATATATATTATTACACCTAATCCTCATAAAACCCCATGCGATAATGACTATTGCTATCTTTATTTTACAGATAAAGACACTACTAGTAAGTGGTGGAGACAGGGTTGATTATATGCTGGTGTAGCTATATACATCATGTCAGGCTTTATCCCTTCTGACAAGTCAACATCTAACACTACCAGCTGTTAAGTATTTTTAAAATCACCCTGAAGTGTTGCCAAGATTTGAACCCCAGCTGCATGACTCTAGACTCTGTCTTCAGAACCAGATTCTCTCTGGCTCTCCAGGAAAGATGAAGGAAAGACCAAATCAGTGGCAATTCAATTTTCTTTATTTCCTTCAACCAGACATACTCTACTTTTATCACATTAGGCATTTTATATATACATATTCAAAGTAAAATTAAATTATTCAAAAAAAGCTGCTGCCAAAATTTAAAGTACTAAAGGGTAAATGAAAACTGAAAATAACTAAACTTAAGATAAATAGCTCTTCTTAAGTCACAGTAAACTTATTTATCAATACTGAATGTATCATTCAAAACAACCTCCTGAAATTATATGCAATATTATGTGTATTTAAGACAAGGCATTTTTTTTTCCTCAAAGATGATGCATAGCATTTATTAGACTCTTAAATGAGCTAAAGGCATACAAAAAAATCAGCATTGCATACGGTCACCTCTCTGATCAATTATATACCTAAATGTGTCTATTTTTTTCAAGGGCATGAGACAATGGAAAAATTTCTTGTTGAAATCAGATGAACTGTCACTGTAATTCTCAGACTAAGGAATCTGATATTAAGTAACTTTCTTGTCACTTTTGACAAAGGTTCAGTTTCACATTTGTGAAACAAGCTGAAAATAGTACCCACTTCAAATCGTTGTGAGGGAAGAGTGAACTAATATATGTAAAGTACTTGGAACAATTTCTGACACATATTTGGTGCTTAATACACACTAATATTTACCTGCAGAGTTCCACAGTAATATTAATTATAGTGTGTCAGAATTTCCAAAGCTAAAGGGTGAAAAAAGCAGCACATCTTCCTGAATGAATAGTACTTAATGATTTGAGAAAATTATTATTTACACATTAAATATTTTATTGAATTAAAAAAAATCTACCTCAATATTTAAGACAAAATGACTTCAAAATTCACTCACAAGGCAGACGTCTTCTATTAAGATATTTTAGTGGAAACATTCGAGAAGTACTGATGTGGGAATTCTCCAAATGAGCAGTTTATTAACTGTCAAACAGGAGAATAACTTATTCAGTCCAACAAAAAAAGAAATTCAAAAGTAAAAGTGATACGTTTTGATATCAATTTTTAAACTTTGTATGCCATGTACAGTCAGAAGACAATTCTCCAGAGGTCTCTCACATTACTCTGCATGTCTTGGGAGCAGAGGCACTAAGAGGCTTTTGTTCTGAATTATCTTTGCAAGGATGCTGATTTAGCTGTAGCCTTGGGAAATAGAGATAGGAGGCTTGTTTGTTGTCCAACATAATAAATATAATGTCTTCCTCTAAGCCAAATATTAGGTTGATTTGCTGGCTATTATGAAATATTAGGATTTTCAAAGTTTGGGGTTACTGTCTTGTAATACAACTCGCTGCATGTGCAAGCATCACCTGGCCCTTGTCATGCTGCCTGGTGGGAAGTGGGGCTTTGAAAATCAGCTTAAGAAAACACTGGCATTATGGCTACTGTTGATGCTTTGAGTAATAAGTCATCATTTTCTCCCATCGAGAAGTCACATGTGTTCTGCTGGCATCCATGAAACTATGGCAGGCTAACTTGTTAGTTTACGAGTGGGGTGAAATTTCAGACTTTTCACATTTTTTATATATACACATTATTTATATAAATATGTGTATATATATTATATATAATGTGTATATAGATTATGTATAATATATATTATATAATGTATATAGAGATTATATATAATAACTCAGTTTGAAATGTCATTAATTGACAAACAAGAAAAATATTTGCAACAAAATGAAAGATAATACATTAATAGCTGTGTATTAGTTCTCACACTGCTACAAATAAATACCTGATACTAGGTAGTGTATATAGAAAAGAGGTTTAATTGGCTCATGGTTCCACAGGCTGTACAGGACCATGATGGCTTCTGAGGAGCCTCAGGAAACTTGCAGTCACATACAGCCTCAGGAAACTTTCAATCATGGCAAAAGGTAAAGGGGAGGGAAGTATATCTTACATGACCAGAGCAGGAGAAAGAGAGTGGAGGAGATGCCACATACTTTTAAATAACCATATCTCATGAGAACTCACTATCATGACCACAGCACCGAGGGGGAAATCTGCCCTTATATCCAATCATCTCCCACCTGGGCCCATCTCCAACAATGGGGATTACAATTCCACATGAGATTTGGGTGGGGACACAAATCCAAACCATATCGAGCTAAAATACAGAGAAAGCTTTTGCAAATCAATAGGAAAAAGATGAACAAGTACAGAGAACAGACTAAATGTATGAAAATACAATTACTGCCAAAATAAATAAAAATGAAAAATAAATATATGAAAAATATATAAACCTTTTAATAACCAAAGAAAAATATATTTACAGAAAAATTTAAGCTGGGAAAAAATGTAGTGGTAACAATGATGTTGGGACAGTTTCTCTGTCATTACCAGCTTGTAGGAGTGTAAGTTGTGAAACATTTTTAAAGGGAAATTTTATAACATATATCACAGTTCCTTTTTAAAAGACCATATTCTTTGATACTATCATCCTATTTTAGGAATATATCCTGCAGAAACAATTTGGCATAATATATTTAGTCATTTTTCATACTTCCGTAAAATAAGAAATAGTATAGATCAATTCCAATAACAAATTAATTTTAATTATTGATGTTACAGTATGATGTTTTATGTAATATGATGTTACAGTATGATATTTAAATAATTTAAATATATATTTATTTATAGAGGACAGATTTACCATAGAGGACAGGGCATTTGTGATTTATTGTGGAATGAAAAAAAATAAAAATAAGAAAAATATTGATTGACATAATTTCTCATAAGGAATTTGCCTATAAGCAAATATGTTAAAAATGATTTTCTCTAAAACAAGGATTCAAAGTAATTTTAATTAGATATTTTCTATTTTTGATGTTTTTCTGACATTTATGAACTTCTAAAATTCTAAAATAAAAAATTAATTACCTTGTCATGAATTGTTCTTTGTGTACATCTTGGCCCTTTATGATATCTATCTCCTTTTTTTTTTTTAATCTTTTTAGACAGAGTCTTGCTCTGACAGAGTCTGTTGCCCAGGCTGGAGTGCAACAGCAGGATTTCGGCTCACTGCAACCTCCGTCAAGCAATTCTCCTGCCTTAGCCTCCTGAGTAGCTGGAATTACAGGCACCCGCCACCACGCCCAGCTAATTTTTGTATTTTCAGTAGAGACAGGGTTTCATCATGTTGGCCAGGCTTGTCTGGAACTCCTGACCTCAGGTTATCTGCCCTCCTTGGCCTCCCAATGTGCTGGGATTACAGACGTGAGCCACCGTGCCCAGCCCAATCTCTATCTCTTTAGTAAGTATTCAAAATCCATCTGTTAATAGAGTTCTTATTTTTCCATTCATAGCTGTCAGTGTCACTAATCTGAACAATTTGCAATTTACCTTCTCCCATATTTTAAAAATAATCAAGTCTTTATCATTTTCTGGTCTTTGGGGTCACAGTACAAGAATATATCCCATGCTGTGTCATAGCCCTTTCAAAATTTAAGGAGCTTTCCTAATGGTCTTACCTTTTTTCATCTTTTCTTTTCTTCTCTGATTTAAACATACGGTTTCTTCAGTCATTCCTTGTATATCTTGATTACTACAACCCTCTCCATGAGTGTCACCTATTCTCATTTCTTACAGTTTTGTGGTGCCTTTTTAAAACTTCGGAGAAAACATTCCTCAATACCCAAATTGACAAAAATGAAGTACCAAATATCATAATTTTCATCATCTGTACATTTTACTTCTAATGCAACTGTTTTTGCATCTTTTTTAAAGTAGTCAAATCACTCTGATACACATTGAACTTATCACTTATGAAAACTTTGTTTTTCGAAAAATACTATCAAATCAGTTCTTTACCATTTTGTATTTTCCTAACTGATTTTATATTTAGGGATTTGTATTTGTAAAATAAAATTTGTGGATTCATATTTAAGTGACTTTAGAACTTCACATTTCCCCATCATATTTTATTGTATTAACCTTGGTCCTTATTCCTATCAGCACACAGTGTTACATCTTCTAAGCTTGACAAGCCTGGACGAATATTGAATGCCTGTGGTTTCTGTCGTCTCTCACAGAGTAAGTCGTTATCTTGAAAGGATCCCAAGTGAAGGGCATTAGAAATTTAAAAGGGGAGAACAGGCCATTTTCATAAGAGCCTCAGTCCTTGGAGGGTGCAAAAACTCAGAGAGGCAGGTAATGTGAATGCCTGAAGCAGGTTCATGCTGGAGAGTACTTGATCATCCAATGGGAGCCACCACTTCTGATTGCTGCCATAGGAAAATGTGCTAATGTTCTGATTTTTCATGAGAATACCAGAATCTAGGTTTTTATGTAAAATCATTACATTTTTAAATGGCTTCACCTGAGTAAAAAAGTTTAGCAAGTTTTTTCTTCTAAATAAAATACATTCACAGGCCAAATGATCCCTGTAGATGGCCAATTTGTGACCTCCGAGTGAACAGAAGCTAAGTGGGTCTTGTCATTCAACTCACTGCTACTGATGGTATGACACAATTGACAGATTCATGGCTTTGGATTTCTTGAAAAATCACCCAATTCTCAGTACTTTACTGTGCATTGATTCAAAAAGTAGTTACAATATTATTAATGAAAAAATCAACATTAGCTATCTATTAGTGTCTAACCAGAATCCTGAATAATTTCAACAAAGTCATTCAGAATTTCCAGTGTGAGTCCTTCTAAAAGTCTTGACAAAGACTTGTTATATCCAAATTTATCATTGAAAATGTTTACTTAGTATCTCATTATAGCCAAGAGGAAAATTAGCCTTGCAAAATAAATCTTTCATAATGTGGAGATATTTTAGTGCCTTAGGATTCTTAAAGAAACTTCTTGGGAACCTCACTATGTTAAATGTAACCACTTATACCACCATTGACACAACATCAAAATTCCACTAGCAAAAAAACACTCTCTCCTTTGACCTATAGCAACTGTACAATTCTATTCCATCCCCTGACAGCTGATTCTCATAAGACCTCTGGCATACCAAACGTGATCCATGACAGCTGATCCTAGCAAACAGCAATCACTACAAATAATTCTTTTTGACCAGTTATTTGAAGCAGGAATGAATTATTTTATATTTGACTTGACTATGTATAGAAGTAGCCTTTCATTAGTTCCACATCTGGGATGACCAGGAAAATGTTCACTTTGTAAATTGAGGTACAGAAAAAACAGATGCAGAAAACTAGGTCCCTAAACTCCTCCTTATAAACAGCTAACTATATTGCTGCCTAACAAGGAACAACTAGAAAAATATGTAAGAAATAAATTCTTTGTTATGTGAACCCGCTCTGAAATTCTGCGAGCTTTTTACATGAGCCTTTAGCATGCCTTATACGCAACATTTATCTCCATTGTGATTATATATCAACTTATGTATGCATGTATGTATCTTCTTAACAGTCTAGTAGCAGGTTTTCAATAAATGTAGTTGAATGTATGAATACAGAAAAACCATGCACAAACGAGATAAGTTAATAGATTCTTACTGAATTGAAGTATAGAAGCAAGAAAAGTAATCCAAAAGTAAATTTTAGTAAATGCCTTTCATTTCTTATTTTGTCTTTCCTCCTCTGATGAGAAGTGTTCCAAAATACTTGGAAACAAACCTTGGTGAGTTTTATACTTGGAAGAAAATCTTAGTGAGTTTTATAAGTGCTTAAATAAATCCAATCATATCATGGGTACCTAATAAATGTCCTATAATGTTTTCTGTTCTCACACCTCTGTAACATTTTCTTCCTTCACTTAGTGTGATTTTGTTGCTATGTGACGTATTGTAGCAGTTAATCCATATTACACCTGTATCGGCACCACGTGAATGCTATACTAATTTTGCCTAATTTCTAATATCCAGTAACGTTCTGTCAGCCAAATAGCTCCAGATGCCTGCCTAGTACAACTTGCACCTTTATACTAGGCCCTGTGTAGACCAAATTAGATCAACAACCCCAGCACAATATGCTGAAAAGTAATATCTCATTGTTTTCTCTGACTGCAAAACCAAACCAATGCCAATAGGCATCTTTACATGGTATTGCAACTACTGTCCATCAGTGCCAAATTAGACTACCTTACCAGGGTTAGGAGAAGCAGTATGGTGCTTGAAGTGTGTTTGCTGCCAAGACAATAGGGTGTATTGCATCTGTTGCCTGGGATACACATGTACAACATCCAACAAACAGGCTACATAGTTTGGTGTTGAGAAAGGCCAAGATATGCACATTAAACAAAAAGCTGAGGAGTAAAACCTTAGAAATTAAGCACAGTGCAAGTGGTCACAAAAGGACAGGGCCAAGGCACTAGCTATATATTAGATCTGTAGATTAAATTTTCATAGAGATCCATAAGGATCTCTACTTGTTAAAGTTTGCTCTACACAATGATAATCTGCCCTAGATAGCACTTGTTCAGCAGTACTGCATGAAGAAAGAAATACCTTGACCATGAAAAATAATTTTTTATTAATCTTTATGCATATATATTGACAATTTTGGTTTTTCAATTTTCACTTTTCTCATTTTTCTAGAAGACTTTGTTGTTTTGTACATGATATGATAGATTCAGGAGGGTCACAAAGCCTTGGATATCGCTTTCATTGAGTGGTGAAATCAATTTGCTCTCCCCTTGAATCTGGCTGGCCTAGGATTATTTGGAGTTGTACAGTGAAAGTGATGTTATTCCATCCCTGAACTAATCTGTGAAAAGACTGGCAGCTACCACTTTGATCTCTTGTAGACTTGAGCTTCCATGTAAGAAGTTTGACTGCCATGCTGGAGAAACAACATGAAGAGCTCTTACAACTACTTTGAGACAGAGAGAGACCCCGTTGAGCCCAGCCTTCCAGCTGTCACCATCAAAAACACCAGGCTTGTGGATGAAGCTGTCTTATTCCCTTTAGACTGGCCAAGATATCAACTGGATATCACCCAAGGGATCCCAGATGATACCTTGTGAAGCAGAAGAATCACCCAAACAAACCCTGATGGAATTTCTGACATGGAAAATTATTAGATATAATGAAATGGTTGTTGTTTCATGGTAGTAGTAAGTTTTGGGGTTTTTTTAATGCACCAATAAAATATATAACTGAAACACATGGACATCAAACACAAAAATTTGGTGATGTGGCTTTTTTACAAATTTAAGATTTGAATGTTGGTGATCAAACAATAAAATGACCCCAACTGAAGAATAGGGGGAAGAATCTAGGTAACCAGTTGCTTGCTGCAGGGTAGGTCATCTCAGAGCTGGCCTAACAGAATTACAATTCCTTCAACATTCAGCTCAGTCTCCATTCCTTAGCTTCTGCTGACTGGCCTAGGGGATTTTTTTCCAAAGGCCATAAAATTAAATTAGAATTCACTGCTTAAGCATAATGATTTCCCACTGTTTATGTGGGTTATCATTTACAACCAACTGGCATTTAATCAAACCACTATTTTTATTTCAGGACCAGAGGCCACAACATTGTGTATTTTTTCTACCTCCCTGTTGAGCAAAGCAGCTTCATCCAAGCTGTGAAGGGATATCAAATGGTTTATGAAAACTCAGCATGAAGTATTGTTTTCAAACGTATTTATGATTTCACACCAACTTAGGAAGGATTTAGTTCAATTTGTTGATTGACACATAATTTTACATTTACATGTGTAATAATATCAAAATCTTCTGGAGAAAAAAATATGAATTAAAGGAACATAATCACATTCTGATACAAATTCACTTATCCCCAACTCTAATTCTGTCCTAAAGAGGAAGTATGTAAAATATATACAGTATTGCCTAGCCAACTCAGTAACGCCTGCTTTCAATTATCTCATTTCTACACTCTTGTTCCTGTCCTTCCTTCTTTCTTCTTCATGAAATCAAGACTCGGCTAAATACCATGTCTGTAATGACCACTCATAGGTTTGTCTGGCCTAAACGTCTGATTCTGAGAAATGCCCCTCTCTTTCCACGTAAGTCCTGTTCCTCTCCCCGCTTTGACCTTAAATACCCACACGGCTGCTGAAAAATATAAACAAACAAAACACATTTTTTGCTTTAAACTAGCTATTCCCTTGTAACAATATTAGTTCTAACTTTCTTTTGAACCATTTTCTGTCTCATCACACTGCAAATTGTCACCTCCAAACACCTATAGTTATGTGTTTATTCCAGTCTTAAAGTTCTTATTTCAAATAACATGTAATAAAGTTATTTATATCTTCCTTTCCTAATAAATTAGAAGTTTCTTATGGCAGTTCCCTGGTTCATTTACTCTCCCTGATACCAAGCACAGTGCCTTCCTTGTACATAGTAGGCATTTACTTAGCAACTCGTGTGAAATCATGTAACATCTCTCAAAATACTAAAATAAACAGAGAATGCAGAGTATTTTCTCTCCTCTTTGATAAACCATAAATGCAAATTTGGTAATACCCTAGTTGATTACTATGAAAATCACATACACAATTCCTCTCGTACCATAGAGTTCCCTGATGTTGCCGATGCTGGGGAACAGGGCAAATTTCTGCCTATTGAATAACTGCTTAATTAATAGTAGGTTTGGAGCAACTGTGTGATTTGAGCCATGCCTTAAGCAATTTTATCTAATAAGCTAAATTCTGATAAGCCCCTTAATTAATTTATTTTAAAAAGCATGGCTTCAAAATCTTTTAAGAGCTCTTAAGATAAAACTTCTGAAAATATATAAATCTTTTGGTGTTTCAGGTGAGTCACTAATAAAATGAACAGGCATGGTCAGAAGAGAATTTACATATACAGGCAATCTCAGTTCAGGGAAATATACATTTTATTTTACATGTGCTGGTTGCTGTCCTGACCATGCCACAGCTGTTAGAAATTACAGGTTTTCAGTGGCAAGCATCAGCCATCACTGTAATTATTATTATTTTATCAAAAACAATCACAGGGAGTACTTTAGTCTGACAAAAGCCTTCTAGGTCTTTGTTTATTCACTGCACTATATATTCTGCCCTCCACACCAACTGAGTTAAAGTTCTCTTCCTCCTGATTTAAAACCTATTATTAGAGAAAGCAAAGGTTCCCATCTTTAACACAAAGTACAATTGGTGCTTGGATAGAGAGAACACTAGTCTCGGGATGTAAATAAAACAAAGCACAACCTGAGAAGCCTTATTCAGCAGGCTTTCGGCAACATTCCCAGAGAGGATTGCAGTTTACTATGCCATGTCAAGTCAAAAGTAATAAGGCAATGGGCAAACACCAGACTGAATGAATTTAAAACCTCAGATACAAGACTAACAACTCAAGGAGTTTAAGCTTTCTATCTAAGCAGCAGTCACAGCAAAACCTACTACCTCTACAGCCTGGATATTTCACCTCTGATAGCAAAAGATTACTGTCGTGAAAAGTCTTTCATGACACTAAGGGACTTTTTCCTTTTTAAACTCTGCAGCAAGTCTATAGAAGAAGCGTTCCGGCAGAGCGGAGAGCTCAGTGATGTAGTACCTAGGAGAAATGAGGCAGGGTAACAAGGACCTGCTGAAGAAGCACAGCTGCCGGACAAAGTACTCATCTGCTGGGGGATGGATTATGGGAGAGGGCATTTCTAACAGTTTAAGTTGTAGCCATTCTGCCAGCAAGCATTTTAAACTGTGTATTACACATTAATATTACACATACTTTTAGTGCCCAAGTATGGCAATGGCAGGATAAGGGGATGATAGAAGTTTCATGTCTTTTTTTTTTTTTTTTAATTATACTTTAAGTTCTGGGATACATGTGTAGAGCATGCAGGTTTGTTACATAGGTATACACGTGCCATGGTGATTTGCTGCACCCAGCAACCCGTCATCTACATTACGTATTTTCCCTAATGCTATCCCTCCTCTGTCTCCCCACCCACCGACAAGCCCCAGTGTGTTCCCCTCCCTGTGTCCATGTGTTCTCATTGTTCAAGTCCCATTTATGAGTGAGAACATGCGGTGTTTGGTTTTCTGTTCCTGTGTTAGTTTTCTGAGAAAGATGGTTTCCAGCTTCATCCGTGTCCCTGCAAAGGACATGAACTCATCCTTTTTTATGGCTGCATAGTATTCCATGGTGTATATGTGCCATATTTTCTTTATCCAGTCTATCATTGATGGGCATTTGGGTTGGTTCCAAGTCTTTGCTCTATTCACAATAAAATTTTCATTTCTTTAGGCATTATTCAGGAAAAAAGAGATGTTCCACAATTGCCTATTCAGTAAAACAAACAGACGAACAAAAAGAGTCCTAAAGACCTGATTCTATGTTTTGTAAAGAAACTTTAAATATTTCTACTAATGATGTAAAGTCTCTCAGAAGCTGATGCTACAGAATAAGAATGACATCACCCCTAAAAGGTTGTGGGATAGTATATGCAGTCTTAAAAATGAAGTTGAAAGCCATTATTTGACTCAAAAATTCAAAACTCATGAATAACAAGACAAATTACAGTCCTGAAGTGACTTTTCATAATCTCAAGCAGCTTTTTGACATCCCTCTTCACATAAATTATGTACTATTTTCTAGAAGTACATGATGGAGTTTTGTTATTAAAATTAATGATTTTAATAATTTTATTAAAATTAATGTTTTAAAATATCAGATTTTATTTGTACATATAACACAGCACTAAAGAATAAACAATCTATTCATACTACATGCTGAAATTCATACATTTGCCACAGCTTAAATATTATTAGTTTCACCATAATATTATATTAAAATATAAGTATACTACTACATTTCAGGCTTATATTTTCTATTATTTATTAATGTCTCTTAAGAGCTTCATGCTTAATTCCATTAACATACTCAAAATAGAAAATTCTATTTTTGTCTCACTTGCTACATGAACCAAAGCTGGACCCATTTGGAAATCACATACCTACCTGAAGTTGTAGAAAGCTTGTTCTTGGAAAAATCACAGATTAACTATACTAATCTTAAGAAAATAGAAAAAAAAAATCCAATGTGGGTCACTGGCCTGTCTTTTCAGTGCCAAATTGACAGGATATTCTATAAGGTCATACTTGAATACTTAACCCAGTCAAATTTTCTCATTTTCATAGTCCACTAGTCTCACCATTAATTTCCCCTGCAAGTTAACCTGTTGACATTTCTCCAAATGATCCTATTCTAAAATTAGCCATTTTTCTCCTTGTCTTTTTAATTTAAATATCTGTTAAAAGGTTTTGAAAAGTAAAATTCATACATCATAAAAGTACACCTGAATAACATTCTTTTGGTTTCAGAAATGCATTCTAGCAAACAGAAAATGCACCAAAATTTCTAAAAAGCATTTTAAAAGAAAGGAATGGAGAACCCTGACACCTTCAAAAGTAAAAACTAAAATACAAGAATAATTCAAAGAAAATATAGCATAAGCTTCGAAGACACTGTAATCAGCAACAAGAAGCTGTGTATTACTCAATTTATATAAAGATGCAGCAAATATATATAAATATATAAGTTGTGTATTACTCAATTTATATAAAGAAAGATGCAGCAAATATCTAAAGTGCCTCAAGATATAAAATGGTTATTGTTGGCAGTTTGATGAGATTCAAACTCTGCAGAGAGGAATTGCAAAACCAATTTATTACATCAAGGTAAATCTGAAATAAGTGCACAAATTTGCCCGGAGCACTAGGAACAAAAATCAGATCCTTTTTCCCTTTTGTTCACTCAGATCATGGGCACTGTACATCATTTCTTCAAGTTTCTCCACATAGAGATAGTTAACATACACAGAGACATTCCTGCATGAAAGGTGACAAACTCACATTATGGCTACCTTCTATTCATCTATGCCATAACCTCATGCCCATATGAAGACACTGCCATCTAAGAGAGAGAGTAGAGGAATTCCATTTAGACAACATAAGAAGGTATCATGAAGATAATAGTGGTTTTTCCCTCCAGTAATTTTGTTACTCTGCTGAAAAGTGTTTGAGAAAAAAAAAAAAAAACATATTTAGGGATCATTGAGAAAATTTGGATTGGCCCAGATATAAATGACATTGTGGAAGTATTAATTTCTTAGGTATTATAAAATACTTCAATTATGTATGATAATGTCCTTAGACTTAGCAAATCTATGCTGAAGTAATAAGGGCTAAGTTCTAGGGAAAAATAAGAAACAAGAAAAAAAAAGGTTAAGGCAAATGTAACAAAATGTTAACTTCTCTGAAAGTTTGACCATTTTCAAAATAGCAATTTCAAGAAAAAATAATATTGCATAGTAGAAAAAAATGTGATAGACTTTGTGCATCTGTTTTTTTGTTTTATTAAATTTTTATTATTACTTTTAATTGACACATAACAATTGTACATATTTATGGGATACAGTGTAATATTTCAGTACATGTGTACAGTGTGCAATGATTAAATCAGGGTAATTAGCATATCCATCACCTCAAACATTTATTATTTCTTTTCATTGAGTATATTCAAAATCTTCTCTTCTAGCTATTTGAAAAGACACAATGAATCATTGTTAACTGTGGTCACCTTACAGTGCCATAGAACACTGGAACTCATTTCTTCTATTCAGCTATACTTTTGTATCCATTAGCCACCTTTTCTTTATCCCCCACTACACTTTTTCAGCCTATAGTAACCACTATTCTACTTTCTACTTCCGTTAGAACAAATTTTTAGATTTCACATATGAGTGTGAACACACAGTATTTAACTTTCTGTGCCTGTCTTTTTTCACTTAACACAATGTCCTCCAGGATCATCAATCTTGCTGTGAATGACAGAATTTTACACTTTTTTATGGTTGAAGAGTATTCTATTGTGCATGGTAATTTATATTTATAAATTAACTCCTAATTATTTGTTTTTAGAGAGTATATGAGGCATACTTAGCCTAAAGCATGATTTATGGCATATATCTTTCTATTAACCACTTTAGTTTTCAACCCAATATATGTCATTTCTGCTATATACCTTTCAAACACCACTTTAGTCATTTGGTGGCATGTGTGGGGATAACTGACTAGAAACAGCTCTGTACTCTGTGAAGTAAAATTACAAGACGAGTTTGTTATATCAAGGTAAACCTGAAATGTCACAGAGGTGCCAAAGGTCTGGGAGGCTTAGAAAAGTGTTGTATTGTGGATTAGAGGATGAGTAATTAAAGTTTTAGAAAGACCGTAAATAAGTAATAGACTGCATATCTATGTTGCTAAACAGGATGGGGCAGAAAGGAGCCAAGTCAGAGGGATATTGCTCATTTATGAATACTAATTGCCCATTTTATTTTCCCCCAAGATGGTGGATTGGAGGCAGTGTTAGCATGTCTCTCCCATTTGGAAAGACAAAGTAGTGTGTAGAAACTCACACTGTGAACTTTTTTCAAAGAAGCAACACAGGAACTTAACAGGAAATCTGAAAGAACCCACAAACCCTTTGAAGGAAGCAGCAGGCTGTAGCCTATACCACGAGCCAGGTGGAAAACTCTTAACTTCCCAGAGTGTGAGATGAAGAGAGACTGCCTCGAGAATATACACCCCCATCAGGGAACCTGGAAATCCAGGTCATGGGGGAAGACCTCAACCTTATCACGTAATGGAACTGATTTAGGGAGCAGTGATAAATATAAAAGTAGGAGCAGCATGAGGAAGAGCCTTGTTTGTATTCTCAGTCTCCAGCATGGACCAAGGGAAGCCATTCCTTATTCTACCTCACAGGGGACCTCATAGAAGTCTGCCAACTAACTCAGGCAGTGGTTGCAACTCCCTTGGCCAGAGCTGGAGGGCGGGTGAGAAGTGCACTGCAGTCACAAACACAGGATCTGAGCACCCTGACTTTGCAGGCAGAATGGGAGGGGCATGGCATGAAAGCCATAGCTTCTATCACCATGGGAAGGCTTATGGCCTGGGGCAGTTTTGAGTTCCGAGCGCTGACTGCCTGGAACTTAGCTTGCTGCTGGTAGAACACTGTGGGTGTGAGATCTGCCTTGCCAAGTGTGTGGTATCTGGGTGGAGCTTAATACCACCTGCTTCTCCCCATTTTCTGTGTGAAGTCTTCTGTGCAGCAGAGGCAGCTACACTTGTCCCTGGAACATTACCCCAGTAGCCAGAGAACTGCCCTATGATCCCCACAGGGTTGCTGCCTGCCCCATTCAGAGAGTCCAAGTGCAGACCTGCCTGACACAGCCCCCACTCAGCCCCAACCTGCTGTGGCAGCTTAACACAAAGGACACAAACTTTTGGGAGCTTTATGACCCTACCCATTGCCTGAGAAACCAGAGTACCTCCCTTAGGTAACATTGGCAAGCACAAATCCCACTGCTATTATAGACGTTGGCACTCTTTTGCAAGTGCCACCTGCTGGCTGCAGGCCAACCAGTACAGTTCATTACAGCACCTCCTGGTAGAATCACACTGCACCAAATGAGAAAACTTGTGTGTGGCTTCACTTATAACCATTGCCTGCACCAGCATGGCCTGAGGTCCTGAGTCTATCCGCATGATCAGTTCATTAATACTACAGTTGGCATTTGAAAAAGCAAACAGACTAAGGATATCTATAAACAAGAAATCTCACAGATTCCGTGTCACTCACTTGCCACTCCCATCACAAATGGTGCTGATACTGGCTGTTGGTAGACTTGAGGACAGGTCACATCATTGCGTCCATTGTAGACATTTTCTAGCACCAGCCTAAAGTGTAGCAGCCCCACTGGGTGGCTAGACCCAGAGGAGCAATAGCATTCACAATAGTCTGGTGCTCAGGGATTCCTACTCCTAGGTTAAGGGAGAGTGTATCACATCAAGGGAACACCCCATGGATCAAAAGATTCTGGACAACAAGCCTTGAATCCCAGACCTTTCTGCTGGTGAAAAGTTTCATTCAACAGGGGGACACTTGAAGTGCTGGGCTCAGCAGGGAAAGTCTGAAGCTATACCCCAATAATCAGGCAACTCTAGTGTTTGTGATGGGACTTGGAGAAGGGGACTTCTTTTCACACTCCTCCACCACTGCAGACACAGCTGAAGCTTCTTCCCCAGGAGTTTGGTGTGGGTATACTATAAATAGCCTTCGTGGAAAACTTCAGGGTGACTGCATTCCCACAGAAGGAGCACCCTTCAGGTTCAGGCCTGCATGAGATATAAAGTCACAATTCCTCTTTACTTGGAACATTAACATTCCTGCAGATAAAAAGAGGTACCTGTCTAATCTGAATAGCTAGAACACTGAGTTAAAAGTGTGTCTAGGAGGTGGATAGCTTTCATGCTGGCCTGGCAGGGGAGTGAACGTAGCTCCCACACTTCCTCCTGCTAAGACCTCAGTGCATTTCACTGAAAGGCCCCCCAGCCACCTCTGTCAAGGCTAGGACTTCTGCCCTCCCATCAGATACGGCATTTACCCACCTGCTTTAGCCACAACTGGTTTCTACCCACGGACACACCCTCTACTGGCCTGAAGCCTGAACTATTCAACCCAGTAAATAAAACACTGGGGGGGAAAAGTACATACCACAAGGGAATTAGATAAGCTTCAAGAGACCACTGCCATTCCAACCCCATAGCAAACACTGAACTTGCTCACACACTGTACACATTGGGACTACAATGAGCATCTGACAATGCCATCATACAAAGACTCTCTATAAAAATTATCAGAAAAATAATTCTGGTAATGTGACAAAACAAAGTTCTATAACACCCAAAAGATCACACTAGCTACCCAATAATGGACTCAAATCAAGATCAAATCTTTGAAATAGCAGATAAAGAATTCAAAAGGTTGATTATTAAGCTACTCAAGGAAATACCACAGAAACGTGAAAATCAACATAAAGAAATTCAAAAAAACAATTCAGAATATGAATGAAACTTTTCTAAAGAGGTAAATATCTTAAAGAAAAGCAAATCAGAACTTCTGAAAATGAAAGACTCATTTATGGTACATTTCCACACATTCATAAAATGCAGTGGAAAGTTTTAACAACAGACTAGAACAAGTAGAAGGAAGAATTCCAATGCTCAAAGACAAGGCTTTCAAATTAACCCAACCAGACATAAATAAAATAAAAAGAATCAAAAGAAATTAACCAAATCTGCAAGGAATATGGGATTATGCAAAATGGCCAAACCTAAGAATAACTGATGTTCCTGAGGGAGAAGAGAAAACAAAAAGGTTGGAAACTTATCTGAGGGAACAATTGGGGAAAACTTCCCTGACCTTAATCAAGACTTAGATATTGAAATACAAGAAGCTCAAAGAATCTCTCCTGGGAGATTCATCACAAAAACGACTTCACCAAGATATATAGTCATCAGGTTATCTAATGTTAACATGAAGAAAAGAATTCTAAGAGCAATGAGATAAAAGCATCCTATAATCTCTAAAGCAAAACCTATCAGACTAACAGCAGACTTCTCAGCAGAAACCTTACAAGTCAGAGGGAATTCAGATCCTGTCTTTAGCTCCTTAAACAGAATAACTGTCAAGAATTTTGTGTTCAACAAAACAAAGTTTCATAAATGAAGAAGAAATAAAGACATATTCACACAAACAAATGCTGAGGCAATTTGTCATTATCAGACCAGTTCTACAAGAAATACTAAAAGGCATTCTAAATCTTGAAGCAAAAGCTCGATATGAACCAAAATAGAACCTCTTGAAACCATACAACTCACAAGACCTATAAAACAATAACACAATGAAGAAAACAAAGGATATAGGTAATAATAAACATAATGAATGAAACAATATCTCACATCTCAATATTAACAATGAATGTAAGTGGCCTAAACGCTCTACTTAAAAGATATAGATTGGTAAAATTGGTAAAAAAAAAAATTACAAACCAAATATATGCTGTCTCAAACAGACTCACCTAACACATAAGGATTTATTTAAACTCAAGGCAAAGAGGTGGAAAAAGATATCCCATACAAATGGAAAAAAAAGGTGATCAGAAGTAGCTATTTTCATATCAGATATAGCAGACATTAGCGCAACAGTTAAAAAACAGACAAAGAAGGTCATTAAACAATTATAAAAGGATCAACCCAAAAAGAAAATATGACAATTCTAAATTCATATATACCTAACGCTGGAGCTCCCAAGTTTATGAAACAATTACTACTAGACCTGAGAAATGAGAGACCACAATACAATAGTAGGGGAGACTTCGATACACCACTAAGAACACTAAACAAATCTTTGAGACAGAAGATCAACAAAGAAAGAACGAACATAAACTACACTCTGGAACAAATGGATCTAACAAATATTTACAGCACATTCTACCCAAGAACCGCAGAATATACATTCTGCTAATCAGCATACGGAACATTCTCCAAGATAGGTCAAATGATAGGCCACAAAATCAGACTCAATAAATTTTTAAAAGTCAAAATTATATCAAGTATCTTCTCAGACCACAGTAGGAAAAAATTAGAAATCAACTCAAAAACGAATCTTCAAAACTATACAAATACATGGAAATTAAACAATCTTCTCCTAAAGGATCTTTGTATCTTTGAAATTAAGATGAAAATTTAAAAATTCTTTAAAATGAATAATAGTGATACAACTTATAAAAAAACTCTAGCATACAGTAAAAGCTGTGCTAAGAGGAAAGTTCATAGCACAAAATGACTATATCAAAAATTCTAAAGGATCATAAATTGACAATCTGATCATCATGTCAAAAAACTAGAGAAACAAGAATAAAGCAAGCTCAAAGCTAGCAGAAGAAATAACAAAGATCAGAGCAGAACTAAATGAAACTGAAACAAAAAAAGTACAAAATATCAATGAAACAGGGGTTCTTTGAAAAAATTAATAAAATTGATAGGCCATTATCTAGATTACCCAATAAAAGAGAGAAGATTCAAACATGCTCAATCAGAAATGAAACTAGAGACATTACAATCAACATCACAGAAATACAAAAGATAGTTTGAGCATACTATGAACATCTTTATGCATACAAACTAGAAAATCTAGAGGAAATAAATTCCTGGAAACATACAAATCTGCTAGATTAAATCAGGAAGAAATAGAAACCCTGAATAGACAAATAACAATAAAAAATTTTTAAATTGCCATCAATAAAAAGCCCAAGGCCCAGATGGATTCACAGCTGAATTCTACCAGATATTCAAAGAATAATTAATACCAGTCCTATTGGAATTATTTTAAAAGATTGAGAAAGAGGTTCTCTTCCATAAATCATTATATGAAGCCAGTATCACCCTGACACCAAAACTAGGAGAGTACATAACAACAACAACAACAACAACAAAACAATATTTCTGATGAACATAGATAAAAAAATCCTCAATAAAATACTAGCTAACCCAATTCAACAGCACATCAAAGAGATAGTACACCATGATCAAGTGTATTTTATACCAGATGTGCCAGCATAGTTTAACATATGCAAGTCAATAAACATGATACATTACATAAACAAGAATAAAAAACAAAAAACTTATAATCATATCAATAGATGCAGAAAAACATTCTATAAAATCCAGCATCCCCTTATGATAAAAATCCTCATCAAACTAGGCATAGAAGGAACTTATATCAAAATAAGAAAAGCTATATGTGGCAGACTCACAGCCAACATCATACTAAATGGGGAAAAGTTCAAAGCAATCCCCCTGAGAACAGGAAAAAGACAAGGATGCCCACTTTCACCACTTCTATTCAAAATAGCAGTAGAAGTCTTAGCCAGAGCAATCAGGAAAAGGAAATAAATACAGAGCATCCAAATTGAAAAAGAGAAAGTCATACTATTATTGTTTACTGATTGTGTGATTGTATACCTAGAAAACCCTAACGACTCCTCCAAAAGACTCGTAGATTTGATAAAATAATTCAGTAAAGTAGCAGGATACAAAATCGATGTACACAAATTATTAGCACTGCTTTACACCAACAGTGACTTAGCTGAGAATTACATCAAGAACTCAAACCTTTTTATAACAGCTGTAAAAATAAAAAATAAAAAAACAAAATATCTAGGAATATGCTTAACCAAGGAGGTGAAAGATCTCTGCAAGAACTACAAAACACTGCTGAAATAAATCACAGATAACAAAAACAAATGGAAACACATTTCATGCTCATTAATGAGAAGAATCAAAATTGAGAAAAATGATTATACTACCCAAAGCAATCTATAGATTCAATGCAATTTCAATTAAACTACAATCATCATTTTTCAGAGAATTAGAAAAAACAATCCTAAAATTCATGTAGAACCACAAAAAGAGCCCAAATAGCTGAAGCAATCCTTAGTAAAATAAACAAATCTGGAGGCATCATGTTGCCTGACTTCAAATTATACTACAAGATTATTACCATAACAGCATGGTAGTGGTATAAAAGTAGGCATGCACCAATGAAACAGAATAATAAAGAACCCAGAAATGAAGCCAAATACTTACAACCAGTTGATTTTCAGCAAAGCATACAAAAATATAAATTGGGGAAACGAGACCCTATTCAATAAATGGTGCTGGGGAAACTGGCTAGCCACATACAGAAGAATGATACTGGTCCCTATCTCTCACCTTATACAAAAATCAACTTAGGATGGATTAAAGATTTAAACATAAGACCTGAAACCATAAAAATTCTAGAAGATAACCTTGGAAAAACTCTTCTGGACATTGGCATAGGCAAAAAATGTATGACTAAAACTTCAAAAGAAAATGCAACAAAACAAATAGATAAACAAGTGGGACCTGCATAAACTAAAAATCTTCCGCACAGCAAAAGAAATAATCAACAGAACAAACAGACAATCCACAGAATAAAACAAAATATTTACAAAGTATGCATCCAACGAAGGATTGCTATACAAAATCTGCAAGGAACTCAAATAAATCAACAAGATAAAAAAGATAATTCCATTAAAAAGTGAGCAAAGGACATGAATAAGCATTTCTCAAAAGAACATATTCAAACGACCAACAGGCATATGAAAAAATGCTCAGCATCACTAATCATCAGGCAAATGCAAATTAAAACCACAATGAGATATCACCTTACTCCTACAAGAATGGCTATTATTAAAAAGTCAAAAAACAATAGATGTTTGCATGGATGTGGAGAAAAAAGAACACTTAAACACTGCTGGTGGGAAGGTAAATTGGTAAAACCTCTATGGAAAACAGCATGGAGATTTCCTAAAGAAATAAAAGTAAATCTATCATTTGATCCACCAATCGCACTACCAAAGGAAAAGAAGCCATATGGAAAAGATACATGCACATGAATGCTTATTGCGGTATAATTCACAATGGCAAAGATACAGAACCAACCTTAGTGCCTACTGACCAATAAGTAGATAAAGAAAATGTGGTATATATTCACCATGGAGTACTACTCAACCATAAAAGGAATAAAATTGTGTCTTTCACAGCAATTTGATGAAAGTGGAGGCCATTATTCTAACCGAAGCAACTGAGGAATGAAAAACCAGATAGCATATGTTCTCACTTATAAGTGGAAGCTAAGCTACCAGTACACAAAAGCATACAGAGTGATATAATGAACTTTGGAGACTCAGAAGGGGGAGGATTAGAGAGAGGTGAAGGATACAAAACTACATATTCGGTACAATGCACACTACTTGTTTGACAGATTGGTACAGTTTGGCTCTGTGTCCTCACCAAAATCTCATGTTAAATTGTAATCCCCATTATTGGCATGGGGCCTCATGGAGGGTGATGGGATCATGAGCATGGTTTCTAATGGTTTAGCACCATCCCCCTTGCGCTGTCTTGAGCGAGTTTTCATGAGATCTTGTTGTTTAAAAGTGTGTAGCAGCTCTCCTTTCACTCTCTCTCTTCTGCTCTGCCATGTGAAGATGTAGCTGCTCCCATTTTACCTTCCACCATGATTGTAAGTTTTCTGAGGCCTCCTTAGCCATGCTTCCTCTATAGCCTGTAGAACTGTGAATCTATTCAACCCCTTTTCTTCACAAATTATTCAGTGTCAGGTAGGTCCTTATGACAATGCAAGAATGAACAAATACATAAAATTGGTACCACAGAAGTGGGGCATTGCTATAAAGATACCTGAAAATGTAGAAGCAACATTGGAACTGGGTAATGAGCAGAGGTTGGAGCAGTTTGGAGGGCTCAGAAGACAACAGGAAGGTAAGGAAAAGCTTGTAACTTCCTAGAGACTTGTTAAACTGTTGTGACCCAAATGCTGATAGTGATATAGGTAATGAAGTCTAGTCTGAGGTGGGCTCAGATGGAGATGAGGAACTTATTAGGAACTAAATTAAAGGTCACTCTTGCTATGTGTTAGGAAAGAGATTGGCAGCATTGTGCCCCTGCTCCAGGGATCTGTGGAACTTTCAACTTGAGAAAGATGATTTAGTGTATCTGGCAGAAGAAATTTCTAAGCAGCGAAGCATTCAAGGGGTGGCCTGGAAGCTTCTACCCACAGATGGTTATACACATGAGGAAAGAGATGATCTCAAATTGAACTTATATTTAAGATAAAGCACAGCATAAAAGTTTGGAAAATTTGCAGCCTGACCAAGTGGTAGAAAAGAAAAAGCCATTTTCTGTCGAGGAATTGAAGCTGGCTACAGAAATTTGCATAGGTAAAGAGGAACCAAATATTAATAGCCAAGACAATCGGGAAAATGCCATGAGGGCATTTCAGAGAACTTTGTGGCAGCTCCTCCCATCACAGACCCTGAGGCCTAGGAGGGAAAGAAGATTTCCCAGGCCAAGTGGGCCCTGGTGCCCTGAGCAACCTTGGGAGGCTGCTCCCTGTGTCTCAGCTGCTTCAGCTCCAGCCGTGGTTAAAAGGGCCCCAGATATGTCTCAGGACATTGTTCCAGATGGCGCAAGCCAGAAGCCACCTGAGCTTCCACATGGTGTTAAGCCTGCAGATACTCAAAGGGTAAGAGCTGAGGCTTGGCTGCCTCCCACTAGATTTCAGAGGATGTATGGAAAAGCCTGGATGTCCAGGCTGATGTCTGCTGCAGGAGTAGAGCCTCCATGGAGAGCCTCTACTAGGACAGTGCAGAGGGGAAATGTGGCATTTGAGCCCCCACACTGAATCCCTACTGGGGCGCTGCCTAGTGGAGTTGTAAGAAGAGGGCCAGCATCCTCCAGATCCTAGAATGGTGGATCCATCAACAGCTTGTTCCATGCACCTGGAAAAGACACAGGCACCTCAATGCCAGCCAGTTAAAGCAGCCATGGAGGCTGTACCTTGCAGAGCAACAGGGGAGGGGCTGCTGAAGGCCTTGGGAGCCCACCTCTTGCATCCGCATGACCGAACGTGAGACACAGAGTCAAAGGAGATTATTTTGGAGGCTTAAGATTTAATGACTACCCTGCTGGGTTTCAAACTTGCATGGGGCCTGTAGCCTCTTTGTTTTGGGCAATTTCTCCCTTTTGGAATGGAAGCATTTACTCAATGCCTGTACCCCCATTGTATCTTGGAAGTAATTTGTTTTTTGTTTGTTTGTTCTAAATTTTACAGGCTCATAGGTGGAAGAGACTTGCTTTTTCATCTTCATCCAAATATGACATGTGGTACGTGGATTTTGGGTTAATGGGGAATGAGTTAAGACTTTATAGGATAGTTGGGAAGGCATTATTGTATTTTGAAATGTGAGAAGAACATGAGATTTGGGAGAGATCAGGAGCAAAAAGATATGGTTTGACTCTGTGTCTCCACCCAAATGTCATGTTGAATTGTAATCCCCAGTGTTGGAGTGGGGCCAGGTGGGAGGTGATTGGATCATGAGTTGTTTGTAATGGCTTAGCAACATCCGCCTAGTGATGTGTCACAATATTGTTTTCATGAGATCTGATTGTTTAAAAGTGCATAGCACCTCCTCTTGCTCACCTGCTCTGGCATGTGAATATGTGCCTGCTTCCCTTTCACCTTCCGCCATAATTGTAGGTTTTCTGAGGTCTTTCCAGCCATGCTTCCTGTATAGCCTGCAGAACTGTGATTCAATTCAATCGCTTTTCTTCATAAATTACCCAGTCTCAGGTCGTTCCTTATAGCAAATGGACAAATACACGGGTGCACTAAAATCTCAGAAATTAGCACCATATAATTCATCCATTTAACCAAAAACCACTGGTACTCCAAAAGCTATCAAAAAAATTTTAAATGAAATAAAAATAAGATACTATGTTTTTCATTACTTAAAAATGCTAATTGCCTATATTTGTAAAACTCAGTGTCTCTAAATTTTAAGATTTAGCCCCACCAAACTTTTCTCAACACTAGTTTAAAGCATTAGCAAAAAATCTATAAATGTTCTAAGAGTAGATGTTAAATGGCAGGTATGCTCCACACTATGCACCTAGGGTAGAGATGTGAAAGTAATGGTTGTTTTTATTTATTCATCCTTTCACTCAAAAAAATTTTACAGATCTTTTAGACATACTGTGTGCATACATTCATACCCTCTTCTCTCTTCTTTTTCTAGACATTTTCTGTACAAGCCTCCACCATGTTACATTTTCTTAGTCATCCCTAAGGTTGTTTTCTGTTGATAACTGTCATTCTAGGAACCCTTATCATATAAAAGATTTTTTCAGGGCAAATGAAATTTTATTGTACCTTTGGTTTCAAGATGTTGGAATTGCCTAGAATCAACTAAGAAATTTTCCAGAGCAAATGAGTAAGTAAAACTAAATACCACATGTTCTCACTTATAAGTAGCAGTTAAACATTGGGCACACATAGACATAATATAGGAACAATAGGTACTGTAGACTGCTAGAGTGCAGAGAAGGGTGGGTTGAAAAATAACCTACTGGGTACTATGCTCACTACCTGGGTGGTGGTATCCATAGATGAAACCTCAGCATCACATAATATTCCCGTGTAACAAACCAGCACATGTACCCCCATATCTAATATGAAAGTTGAAATTTTTAAAATAAGTAAAATAAAAATGTCAAAACAAGTTATGAGATGGCAAGAGCTTATAGAAAGATGAGGTTATTTTATGAGACCTCCTAGGACAAACATCCACACTGGGAAATAGGACAAAGTTCTCATTTTTAGGCTTATTTCATCAATTATTTCTTTCCCCATGTCCATAGAGAAGGACAATCTTTCGTATGAAAATTGCTAGAGGATGTTGATTCCGAAAGAGATTTTGAAATATTTTGCAATGTGGGAAGTCAGCATGACCTTGTAAAAATGACTTGCTTTGAGAGGGCCTAACTAATATGTTTCTTGCATCCATCTTGCAGTAATATCTCAGAGCTAATAATTTCTAAGATTAGACCACATGGGTTTCTGTCTTTGCTACATTATTCCATGATTCCAATGAAGCCATGTTCACTGAGGCTGGGAGAAACCAGGTAGCAGGAATGCACTTGACGTCAAAGGAGAATGTAAATGCCTAACCATTCATGTAATTTCTTAATGGCTGACAATCCCTGCTAAAGCACGACTCATGTGGGGGTGGCTTAAACTTCCATGTAGCATGGTGATTGCATTCTAAAAGTACATGTCCCAAGATCACCAGGTGGAAGCTGTATCATTTTTTGTGATCCAACTTCAGAAGTTATGTAGTATAACTTCCACTCTAGTCATAAAGTCTCTTAGATTCGAGGAGGAAACAGGAGTTTGAGACCAGCCTGACCAACACAGTGAAACCCCAGCTCTACCAAAAATACAAAAATTAGCCAGGTGTCATGGCAGGCTCCTGTAATCCCAGCTACTCAGGAGGCTGAGGCAGGAGAATCGCTTGAATTAGGCTGAGGCAGGAGAATCGCTTGAATCTGGGAGGTGGAGGTTGCAGTGCGCCACTGCACTCCAAACTGGATGACAGAGGGAGACTCTGTCTCACCAAAACAAAAAACAAACAAACAAACAAACAGTTCACAATAGCTCTGTTTCCTGTCTAATCTCTGGTGGATATGGATGGGCTTTAAAACTGATTCGGGTGCTCAAGGTATTAATCTAAAATGGAAGTCTTTTAGCATCTCTGAATAATACACCCATTTCTGACCAGGCACTGACAAGGAGGTTGGAATTAGGCCAATATTCCTTTTGCTGAGTTTATTTTCCAAACTGTATTGTTGTTACCCATGGAAAAGGGTGAAATGATCGTTAAGAAGACAACTATAGTGTCTACTATGCATTACTCTATGGTTTTTGTTTTCTTTTTGTATATTATCCAGTCTATTTTCACACATTTATTCTGTCAGGTGAAATTTTGAGTTATAATATTGTGTTTTCTTTTACAAAATTAGGGTCTTGAATAGATGTACTTAAATGTGCAGATTAATGTAGGGATAGTTTAAGTATTTAAAATTTTAAGGCTTTTTATGAAGAAATGTTTCCTTTTGTGTACCCTCAACCATGTTCTACAATTATTTTTACATAGGTCCTACTATTTTTGGTAAGTTTTAAATACTGCGGTAATTGTTGTTGATTATATGCATAATTTTTCCCGTATTTTCCAATTGTTTATTATTCTTGTACAATAAATTGTTAGAGATTAAGCTCAGCAAGAGAAAAACATCCAGAGATAATTTGCCAGTTTGTCTTTTCTCTCATTGGAACCGGATCTGCAGTATACCTTTTCCTTCAACCTTGGGGAGCTATGTCTTCCAGGAATATACGAAGCAAAAAATAAATATCACATGCAAAAGATTGCAATTTGATTCTAAGTGCAGAGGTAAGATGTATGTGTTATCAGTAAACAGTACAATTAAACATTTAAAATTCCAAGAACAGATAACTTTAAGTACTGGGCAAAATATGAGTAAGCACTTTTTTTCACAGCTGAACTTGGATCCTCTCAAGCTGTATTGCATCATTTCCCTTATTTGCCTGAACAACACTGCTAAAAGTCCTGAATTCTTCCTTTCCGACCCCACAACTTAAAATTTGTTCAGTATTATTAACATATATTGGAATTGACCCTTAATTCTAGAGGACTTTACATTTTAAAAATCACTAACCATTTTTTTAGGCTAACCTCAGATTTGTTGTAGTTTTATGCTCTCACCAGTGAAGCTTTTCAAAAATGCAGATGACAAAATTTCACTCCAAAGTTTCTGGTTTTGCATTTTGAATAATGATCCAGATAGATAAACAGGGTTGAAAACCCCTTGCTCTAACTCCTCACAGAAATTATAAATACTACTATAATCACAATAATAGTTATTTTTTTAAAAAAAGGTCAATATTTACTGAGTAGTTGCTAAAAGCCAGGCATTGTGCTCAGTAGTTTACATATTTTATATTTAATTACGTAACAAATGCCTGCCCAGATTTTTTAAAAATTACACGCTTTCATTGATGGCATCCCCCAGAAAATAAGGGAGGAACCATTTTCTCCCTGAACTATACAACCTGTTTATAAGGATTATTCTTAGTTCTTACTTAATCAAATACATTCTGAAACAGGAAACAAAACTCCTTTCCTAACTCTTATGTGTAGTCCACTGACATTTGGACAAATTGACTAAATGGATCTTCAAACTGCTAATAAAAACTATTTATCAAGGACTTAAGTCAAAGTACTCCATGCTCCTGTGACTTTCTCTAAAATAACAGAATTTTACAAAACGTTTTTCTGGGAGCACTACAATTGTGAGATTTTAATACGTGAAAACAGAGCTTCCTTGTCAAATAAATTTGGGAAATAAGAAATTAAGCAAAATTAAATAGGATTACTTGCTATAGGATTTATTATAACCTCGAATAGACAATGCATTTTATAAGCCTCTAAGAGATATACATATTCAGCATTTCCAAAATGTATTTAAACATATAACTCTTATTAAGCAAGGACCTCTGAAGACCAGAGCTCTGAGGCACACCCGTTAAAAATTACTGCAATGGGAAATAAAAACAATGATAAGGACTTACACCTGTACAGTGATTTAACTCTACAGTGGCTTCATAATCAGCAAGAGGTTAAGCTCAAAGTTCCAATTTAACTAATTTTCTTTACTTGACTTTTCCCACATAAAGTAGGGCCTAAGACAGGGATCTTCATAGAAATAGTTCATTGTGGAAAGTGTCCCCAGGGAATCAGAGTATCAGGACTTGAATGAACAAAAGAGGAAAAGAAGAATACCAACCCCCAAGATATTATGCAACCGGTTCCAGCTGTGGGCATTGGCAGTTTAATTCTTCTGAAGACCTTGCTAGAAACTTTGTATAATTGACTTCAAAGTTGTCTGTTCAAGATACAGAAAAGGATATATATTTTTTACTGTCATTTCCCATTGGTCAAGTGTTCACAGGAGATCTGAACTTCCTTCCATTAAGACTTCCAAAGTGTGCATGTACCAGAATGACTGAGCAAGCCTGCATGGGTGTGCCAGCCATCACTACAGAAGCCTCAAAACAGAAAGCAAGATACAGATGGTGCAGATTAGGTGAGGTGCTATCAAGCTCCACCTGTAATCAAGTAGTTACTGTAGGAATGGCCAGAAAAAAAAGGTGGGCCAAGACTGTGAGATGTGTAACAGAGTCTTTGCACTGCTTGTAACCACAGCATACTATGTAAGTCACAGAGATTTCAGGTGGTAGTTAGTGGCAAACTGTACCAAAAACACAATACAGGAAGGTTAGTGGAATAAGCGACAGTCACTGCAGCAGTTAGTACTGAAGACTTGATTGATTTTCATCACTTCCATTTAAAATTTGCCTCACTCCTGGCTGGTATTATGAGGTCTACATTGCTTGTGGTGATTCAGGCTTTTAGCATGGAGAAATTGGAGTCTACACTTTATTCACTCTTATTAGCCATGGTTGGGGCAATTGTCTGTTTATGTCGTCACTGGGCAAATCAGCACCAAGAGACACCTAATGAATCTTCTGGGCTTGAGTCGTATTCTTTTGTGTACTATTTTCTCTCCCATTTTAATGCAACCTCTAATTCTTCATGGTAATTAGGGTCGATTACCCCAGCCAGTAACCAAAATGGTAGCTCTTTACTTTTTCCAGTTTATCTGCTGGCATAAGAAGGCCAAAATAATCATGTGATAGTTCAGGCTTCAAGTTCATTGTATACTATTGTCTTCTGGAGGAAGAGCCCTTCTCCACCCTGAGAATTAGGATTTCTATACAAGATGAGCCTAAAGCTTCAAGATGAGAAGCACAAGTATTGGGAAAGATGGTGAAAGAGGTTGATCATACACCTATCCTTGGGTTCCTGTACTAGTATATTGGAGAAACAGGACCATCTATCACCCACCATTAATACATATATGGTATCTTATGAGATTGTCACCCAACATTGTAGTATGTTAAACCCACACTGGTGTCATAGCTGAGCTTATGATAGACAATTACATTTCTCTATTAGGCTGAAAGCATGATGTCTGTGGTAGGACAAGTGGATTCTATGACTATGTACACATTTTTATAGACTTCACAATAAAACTATACTTTCAGTCTAAAATGATATTATTCAGGATCCCATGTAAATAAATCTGGCATTCCATAAGCCCTCAAATGGCAGTACAGAAATAAAAGGCAAATCCAAATCTGGAGTAGATGTCAATTTAAGTAAAGGCAAATCATTGTTTCCTACATGAGGAACAAACCCAGTGTAATCAACCTTATCTACTTAGGGAATTGTGCCATCTTGAGGGTTCAGTGTTAGTTTCTGAAAATGGCAAGTTGAGCACAAGCAGTGGCAATAAATGACCAGCCTTTATCAGAGTCCATGTTCTTGTACCCACTCAGAATCTCACTCCTGCCATAATATTAATAACACATTCTATGTGGGCCCATTATATAAGCTCAAGAAAGTGGCCAAAGAAAGAGGCTATTCAACAGACAAGTTATCTATCAACGTAGTTGTAAAATGCCTCCTTTGCAGTACATGCTTTCTGGTGGACATTAACACAAGACACAAAACTACATATTTTGTGCCCGCTTTCATAGGTTCAGCTACGTGTCTCCACACAAATTTTCTTGTCTTTAATCTTCCAACTTTGCTCCATTCAAGCTCCTGAGAAACCAAGCAAGCTTTTTCTTATGGACCTGGAGTTAGTGCAGATCCACCTTGGGTCATATCTCCTCCATTCAATGCAAATAATCAAATCTCCTGTCCTTCCCATCCGATGGATTTTCTTTCACTAGTATCCTTCAAGAGCCATCCCGGCATGTGAATTTGATGAGGCAGAAATTGACTTTTGCTAGCTCCAGCATATAAACATGATACATCTATGAAATAGAACTGAGGATTTTTCCTCTTATTTGTTAGTAATAAGGAATCCCCCATGTAAACGTAAGTATTAACTGAGGAAAAGGAGTTGGTGCAACAGATGTGTCAGGAGAGTCTGGGTCATCTGTTATATAACTTGGTCTTAGCCTCAAGAGTCCCAAACCCCTGGACCACTGACTAGTACTGGTCTGTGGCCTGTTAGGAATCAGGCTACACAGCAGGAGGTTAGTGGTGGGCAAGCAAGCATTACTGCCTGAGCTCTGCCTCCTGTCAGATCAGTGGTGGCATTAGATTCTTTGATTTTCATAAAAGTACAAACCCTATTGTGAACTATGCATGGGAGGGATCTAGGTTGCTCTAAGGTGAAACAGTTTCATCCCTCACCACCACCAGTCCATGGAAAAATTGTCTTCCATGAAACTGGTCCATGGTGCCAAAAAGGTTGGAGATCACTGGTCTAGAGGGTATTAGTGAGGATGGAGAAGTGTCATACCAAGTGCTAATCTGTTCCCATAAACATAGCACAACTAGCGCAGCATTTATGATTGGAACTACCATTTGGTTAAGTTTTTATGTAGTCTATTAAATTCTGCCATAATCCATCTAAAACTGTAAAAGAAAAAGTGGATATATTTCAGACAATCACATCTTTTGTCCTTTATATCTTTGTTGATGGTACTAATCTTCAAAACTCTCCTAGATACTAAGGTTTTGCTTCCAATTTACTACCTTCATTGAGCGGATAGAGAAGGAACAGTTTTAGGGTGTGATGCGGTTTGGCTGTGTCTCCAACCCAAATCTCACCCTGAATTGTGATAATACCCATGTATCAAGGGAGGGGCCAGGTGGAGATAATTGAATCATGGGGGTGGTTCCCCCATACTTTTCTCATAGGAGTGAATAAGTCTCATGAGTTCTGATGGTTTTATAAATGGGAGTTTCCCTGCACATGCCCTCTTGTCTGCCACCATGTAAGATGTGACTTTGCTCCTTATTCACCTTCTACCATAACTGGAAGGTCTCTGCAGAGATTTGGAACTGTGAGACAATTAAACCTCTTTTCTTTTTAAATTACCCAGTCTCGGGTGTGTCTTTATTATCAGCATGAGAAAAGATTAATATAGGTTGTTACACTCCACCTTTCTTATATAATTGCTATTATTACTTAGGTCAAGGACAGATGCGTAAGTTTTTCTATCTCATGCTTGGAGGTGAGATATCACATGGAGGAGCTCATAGACTCATTGGACCCGTTATTAAACAAATTGGTCTCTGAAGGCCTCATAATGTTTTGATCTTCAGATAGCAGAAATTCTTACGTTTATCCATATAAATGTCCTTATCTCAGTTTCCAGAATCTCAATCTTTTTTTATCAGAGCCTTGGCTTTGGCATGACAGCTACACTGAGCCTAATTTTTAGCTTTGCTGCTCTTGAGCTTCAAGAGATAAAGATCTCTTAACCTTTACAATGGAGGTTTTTCTGACATTGTGTGCTTTGAGTTTATAGGTGTTTCTTGAGTCTATCAGTTTCTTTCTTTAAGGATATTAATGTTATCAACTAAACCCAGTCAACTCCATAGTCCTTTTAACTACCATTGTCCCCATACTGTTTAAGTGCAATCCAAAACATTAGTCACTGCCTCACCTTCCTTTTATACCTCATTTCAATAATCCCCTCACCCTGTTGAATCAGCAATTGTGATGCTGTTGCTTGCTGCATTGTCACCAGCGCCCTTCTTCTCACCAGCAGTATGATTCTTTTGCCTTCAGGCTGCAAGTTGTCCAAATTCAGAATCCTATTATTATGGTTTGCTTTTCAGGACCATTTCTAGTACCAGTGTACAGGATGCCATCCAAAATCACTTGACATAAAATGAAGCATAAAATGTGACTACATTTCAAGGGAAAAATAATCAGAGATAATCCGAGATGGCTCAGATTTTAGAACTATAGGTCTAAGTCTTTCAAGCAGCTATCATAACTGGGCCCCAAGAGATAAAGAAAACACACTTAAAATGAATGAAAATATAGTCATTCTCAGCAAAGAAACAGAAATTGTAAAAAGAACCCAATAGACATTTTAAAACTGAAAAATACAATACAATGACTGAAATGTTCTTAAAACTCCTGGAGTAATGAAAAGCAATTTTAGAGTATAAGAGCAAAGGTGGAGGACTTACCTATCTGATTTCAAGACTTACTATAAAGCTACAGTAATTAAGACAGTCTGATATTTTGGAAAACTTGTTCTATAGATCTGCTCCTCAGATCAATGGAACAGAATAGAGAGTAAAGAAATGGATCCATGCATATGGTCAACTGATTTTTGGCAAAGGAGCTGAAGCCACTCAATGGAGAATGGAAAGTCTTTTGACAAAGGATTCTGAATAAACTGGATATCCAAGTGGAAGGGAAAAGAATATTACTTACATCATGCAATACACAAAACTTAACTCCAAATAGATGAAAGATCTAAATTAAAATCTAAAACTATAGTACCTTTAGAAAAAAATGGGAACATTGTTGCTTTATTGAAGTACATAAAAGTTTCTTAGAATACTGAAAGCATGAAACAAAAAAAACAAGCTAAACTTCATTAAAATCAATATATTTTACTTTTCAAAAGATTATCAGTGCTGATATTCTGATACATACTTGGTTGAATCTCAAAGGCATTATGCTCAGTAAAAGAAGCCTGTCTCAAAGGTTACATACTATATAATTCTATTTATATGACATTCTTGAAAGGAAAAATCTGCAGTAAGGGAAAGCATATTAGAAGTTGCCTGGGGTTATGAGTGAGGAAAAGAGTGACTATAAAACAGTATAAGGGAGTTTTTTTGGATGATAGAACTGTTTTTGTTTTTGTTTTCTTGTTGCTGTTTTGTTTTTTTCTGAATATAGTGGTGGTTCCAGGTAATCTATACACATGTTAAGATCCATATAATTTTACCCACAAAAAAGTAAAATTTACTATAATTTTAAAAACAAAATCTGTCCCCCAGGGTGGTTAACCAAATAAATAACCCAACCTATTCCCGTTTACTCTGTACAAGAATGTCTACTTTTCCCATGCTCTCTAGTCAACACCTGTAAATAGAAAGTTTTTATTATTTTTTTAGCATGAGAAGTAAAAATGGAATCTTAATGTTTTCATTTGTCTTTGATTATGATGGTCATGTATTTCCTATGCTGATTGGCAATTTATTGTGTTGTTTTGTTTAGAGGAAGGGTGTGTGTGTGTGCTTGTGTGTATGTGAGTGTAATAAGGTGTGTGTGGTTTGGGGGGTTCCTCTGGTTAACTTCCTGCTTGTATCCCTTGCTCACTTTTTCCACCTTTTAAAAATATTAATTTGTATAACCTCCTCATAAAACAAAGGAATAAAAAAATTGGGTAATTTTATTTGACAGGATCATAATGGTAGTAACCAGAACTCAAATGAGAAACATTCTATTTTTTCAAAGATAATTGATTGTCCTGAATGTCTTAACAATTGAGATATATAGATATCAGGCGCACCATTGGCATTGATCTATATTCTAAAGCTACTACAACAGAACTGCTGGCATAATTACTGAATGATATCTGGGGACTGAAACAAATTTGACATTTAGGAAGTCTAAAGAAACCAGGTCTTAGGTAAAGGCATGTGTTTACCATTACCTTTAAAGCATATGAATAGGCAACATAAGTAGAAAAACTGGACTTCAATTAGTGGTACACCCTTTATTAAGTTTGCATCTCTGACTACAGAAATGTCTGTTATTGCCACTCAACCATAAATTCCAAGAGGGATGAAACATATTGCTAATAATCGCCATTGCTAATGCGAACATGTGAACATGAGTTAGACCCTTTTTTTGTTTGTTTGGAGACAGAATCTCGCTCTGGTGCCCAAGCTGGAGTGCAATGGCATGATCTTGGCTCACTGCAGCCTCATCTCCCAGACTCAAGTGATCCTCCTGCCTCAGTCTCCCAAGTAGCTGTCATTACAGGGACACACCATCACACCTGGTTAATTTATATTTTTTTTTTTAGTAGAGATGGGGTTTCACCATGTTGCTGAGGCTGGCCTTGAACTCCTGAGCTCAAGCAATCCACCTGCCTTAGCCTCTCAAAGAGCTGGGATTATAGGTGTTAAGTCACTACTGGCCAGTTAGATCTTTAAACAGATTAGAACTTCCTTCTCCCATTCTCCCATGGTCCTCTAGTACTGCTAACAAATGCTTATCTCACATAGTGTCTGGAACATTATATCTAAAGTTTTTATTATTATTATTATATGTGGAAAAAAAACATTGCCACCCCACTCTTTGATCAGTCAATATTTCAAACAATAGTCTTTGTTGTTTTGTAGGTGAATGAAGCTATTTTAGACTATTAATTTTTAAATTTAGATGGGATCTTAGTATCCCCAGAAGCTGCTGAACTACCTTATTTATTGAACTAGCTTTGTTATTCTTACTATTTTGACTTTTGTATGAGAAGGGGTGGACCAGACAAAAGATGGTAGAAGAAACAGAGCAGCCAATGATACCCATTACAGAATGAACACTGTCTGTGCTGCCAGCTGTGACTACTTAAGTGAATTGGACATTAATCAAAATCAGACTAAATCAAGATGAAATTAATTCTTAACAACCAATATAGTTATTTTTAACTGCAGAACAAAATAAAATAATCTACATTTTTATCAACTACAAGAATAAAACAGCAAAAATCATGTTTGCCTCTTTAAAATTCTATTTAATAACATGATTAAATACACTCTATCCCCATATCCCATGTAAATTAGAATAACTAAATGTTTTGGGAATACTTTCAGCCTAAATATTTACTCAGGGACGTGAGTTACTTGAAGTTTGTATAAACAACTTATTTAGGCATAATGTTTATTTCTAAGTGGTAAAGTAATGATATAAAACTCTTTGGAGCTAGATTTTGAAACCCTCTATAATGTTTACCATTTTAGAGTATATTACTTTTCCCCTCCTGTAAACATTTTTAATGAAGAATTTAAATGCATGCAACCATATGTCTCTTTTCCAAGCAACAACTACCCAGAGGAAACAAAGTCCCCAGTGATCATTTAGTTTATATGTTAAGTAAAATAATATTCTAAGGAAGACATACTAGAACACTTGATGTATAATTTAGCTTTTACCATATTTCATAGAAATAAACACTAACCTATTTACATAAATATGTTATTCAAAAAAGAATAATTACATGTTTTTACTAGAAAACTGACTTCAGAGATTAAATTCACATCCAGGCATTAAATTCATGGGATGACCCACAAAGGAAGCTGCATAAAACATTAAAACTTGAAGAGCAGGGCCTAAGAGGCTGCCTCATCCGAGCATCTAGTTGTTACAGAGAGACTCCTGAGAGCCCAGTATTCATCTAAAGGTGTGTTCTTCTCCCTAGAGGAGCGCCACACACAGACCTGGCACTTAGCCTTTCCTTTCCTTTGCTTCCCACCACCCCCGCCCCCACCCCCAGTTTCATTCACAAAGCAGGGCTGCTATTGGAAATTACTACAGACATGTTCTGTTATGTAAATCTTGGCAGACCTCAAGCAGCTCTAGTTCAGACCTTCTTATTTTACATGTGATCCATGTATCAACAGCAAGAGGCAGAAAATCTATTTAGTGTCAAGAACATTTGAGTAATATGTTGCCTTGTGTTGACAATTTTCAGTTTAGTCATTATGCTTCTTTCTAAAAACCATTGACCTTCTTTATATGTGAATGTTTTCTAAGTGGCATAGATATAATTTGATATTATGTACTAGAGTAAAATTTTGTCTTAATTATTTCAGTTCATATCTGGACCTCAGAAAGATCTCTAATTAAAAAAAAAAAAACATAAAAATCCACCTTTTACCTGATTGCTAGATGCAACACCTCATAAAATTCATTTATTATTAGAAGTTTAATCCTTCAGCCCTTGAAGTTATAATTTTATTACTGTAAGAAAAACATTGCATGCTTTTGATTTGATAATTTCTCAAATATGATGTTTATATTGTTATTGAAATTTATTCTTTGTGCAATATTACTGATCTGCCGTGAATGTGTATCTATAGTCCTCCAATTACTCTATTATTATAGAATTGGCTAGCGTTCTGATTTTCAACACAGATTACTGTTGTCACATTCATATTCACTGTATTACAAGTAATCTCTTTTTGAACATAGTAATATTGAACTGCCTCCACCCAACTTTGTTAAATTTCTTTTTGACATTATATACCAAGGCACTGAATAGCATAAATACTTTTAAACTGAAATTGGTAACAATCATCCTGACTGCTGAGTATCTGGAAGATTGATTACAAAGAGGCTTGTAAACAGAACAAGACAAGATCAGTAGAGTTTGCCAGTAATTCAAATACACCATTAGGCTATTTGGAGAAATCAATACTGCAGCCTACATCAATAGAGGGGTTAAAAGAAAACCCACTGTTAACAAATAAATGGTAGATTGAACACTAGTGACTATATAACAAAAATATATGATAAATAATATAAACATTTACAAGTGGGAGAGCGTAATTTTTCTGGATAGTATGATCACCAACTGTTTTTCTTTCAGAATAAATGCTATAATTTATCTGATGCACTATAATAATGACACAATAACAGCACTAATTTTATTTCCTGGTAGCATCACCACCCTCTATTTACTTTCAACTTTGACCAGTGATAAATTTTGTGTGATTATTTAGGAGTATACTAATTTATAATCAATCAGCTAAAAAAGAATGTTATTGCATATATTTTTCTTACTTTGATTGAAAATGGGAGGGATACAAACTAAGTATAAGTTTTGGAGTTACTTACAATGTATAAGAGAATAAAAACAAAACAAAAATTTTTTTACAGCAAGTAGAGAACTATATAAAACACTATACTGCTAGCACTGAATTGCATGATTCAGACGTTAGGAACGTAGGATCAGTGAGTGGGGAACCTGTGTGTACGGGAAGTAGTACTATGGCATTGATGGAGACAAAAATAATGAAATTGATCCATGAATGTGGGAAGATTCTGATGCAATAAAAATAACCCCAGGAGTGGTAGAAAGGGAAATAGAAGGTTGCTGGGTAGATGGACTTTAAATAAACAATTCAACAATTTAACGCCCCCTTAACCCCCGGACCACCGGTATGGCTACTGCCTGTAGTACAGCAGATGCTTCCATTCCTAATTCCCATACTAATCCTCTACCTTATGTTATGTCTTGCTCCCATTCTAATAAAATTTCTCTGAGCCAAGGTCCAAGAGATCACCCAAGTCACCTTCAACCAAATGCTCCTGCATCCCTACACCCAACTGCCAACCTCAGACCCTAACTACGCCCCTTAACAGCAGGAAGCAGCCAGACAGACCATGGCGCCCTAAATTCTTATAATCAATAAGAGGTTGGACTGTTTGGGTGAAGGAAAAGGGACAAGATGGAGGAAGGTGAGCAAGATGGAGCAGTCCCTGTTGTTTCCGGGTTCTTCTTCACAGATTTTCCCGTGCCCGGGAAAAATTCCTGCGCCCGGGAAAAGAACCAAATCAACTGAGCATGCGCAGAATGACGTCAAGCCGAGGACACCGAAATTCAAGAAGCCACTCCTACACACACGCCCCGAACTCCTCCCCTTCCAGCTCCCAGGCATAAAAGTCCGCCGCGGGCCAGAGCCAGCGTGACTTCTTTGGCCCCCGCATTTGTGGACCAGAGAACATCACCCGAGAGTGCCGGTGCGACTTCCCTGGCCCCCCACACCTGAGGACCAGAGAACCTCGTCCGAGAGTGTGTGCATATTTGCAATAAAAGACTGCCACTTTCTTATGTTAAAAAAAAAAAAATTAATAATGAAAAAGTAGTCCAGTATTAAACTCTTACTAAGGATGATATGCCAGGTAGGTGGATAATAGATAAATTTACACACAAATATGTACATCTATTAAGAGAAGTACATAAAAAACCTAATGAAATTCAGAGACAGTTTTCAACTGCAATTTTAACTACATAAAGTACAACTATTATTGAAAGGTAATGTGGGAAAGGAAGTCTACCAGGGCCAAAATTAATTTCATAGTTTCAGTTCTGTTACTCCAAACTGTGAGCCTCCAGAGAGCCACTGGTGTAATTCAAACTTCTTTAGTCAAGCCCATGAAAATTTAGTATAGAAAAGGATAGTGATCTATTAGTTTCAAAGCCTATAGCTGATATTATAGATATGAACACTGAGTTTTCCCTCCCATGTTTACCATAGATCTTTGCCTGATCTTGAGACATTAGTATTTTCCTACACTATGCTTTCTTCATTTATAAAGAATGTGAACTTGCCTAGGTGTATATTAAATGGATTCAATACAGAAAATAATTATTTAATATATTAAGTGTCTGGCATGTTGAGAGGTGCAAATAAAGAGCTCCCAATGTACTTGTGTTGCAGGAATTTTCCTTAGTTCACCCACAGATGGGGTTCTCTGTCTCATAGCCATGAAAATTCAGGCTTGCAGGCAACTTGGTGAGTAAGACAGGGTTTTATTGGGTGAAAAGGAATAACAGTGGGAAACAGGGACTCTCGCAAGGCCAGAGTTCCTGCTTGAGCACTTCCCGCCAGCAGCTTGAATCCCAGGTTCCACACAAGAAGAGGAGGGTCCAGGCTCCTCCCCACTGCAAATTGTGTGAACTTCCTGAGGCTCAACCCCAGTGTGCAAGCTGGTTGGAGTTTTTCCAGGGACCCCTTCCCATCTGTTTGTCCCATTTCCCCCTCTAAAGAAGTACATCTAACTGCCATTAGAATAAAGATAAGGATGAAGACCAATCTTAACTGCTTCCTGCTGAAGGGGGTGCTGTTTTGGGCAAACAGCAGTTGGAGCTCCCTCAGAGGCCTATCTAAGGGTTCTCAGCAGAAAGGGCAATCATCAGAGGCTTGGGTTGCATGACTGTTTGGAGTTTGATGGCCTGAGGGCAAGAACTGATGAACCAAGTTATTATGAAACATGTATCAAAAGGAAACAAGGGGAGGGGTAAGGATAGCTCAAAATCTCGAGACCTTTTACCAGTTCTCACAGGAAAAGAGAGGCCAAAAGCCCAAATGATTTAAAAAAAAAAAAAAAAAAAAAAAAAACTTTACCCTTTTGCAGCATTCTGGGCTCTGGGTTTCCTTCCCCTGAGTCCAATCCTAAGACAACGAGTTTAAGGTTTGTGAAATTAATTCTTTCTAGTTTGGAGGATGCATCTCACAGGAGTTTCTCATAGTATGGAGACACAATCACCTATCCATGAAGAGAGGACAGAGGAAGAGAAAGGATAAAACAAGGCTTTTTTCAAAGGAGTCCCAGCGGTTCAGGATAATGCATTCAAGAAGGGATACCAACTGAAAATGAATGGCTACCCATCTAGAAAGAGGATAGAAGGTCCCTGTTCCCTTCTCTTCCTAGTAGATACCCAGAGTAGTTGAAATAAAAAGGGAAGTGCATTCTCTTTCCCTCTACCATCTTTGCATACTCAAGTCTCGGTGACCTTGGCAGGTGCAGCCATGAGTGCCAAAGCAGCTTGCACCCATGAAGCAAGAAGGGTATAGAGAATAAGAATTATCTGCTCTCACCTATGCCTCTATCCACCTCCCCCTCTACTGTCAGTAGCCTTGGAGTTCCCTAGACCTCATTTATGCCATGGATATTAGCCTGGTCTTTATCCATGAAACAGGAAGCTTGGGGTTGGCTTAATTGGAAGGAATCAGCTGTGATCACCTTTGCTGTGGCTTTTAACCTCTGTTATCATTTGCCTCTGGATCCCTCAGATCCAGTTTTCCTTTCTAGGGCTTTGACCCAAAGCTTGGAATTGAGTTTTAGATAAAAATGTGTCTCAGGGGGTTGCATGGACTCCATATCATAGCTGAATGCTAAGGTGAAACTGTGGAACTGAGTCTTCTTCCAACAAAGGAGAGAAAAGGATGCTTTATGATACACTCAGATAACAGGCAACTATAGTTATGCTTGCTAGGATTTGGGTGCACGGTGCTTTGCTTTGGTTAGGTCCGTTGGTCTACTTCCCAAAAAGGAAACCTCTGGGTGATGGCCACGCTATCTATTCCCTATTTATTTCCTTACCTGGCAGGATTTCAGGATAATTGCTCAGAACTAGAATATTTATCCGGATTTCTACATTACCCATCCGCCTCTGGTCCTTTCTGAGCTGCAGCCAGAGATTGCTGGTTGGCTCACAGCAGCAAGCAGGGTTAGTCTAAAATGTATGTGAAAACTTAAAAACAACTAATGAGTTTAGAATTTAATGACAGATGTATAAGTTTTGAAACATGATTTCTCACTCTCCAGTCCTCATTTTTGTTTAAAAAATCATAAAATTGAATGGTTTGCAAAATAGGCTTTTGTCTTATTTGTCCTGATTATTCACATAAAGTGCAGCAAGAAATTTCTACATAAGCCTTTTGGATTGATGGAAGTTTGTTCCACAAGGAATCTCATATAATACCTTTTAATGCAGAGCCCAACCATGGGTTTGTATCCTCAAACACCTGTTAATTTAGTGATCCATTCCTCTGAAGTTCCCATAATAAACTTGGAGCTCCTGGACCTGTTAGAAAGTAACATTCTATACTGACCACACATCAGGAATCCTCTACAGGGACTGCATAGACAAAGGTATAAAGCCAGTTTCTCCACTGGGGTTTTATTGGCTCTGCAAGTCTAGATTGACTCCTTAAAGGGAAGCATACTCTTCCAGTCAAAGCCTTGGTAAAATAACCACTTTCTCCAATTGTGTTCTATTGTAAAAGAAAAATGAATTCCTATTGTACTGATGCAAACAACTGTATTGCCCTAGGAATACTCGCAGATGGTTTCCAAATTCTAGAGGAATCAGGCAGAGAGAAGAAAACATGCTGCAAATTTTGATCACAGGAGTGTATAATTTACTTAATTAAAGGCCATAAGTAGTTCAAAATAAGTTTCCTTGACTCTGAAAAACAAAATAAGGATCAGCAATATTCAAAGCAAAAGTCCAAAAGATTTGCGTCAGCTTTCTGAGTTTGGTTCATTTAGTTAACTCTTGTTTTGCTTAATATTTGTGAACATTTCAGCTCTTTATGAGTCCTGTACATTTTCCTTTATTCCAATGTTACAATCTCTAAAATTATTGGAAGCCTGTATTTGAGAGCACCTGTTAAAGTTTTATAGTTCATTATAAACCATCTTTGAAAAGGATTAAAACAAGACAACAATTGACTGAATATTCAAATGTCTAAGGTAATAACAGAAATACAATTGACAAAGAAGTTTGATTATCTCCGTGGTTTATAATAACACAAAAACCTTAATGATTATTGATAGCATATAATTAGACATTAGAATTTTAGAAATTCCATACAATTTTGGAACATATATTAGCATTATTCACCAAGATATAACCTAGAAACGATTGAATGATCTTTAAGATACATGGGCAATCCCATGTACCTAAACATGTCAAATAATCCTGTTAACCTCTCTTTTCTGGACACTTCAGGGGCCCTCTGAAGTATTTGAAAAGCAAGGTGCCACAGAAGAGAATTTTGAAACTGAAGTTTGATTTTGGAAAGGCTGTTAAATCTTTGAGGTTTGAAACACTTGATATTATGAAATAGAATTCCAGATTACCATAAGTCATTTGTTTTGCCAAAATGATGACTCAGAAATTTTAAAGACACAAAAATCTTTTATAACCTTTTACAAATTTTGCCAAAGAGCAGATTGGCACCTTAGTAAAACCTTCTTATGCTTTTATTTCAATGCCTAATTTCCAGGGAAACCATATAATACCCTTTTTAAAATTTAGTCAATATGTTCACACACAACTTCTTCTGCAAGATTAATTTCCACAATTCTTCCACCACTTCTTTGAACCTTCAGCTTTTTCCTAACTCAAAATGATCCTTCAACCATAAGCAAAAGTTTACATTTCCATGCCTTCTTATAACCTTTTACTTAAAAAAACACATTTTACTGGTCTTACATACCTTGCAAATAAATCTATTTCTAGTAGTTTCAATTAACTCCTAGCAATTTTTTACTTTAAGGTAAAATTTGGTAAGTTGCCTTGTGTGCTAACTGCAGCCAAGGTTTGCCTTCTTAATTAAGGGCATGGTTAGTTTCATATGTCCCCAGGCCTCACCAATTGTGAAGATGGCAAGTCAAATAGTTCTCAAAACCCAAAAAGCAGTTTCTAACCTCAAAACACTTAGAAAACCTTCCATCTGACCTGCATTTTACCAATAGTGATTAGGGCTGTTTTTATTTCTTAAAGATTAAAGTCACATGAACTGAAAGGTACCACAGATTTTATCTTCCCTTTAAAAAATATTAGATCCAAGCACTTGTCTTTCTTTACTCCAAATTAGAGCTCTTTTAATAGACATTACACACAATAAACATACAGATAGGCAGAAGAAAACCCAGTGGCTGGATGGGTCCCTTTAAAAGACGAGGCTAGAAAAACATGCAGATATTGAACCAGAGACCATTCACCCCCTAAGGCAGGATTGAAAAACAAAGCCTTGCCAAGCAACTACCAGCCATACCCTCAGGATGTAAAACAAGATGGAGGCTTGATTTCCCAAGCAAAACTTTGCAGCAAATATAAACAGTGATAGTTGTGGGGCCTGGCCTAGTAAAAACATCTTCTAAAAAAAAAGTAAAGTGTAACTGCTGATGCGGTAGAGAAGAGGCAAGAAAAAAGGTTTAAAAATGCCTGGGGAAGAACCTCTTATTCTTATGCAACTGGTTCCTCTACCAGGAGAAAAGCTTAATTACTCTCTGATGGAGTAAAGCCCCTTGGCTGGGGAAGGGGAAGGCTCTGGTAGTACACAGTGGAAAACGCCAGCCAGTTAGCTGTGTGGGACCCTTGTGGCATGCATCCCAACTCCAGCTGGGAGGGGAGAGTGGCAGAGAGCAGCTGCTTGCTGGTCAGTCCTGAAAAAGAAAAAAAAAAAAAATGAAAAGGCCCTGGAGTGATGGGAGTTGGGTATAGTTTTTCCCATCCTCAGAAGTCCAAGAATGAAAAGGCTTAGAAGCAACAGTGAGAGGTTTTGAGTCTCCATTTCACTCACCACTTCTTGAGTCCCATGTTGGGTGCCAAAAATGTTGCAGGACTTTTCCATTCAGCCATAGATGGGGTTCTTTGTCACACAGCTATGAAAATTCAGACTCAGACAATTTGAATGGTAGATAAGAGAGGATCTTATTGGATGAAAAGAAAGAAAAGAGGGAAACAGGGACTCTTACAAGGCCAGAGTCCTTACTAGAGGGCTTTCTGCTAGCAGCTTAGATCCTAGGTTCCACACAAGAAGAGGAGAGGCCAACATCCTCCCCACTGCAAACTGCACAAACTTCCCAAGGCTCAACCCCAGTGTGCAGGCTGGCTGGAATTTTTCCAGGTACACCCCCCCACACACACACACACACACCTGGCTGTCTCACTTGGAGATGTAAGATACTCAGGTGAGAAGGATGTGGGAATTGAGGTGTAAATAAAAGTAGGACTTGAATAATCAGGAAAGAGAATTCCAGACAACAGGAAAAGCAGGAGCAAAGCAGTAAAAGTAAACATGAGTTGGTAATATTAGAACAAAAATGAAGGGTAAGGCTCAGGAAAGTGAGGGTTTCTGTGTTTGAGATAGCTAGAGATACCTAGAGATCACGTGGCATAAACATTGTGGAAGAAAATTTTGGAAGTTCAGGAAAACAATTGAGATATAGTATATAATGTAAAAAGCAAACCATGAGTCAAGATTTGAACTCTCCTATTAGTATTTATATTGGTATTGGTATTGGTATTGGCATTGGCATTCGTACTGGTATTGGTATTGGTGTTTGTATTTGTATTGAAGGAGGTCAAAAGGTGAGTAAAATGTATTACTTTCCATCAAATAGCTTAATCTTACAGTGATAAAGGGATTTGGGAAAATACAATTAAGCAAATCTAAGGTAGGTTGCTAAACACCAATGAAATGGTACTAGTAAAAGTACACCAAGAATTCTAAGTCTTCTGGATGTGAAGGTATATAGTTTTAATGAAAATGGAGAGACAATGAAAAGTAATTCTAAAACCTCTCATCTAAAGTATCTAATATTCTAAGGTTATCATTTCCTCTAGTATCCAACTCAGCCATAATTCAAGCTCAAATTCTATGTGACTGTAAGATGCCCATTTTCTCTTTATAGCCATCCTTGTCAGATGTCTTGCTTCAGACAAGTGCTTCTGGGAAGCTCTCAACTCCCATCATCTCTGGCCATCCTGTAATTGCTTCTCAGTGAAGCTACTGCTCACTTCAATTCACCTTGGTTCCAGTGCCTATACATAGGTCACCCACTTCTTTAGGCTCCCAGGCATATGTAGACAATAAAATGTATGGATGAAAACTAAGTGGAAGGAAATCTTAAAACTAGATATCAGGTAACAGTACCACAAAATTAATGGTCCCAAGTATCTCTTGATAATGTCCTTACCCAGAAAATTTTGTAAGACCCTCTCTTTTCTTCACTCCTAACTGACATGCTAGTCTTTGGACCACTACTTTCCACCAATTGATTTTTTAAGTCTCCCTTATTTCTGTGCTTTTTCTTAAAATCCAGCATCTCAGTCAGTTTCTAGGTCTTACCATAGAAAGATAAAAATAAACTATTTAACTATTTTCCCATTATGAAATAAATTATATTTTATGTAACTGAATATATTATTTAACAGTCCAAATTAAAGCATCTGTTTTTGGAATCACTAGTTTTAGATTTCAAAAGCTGTGGGTAGGACTACATAACTACAAAGTTCCCTAAAGATTCTCCCTTAAAGAGATAATTTAACTTTTGCTCTAAAATTCAGAAACTGAGCTCACATGGTGGCTTGCACCTGTAATTTCAACTACTTGGGAGTTGGAATTAAGTAATCCTCACACCCTGAGGTGTTCGAGACCAGCCTAGGCAACATGGCAAGACCCTTGTCTCTAATGACAAAATAAAATAAAATTCAGAAACTGTTGTAATTTTAGAAATATATTTTTTCCCTATTTAAGAACAGAAATGGTAATAGTGTTGCTGGTAGAAATTTACACTTTTAAACATCAGTTGAACTCTCAGTATCCCTTATCAATTATTTTACTCGATTTTAGTCATCTTTCTCTTCACTTCCCTTTTTCTCTGTTTTTCAATGTCACTTTTGACTCTCTCATATACGTGCCCATTCTAACTTCCTCAAAATCTTGATTCCACCTGTCTCATAGGTTTTCACGTTTTTCTAACAATAATCTCCCCTCTCTCTCTCTTTACCTTTTTTCCCCATCCCTTCTTCTTTCTCCTCTCTTGCCTTTCTATTACTACCTCTACCAGTTTCCACCATTTGGTCTATCAACATTTTCAAGTTTCTACAAATTTAACATTATCATCAGACTCAGTATCCATCACTTACTCCTATAAAAATTGTCTCTTTTCTTTACAGTCAAACTTTCTGAAAATGTGGTTTTTGTTTATCTGATAATAGCACTTCACTCTGCCTCTCAAATAATAGTTTAGCTCAATATGGAATTATAGATTGGCATTTTTTCTTTTTTATGATTTTTACTTTAATTTTGGGTACATGGTCTATATATTTATAGGGTAAATAAGATGTTTTGAAGTGGACATTCAGTGTATAATCACATCATGTAAAATGGGATTTCTATCCGCTCAAGCGTTTATCTTTTGTGTTTAAAACAATCCAATTATACACATCTAGTTATTTTTAAATGTATAATTAAATTATTATTCACAATAGTCACCCTGCTGGGCTCTCATCAAATACTAGGTTTTAGTCATTTTTCCTAATTATTTTTTGGTACTCACTAACAATCTCCATTTCCACCCCCCACCTCTCACCCACTACCTTCCCAGACTCTGGTCACCACCATTCTATTCTTTATCTTCATCAGTTCAACTGTTCTGATTTTCAAATTCCACAAACAAGTGAAAATACACGATGTTTGTCTTTCTGCTACTGGCTTATTTTAATAACCTCCAGTTCCATTCATGTTGTTGCAAATAACAGAATCTAATTATTTTTGTGGCTAGATAGTACTCCATTGTGTATAAGTACCACATTTTCTTTATCTATTCATCTGTTGATAGACACGGGTTGCTTTCAAATTTTGGCTATTGTGAACAGTGCTGCAACAAACATGGAAGTGCAGATATCTCCTCAATATGCTGATTTCCTTTCCTTCGGGTATATACCCAGTAGTAGGATTACTGGATCATAGGGTAGCTCTATATTTAGTTTATTTAGTAATCTCCACACTGAAGGTTCTCCATAGTGGCTATACCAACTTGTTTCAAAACTCTTAATCTAGATTATTCTGTGCAATGTCCCAAATGTTAAACATTGCATCTAATTCAAAAAAGTTTATAAAAACCTGCAAAACAAACTATGCATATAGCATGATCGGACTCAGTCTATGGACTAAGAATTTGTGAGTTCTGAACACTTTTTCTGATGTAAGTGCAAATTTGAATATCTAATAAAGTATTGGATACATGGTAACCATCAATAAATGATTCTTGCGTGTATGCAGGATAAAGCACAATATTATTAATATCAAGATTTAAAAGGTAGTTGAGGCTCGGGATGGTGGTTTATGCCTATAATCCCAGCACTTTGGGAGGCCAAGGTGAGAGAATCACCTGAGGTCAGGAGTTTGAGACCAGCCTGGCCAACATGGTGAAACCCCATCTCTACTAAAAATACAAAAAAATTAGGCAGTCATGACAACTGGCACCTGTAATCCCAGCTACTTGGGAGGCTGAGGCAGGAGAATCACTTGGACCCGGGAAGCAGAGGTTGCAGTCAACCAACATCATACCACTGCACTCTAGCCTGGGTGTCAGAACAAGACTTCGTCTCCAAAAAATAAAAAATAAAAATAAAATGATTGAAAAAACTCTGTTGAAATATTTGGGGATTTTAACAATAAGAAAGTCATTACATTAATTTATTATATTGACTCAGAGAATTTTTAAAATAATTTAAACAACATTTAAACACTTTTAAAAGCATTTTCTAATTTCTTTTTCTTTTGCCCCCCTCTTCAACAGATATATTGCATATAACTGGCCTAAAATTGAGGTTGGCATGCTACATTTCCTTCCCTATTTAGCTCCCTGACTCCACTCCTCAATTCCACAGTTTGAATAAACAGAAAATAAAATTAATAAACTCCATTTCATTATAACTGACCTCCTATAAATTATTTGTGACTCCCTGAATGTGAACACATGGCAAGCTTCAAGGTTGTTAAGTAGGCATGCAAAATATTTACATAAAAGGCCTTATAATTTGGTTATAAATTATGTGAATTACTCAAAGGAAAGGTGCTTTGTAAATATGCAATACTGATGATGACAGAATATTCATTACTAACTGTATAAAAAGAGAATAAAATATTTTGTGTATATTTAGCACATAAGCAAATTCTTTTACTAGAAACAATTAAACAGAAAATAAAACATGCTTATGTGCTGGAAATGGACAGCTGGATTTATGCCACTCTTGCAATATCTCCATCACAAGCCATATGGTTCTTGCTCATTAATGCAATTTTTTTAAAGTCTCACTTGAGAATAAGTCTGAAGTATGATAAGTAAACAAAAACTTATTATATCATTGTCCCTCTTTCACATCATAAGGGTTTTTTATTAAATTTTCATGAGCAATGGGTTTATACCCAGTGATATCTTCAAACCCAATTTAACAAGTACTTGTTAACATAGCAGATATAGTGATTTGGCTTTTTATTAACAAAAGTTAATTTAGAAAAATGAGGCCAACCATAGTTGATTAAGCAGCAATAGCACAGCAATATTTACAAACATTCCAGTAACTATATTCAATTTAGTTTGGTATCTGTAGTGTATTAGTCCATACAGTGGTTAAATTAAAAAAAAAGTCACCATTCAAGAAACTATTTGAATTTAAGGTTTATAGATCTTTTTTTTTTTTTTTTTTCCCGTTCTGGGGCAACACATTTTAACATAAAGACTACTCCATAGGATTTGTTTAGTGACAGCCAGTTCTTTTCTTAAAAGAGAATTAGTCAGAGGAAAATGTTCTTAAGAAGCCATTCAAAAGACACATGTAAGAAGAATATCTGTGAATACTGCTGTGCCAAATTCTACAATAGACGGAACATTTTCTCACTTCTGATAGCTTTGTAGTTGAAAAAATGTCGTTTTACTTCCTAGTCTACTGTAACAAGTACATCTTAATAAGTAGAAGGTAATGTAATGGTAATGATAAAAATAATAAGCCAAAACATGTAAAAATCGTTTGATTATGTTGGATACTAAAGAAGGGAAATATCTATGCTTAAATTCATCCTAAAATTATGGATTGCATAATTTTGGCTTCTAAACAGATGGCAAAACATGTACAGATTTTAAGGGCCAGCAATCATCCTTCTCTTTATTTGCGAGTCAAATACCCATAAAATTGTCAAAAATACCTTCAGCAACACGAGAAAGAAACCTAGTGTATTCTATCTTATGAAAGTCGTTTTAACATTATTTAAGAAAGAATATAATAAAATTTAGCCTAGGGGTTTCTAGACTTTATCTTGAGTGAAATATTTAGTCAAAAGCTACAGAAGTGAAAATCAGCATCAGGCACAACTGACTGATTTAATGGTCAGAACACATAATTGTTCAACACATGAACACAACCAGAGTTCAACACTGGGTGGGGTGCCTTCTGAAAATTCCACTGCGATGATGAAAGAGTAAAATTGCTAATTGTGTAATCCTTCACCACAGTTCTTGGGAAGCATTAGCATTATAAATTAGGAATAAACACTGTCTTTAATCTTTAACAGGCTGTCACATCAATCTAGGCTGGAGTAATAAATGAGGTAAATTAAGGCAATATCTCAAGGTATTGTGCTTGCCACCTCTCAAAATTTACAAATGACTTCTCTAGATAATCTTCCTCAGGTTGAGCACTTAGCATAGGCTTGGAATTCGCCCACCTGCCTCAAGCTTGCCGTGGCTGCCAGCAGCTTCCCACTGGAGCATGGACTCTGAGTGACTGAGAAAGGACTTCTGGGCAGCTTCCTATGAAATTTATTCTCTAAAACTTATCTGGATAATTACAAGAGGAAATGATCATTAGGGAGGAGGGGACTACTGGAAATCCTTTCAATAGTTTGTCTCCCATGAGAAAATTCTACATTAAAAACAAAACAAATGGAAGTTTCTTTAAGGGTTTCTAGGTTGTAATGTTTTGCTTTGTTTTGTTTTGTTTTTTTAAAATGCATGCTTTATGTATTGTTTGCCCTATTTTTTCTCTCTTTGTTTATTTACATGGGGTCCCCATTAGTGTAATATGTCCCAGTTAGTGCAAAGCATTGAGCAAGTACCATACCTGTAGACCAGCTTTTTATAAACTGTAGATTACGAACCGTTCCTGACGACTCTATGACATGCTCTGGAATAATGTTAGCTTGAGGTGGGACAAGTTGTGACAAATTGAGTCAACACAGGCATATAGTAGTATAAGCTGTTGGACCATGATAAAATCAGCACTCTATCCACCTTTCGACCAAAAGTGTCATGTTAGCAAAGCAACATCATTTATCTTATATTTTTGTGTAAATTTTATTATGCTCATAGTTCTTTAGTATTGACTAATTAAGTTTACTTGGATTTTATGTTTTCTAAGGGCTATTAGCATGTGGGATTTTATTTATTTTACGTTAAACACCTTCAACTAATTTTATGTTAAAACCAAGCCAATATAGAGAGTCCTATAAGAATGTGGACAGGAGCTTCAAAAGAAGTACAAAGCAGTAAACTTTAAAACCGAGCCCATATCAAATAATATAATTACTTTTTATGACTATAAAAATAAATTCAGACCCCAAGGACTAAATTAGTCATATAATTCGTAATATTTATGGATCTCAGTTATGAAAAACATCAGAAACTCTGAGGTTTTCTCACTATACAACTCTCTCTTATTTACTTCCAAAGTACAAAAATTCATGCAGCTGAAGTCTCAGAAAACAATCTTATATCTACTCTATAGATAATAAAAAATAGCCTATGAGTTTTGCCTTCTCAGATACTGGTCATAACAAATGAGGCATGTATTTCCCCTCTCTCCTGAGCATCAGAATTGTGATTCCAATAAACACAGATTTTAATCTCATACCTCTACCCAAATCCAAGAATTATGTGTAGTCTCCCAGAGGAAAGCACAAATTGTTGTATTTCTACTGGCCATAGAATTAACCCAGTTTGTCTACTTCTAAATATTTTCTTCTCTACTCCTTACTTTTACTTGATATTGGTTTTCTGTTTGTGAGTGTGTGTATGGCTGCTTTTCCTTCTATAGATAAAAATGTGCCCTGCTATCTTCCAAATCAGTAAGTCAGTCATATTCTCTATCTTTCTACAACATGTTAAACAACACATGTTAAATAAAACATATCCACTCGGGCAAATGTTTTCCAAAGAACAAGAAGAAAGAAAAGATTTGTCTTTACTTCACTCATCTTTCCTCTTAACTCTCTAAGTTAGGCTTGCAGAAGAGAACTTGGTGTGAGTGTATAAACTTCTTTAGCTCATGAACTATGTTCCAATTTGACAAGTACTACCTCAGTAAGGTTTTAATAATTTATTAAGTTTAGGAGAGATTTTTGGGCATCATAGTACTCTTAGTTGCAAAAAAAAAAAAAAAAAAACAAAAAAACAAAATAAGATATGTCCAAGGAGATCTTAAGATTTAGACTCAATTTCTAGCAGGCAAGTAAACATGTCATATAAGAGTTGGCTGTGTGATATAGTAAGACACATAGATGCAAGCTATGAAACTGAATACTTTAGTTAACATAAAATGCTGTTGTTGTAGATATGGCAGGGAGGGGGAACCCCACAGCCTACAGATATAGTTACTTTGGCTCAATTTTTAAAGCAATTTAGATTTGAAAATCTTGACATAGGTCCCTCAAACCTCACTATTTCTATTTGTCTGACGGCAGGACAGCTTCCCTCATTTATGTTACCTACCCAAAACCTGAAGGCATTTGCTTTGTAATCCCTGGAGAACCTTTAAAAATTCTCTCTGTCATAGTTTATGGGTCCTGTCAATATCTGAAACGCCTAACAATCCTCTTTACTATTTCAAATTGGTATAATATTCAACACGCACTAAGCCCTTAGGGGATTTTATGGGAAAGGTCAGCTGTAAGAGCCGATTATTGCTCATTATTATTAAGACTCTTTTGTTTCATTCAATCCCTTCATAAAGTTAGGGAACACTTCTCAAGGGATGAGTTTATCTCTGTGTACTTTTGCAATCAAAGTGGTATTCATTTGCAGTCTTTGTCTGCTTTTAATTCCTCCCTAGTCAAATAAAGCCTCTTTTGTGGTTAATGCTTTTAGATTATTACTTTAAAAATCTATCCCTTGTGATATGTAATAGATTTATCTTAACCTGTTACCTATGAACTTGCAGTGACTCTCTACTAGATATTTAACCCCTAGTCTTATTTATATTTTTTCCTAAATTTGACTCTCACTACTGGGCACAAATTTCTGATCCAAAATATGGAAATTAACACAAGAGTGCTTTTGAAAATCATATAATCACAACCATATTTTTTTAAATTACCCTTAAAATTAATATACTCTATAATAAAGCTTTTCTTTTCCCTTGCCAGGAGTCATATTTGTCATCATTTACTGTATATGTTTTTTTCTTTTAAGAAGATATTTTGTGCTGGTAACTCTGTGATGGTACAATTACAAAAAGCCATGGAAAACTGTCTGGGTTTTCCTCATTTCTCTTTAGTCTGCAGAAAGCTGTTAAGAGTGTTTTTCAGACCTTAACAATGTGAAAAATATGAAAACTACAAAATCACAATTTTAGTTGACCAATCAAAGAGTTGATAGGGCAAACAGTTGGCTGAATTACAAAGTGAGACAAGCTTCTCCAAAGAAAGAACATTCAGTCTGGCTCACTTGTGACAGAACATGGGAGGAAGGAGTGGTCACCATACAAGAGAGTTAGAAGAAATCAACTACAATATTTACAATTTTGGAAAATATGAGCTAATGTGTCTGCTGAGGGCTCCAGATTTAGCTGGGTTCTTGTTTTACTCACTAGCAAGCTTCCTCACCTTCCAACCCACCATGAACTTCCACTGGGATCTCATGAGAAAGAATATGGCAGAGCAGGAGTTCAAAGACAGAACCCCTGGGTAGAATAGGCCTGGAAGTAATTAGCAGATGCTACTGGGGGAGGAGGAAGGATTTCATGAAACTCTAACCCTCTGACTGGCTCCTTCTCTCACATGAACAAACACCTTGACTCCAGGAAGAGGAAGCAAAACCCATAGTCTCTAAGGAACAGCAACAAAAAAACCCATTGTGGCGGAGGCTACAGTAGAAAATATATCTCTCCACTTAGGAGAGAGGCAGAAAACAGTCATGCACCAAGGATCCTATTCCAGTACCAAGCAGATGTGGTCTGCTAACACTTGAAAGGGCAGGAAAATTTTACTCAAGATTAACCACAGAGGCCGGGCGCGGTGGCTCAAGCCTGTAATCCCAGCACTTTGGGAGGCCGAGACGGGCGGATCACGAGGTCAGGAGATCGAGACCATCCTGGCTAACACGGTGAAACCCCGTCTCTACTAAAAAGTACAAAAAACTAGCCGGGCGAGGTGGCGGGGGCCTGTAGTCCCAGCTACTCGGGAGGCTGAGGCAGGAGAATGGCGTAAACCCGGGAGGCGGAGCTTGCAGTGAGCTGAGATCCGGCCACTGCACTCCAGCCTGGGTGACAGAGCGAGACTCCGTCTCAAAAAAAAAAAAAAAAAAAAAAAAAAGATTAACCACAGAATCAAGGCCGAGGTTGACTGCCATGGAAAGGAGAAGCAATAATGCTGAGAAAGCCCAAACCCAAAGCTCAGATATGCAAAGTCAAACTAAGCCTGAAGCTGAAACAGCACAACAGAAACCGATTGTCATCCCCACAATGAGCCTTGCACTGAGTCACAACAGCAGTCTACACTGGGCGAGCGGGAACAACATGGAGGAAAAAACCCATGCAAGTGGGCAGGAATGACTGACAGTTGAAAATGGAGTACAAACCCTCAAGATATTCTGTCATCACAGTCCTCACCCTACCTGCAAGGAATGATAGCCCACAACTAGAAGAATCTGAAGTCTATAATGCACTAAAAATAAAACTCAAGTCTAGCACAACTTCTACTATATTGATTCAAATTGCTGTGCCATTTTCCTAACAGAAGAATCATTTCTAATGTAAATAATGTTTACTTGTTTAAACTATTTTATACTTGATGTTATACCCTGAGGTAAAAATTATAAGACATACAAAGCAGAAGGAAAAAAAAAAACAAACTATAGCTAAGAGATATGAAATACATAAATAGAACCAGTCTCAGAGATTACCTAGAGGTTAAAACCATTACACTGAGACTATAAAATAGTTGACTAACATATTAAATGCTCAAGTGGAAAAGATAGACATCATGCATAAGAAGATGAGGGATGTTAGCAGAGACATGGGAACTATTAGAATACATCAAGTGGAAATGCTAGACAAGAAAAACATTATATCAGAACATTATTCTGGCAGGCTTATCAACAGACTTAACATGACTTAAGAAAGTATCGTTAAACCTCAAAATAGATCAATATAAATTATCCTCACTGAAGCAAAAAGGGAGGAAAAGAGTGAAAAAATACAGAACTTCAAACTTCTGGTTTGATCAACTAGTTTAATGTGTAACTAGAGTTACAGAAGGCGAAGAGAAAGAGAAGAGGACAGAAGAAATACATGAAAAGACAAAGACTAAAAATCTTCAGAAGAAATTGTAAAACACATTCAAAAACAAATCTGAAGAATTTACAAAACCCAAGATAAATGAATACCCCAATTTAAAACAAAATAAAGTAAAAATACCACAAAACACATAGATACATCACACATGATAGTTCAAACAGCAGCAAATCAGAAACAAAGAGAAAAATCTTGAAGACAGCTAAGGGGAAAAAATGGTGAAATAACAAAGATAATAATTAAAGCAGACTTCTTGTCAGAAATCATGCAAAGCAAAAAGCAATGGAATAATATCTTTAACTTGCTGAAAGAAAAAATCCTGTTCAACCAGGTTATTAAATGCAGTGAAAAATGAAAGCAAAAAGGAACACCAGAAACACAAATTCTGAGAACTATATCATTGCCAGGAGACTTGCACTAAAATAAATTTGAAACGATGTTCCTCAAGCAGAGCGCATAATACCAGGTAGAAACTTGGATCTGCACAAAGTAATAAAGACTCTCAGATATGGAAGAACAAGGTAATTTTAAAAAATTTTAAATTATCAATTGCCACAAAACTAATTAACTCTCTAAAGCAATCATATTATTATATTGTATAATTTATAAAATAAGTAAAATTAAAACATGAGAATAATAGCAAAAAGGATAAAAGAATAAGTTTGGGAGAATATTGTCATGAGATTCTTACCCTGCATATGAATTAGTATAATAATACCCAAATATAGATAGTGATAAGTAAAGATGAATATTGTAAACCATATAGCAACCAGAAAAAAATTAATCAAACTGGTTTAAGTTATCTGAAGTGGAAAGACATATGAGTTGTGAACAGTCAACAAGAAGTTGGAGTAAAAGATATTGCCAAGAACATGGTAGCTGAAATTGTAGCCCATAAGTTCTAAGGCTTAAGAAACTGAAGATCAACCAGAGTGAAGAATCAAGACTTAGAGATAGTATAGAGCCACATTAGGATGTTCAGTTGATGCTGAGAGATTTCAACCACCAACGTGAGAGACAGCTTCTCTCAAACTGTATATAGGGAGATGACCAATGGCTATTATCAGGAACTTTGGTATTCAATGAATTAGAACCACCAGAAGAACTAGAAACCACTACCCATGCTTTATTCATATTTGAATACCCCAGGTGTCTAGCAAAGTACACTGAACATACAGTAGTGAACAAGATAGACAAGTCCTTGTACTCATGGAGCCTATACCCAAAGAAGGGGAGATGGATAGTAAACATGTAATCACATGCAGATATAGTGCAATTTGAGATAGGGATGAGTATTATAAGGTAAAAGAAAAAATGGGAATATGAGAGCACTCCTGGTTGTGGGGAAACAAGCTAGTGTGATAACAGAGAAGGTCTCTCTCTGAAGAGGCGATATTTGGGCTGACTTGGAGATAAGAAGTATCCAGTCCTACAGTGTAAGAAGAAGAAAGAGTAAACAAAAATCCCTGATGAAAGAATATCCAGAGTTCTTGAAACCCAGAGGACTGACATGTGGCTAAAGCTATAGGCAGAGGCCACATTCTATAGGGCCTGGTGAACCATGCTATATGTTCAAATATTGTTTTCATTGAGATGGGACACTTCTGGTGTTTAAGAAGAAATATGACATTAACATTTTTAAAGAGTAAAACCAGAAGCCAGAATAATGCTACATAAAGACCACTGAACTAGGCACAAGATTACTCTCAAATTTTTGGTGATACTGGGCTCAAATATGGACTCTAATTAATAGTAATAGTGAGGAACACTTTCACTACTCCCTGTATAACTGCTGCTATCATTTAAGCACTCATTATGTTCTCGAATCTTTGTAAAAGGTTTTCCTATGCATGATATCTAAACTTCACAACAGCTCAGACAGAAAACTGAGCCTTAGCATGTTTAGTTTAATTGCCACATGGTCACACTTTGTGATAGTTTCCTAATACTAGTGTAAAAAAAAACTACAATCTCAGTGAATTAAAGCAACACACATTATTAGTGTATACCTCTGAAGGTAAGAGGTTTAAAATGTGTCCTCAGGGCTGCATTTCTTCTGCAGGCTCTAGGGGGAAAACTGTCTCCTTGCCTATTCCAACTTTCAGAGCTTGCCCATACTCCTTGGCTTGTGGCCCCTTTCTCCATATTCAATGTGCATCACTCTAATTTTTTATCTGCTTCTTAGAAAAAACTAAGGTTTTTCTCCTGGACTCTAACTTCACTGCCTTTTTCTTTGAAGGACCCCTGTGATTACATTTGTCCCACCCAGATAATCCAGGATCATCTTTCCATCTACCACTTTAATCACATGCAAAGTGCTTTAATCATATAATTAACATATTCACAGTTTCTGAGAATGAGATGGGCATCTTTAGGGGAACATTATGCAGTCTACATACAGGATTTGTGCCCCCATCTTTTGAGGACAAGATGACAGAAAAGTCACCATAAAGTGAAAGAATTTTTGTGCATAAAATAAGGAAATGCATTCATCTTCCGGGAAAGACATTGACCTGGAGAGAATGATGGATGGATGTAGAGTAGAAACGCAGGCTGGTCAGGAGCCTACATATGTGGACCAGATTAGCATCACCTAAGGAAAATAGAATCAATTTTCTCTTCTTGTGCTGGGCCCAATAAATATGCCCTAAATATATATCACCTTATTCAATCTTCAGAGCCAGTATATAAAATACATATTATAGTCTCTATTAGCCCATTCTCACATTGCTATAAAGAAATACTTAAGACTGGGCAATTTATAAGAAATGAGGTTTAATTGTCTCACAGGAAGATGGGATGTAGAGGATGTACAGGAAGGCTATACAGGAAGCATTGTGGCATCTGCTTCTGGGGAGGCCTCAGGAAGCTTTTACTCATGGTGGAGGGCAACGCAGGAGCAGGTGCATCTCACATGGTGGGAGCAGCAGCAAGAGAGAGAGAGCAGGGTGGTGCTACACACTTTTAAACAACCAGATCTCATGAGAATTCTATCACAGGAACAGCACCAAGAGGATGGTGCTAAACAATTTGTATTAATTAGGGTTCTTCAGAGGGACAGAGCTAATAGGATAGATGTATATTTGAAAGGGAGTTTATTAGGGAGAATTGACTCAAACAATCACAAGGTGAAGTCCCACAGTAGGCCACCTGCAAGGTGGGGGAAAAAACCATGAGTAGCGGCTCAGTCCGAGTCCAAAAGCCTCAAAAGCAGGAAAGCCGACAGTGCAGCTTTTAGTCTGGTTGAAGGCCTGAGAGCCTCCAGCAAGCCACTCGTGTAAGTCCAAGAGTCCAAAGGCCAGAGAACCTGGAGTCTGACGTCCGAGGGCAGGAGGAGCAGAGAGAAGCAACTGGCATGGCAGAAAGATAAGAGCCAGAAGACTCAGCAAGTTGGTTTATCCCATCTTCTGACTGTTTTGCTCTAGCCATGCTGGCAGCTTATTGGATGGTGCCTACCTACATTGAGGGGTGGTCTTCCTCTCCCAGTCCACTGACTCACATGTCAATCTCCTCTGGCAACACCCTCACAGACGCACCCAGAAGTAATGCTATACTAGCTATCTAGGCATCCTTCAATCCAATTAAGTTGACACCTAATATTAACTATCACACCATTCATAAAGGATCCACCCTCATAATCCAATCACCTCCCACCAGGCTGCACCTCCGACACTGGGGATTACAACTCCATGTGAGATTTAGTGGGGACACAGATCCAAACCACATCATAGTTCCACTTTTACAAGTGAGGAAACTTGAACTTTTTCATTACACGTTAATGAAGTAGTGGGCCAGTATCTGTAGCTCAGATTCTAAAGCTTATATTATTTTTTAATTAAAAAATATCACAGAGAATCTTAAGAAAAAAATTGTCAAACTGGAACACTAGCCTAGGGAGTAGGTTGGGTAAATATGTCATATCGAAGAAGAGTTTGGAGATGGATTTAGAGATGATTAACTTGAAAGAGAGGGCCAGTGGCAGTGGCTCGTGCCTGTAATCTCAGCACTTTGGGAGGCTGAGGCAGGCAGATGACCTGAGATCAGGGGTTCCAGATCAGTCTGCCCAACATGGTGAAACCCTATCTCTACTAAAAATACAAAAAAAATAGCCAGGCATGGTGATGGGCACCTGTAGTCCCAGCTACTCAGGAGGCTGAGGCATGAGAATCACTCCTACCTGGGAGGTGGAGGTTGCAGTGAGCCAAGATTGCAAGACTGCACTCCAGCCTGTGCGACAAAGTGAGACTCTGTCTCAAAAAATAAAATCAAAAAAAGAAAGAGAGAAGGAATTGGGGATGACTAACTTGAAAGAGAGAATTCTTTGAGAAATCTTGTGATAATGTTGTCACGTAGAGGAGTACCTACACCTGGTACATAAAACTTAGAAAAAAAACTCATAAGAAATACAGATTTGAGGTGGGACTCATTGCTGAAAACAAAATTTAGAAAGCTCTAGATTTTTTTCTAGTGTGGTGGTAAGAACATGGACTCTGGAACCAGAGTGCCTGTATTTGAATTCTGGCTCCTCCCATTTATTAGCTTTATTTCCTTGGTCAAAATGTTTAACTTTCCTGTGCGCAGGTCGCCCAACTGTAAATGAAGACAAAAGCAGTAGCTTTCTCATAAATTTTTTATAGGCATTCAATGAACTGATAAAGCATTTAAGACTATTACTGGCAATAATATGCACTCTACAAAAGTTATTATAATTATAGAAGGATGAACTAACATAGTGAGTGCTAGTCACGTGGAGAAATATAGACATGTGGGGTTGAAAGATCTCCAGGAATAGAATGACTCAAACAAGTTAGTCACATATGAGAAATGATTGAGAGAAGATAACGACATTCGGTAGAAAGTTAAGAGTAGGCCACCTTTCATGTTCCATGAAATGCTTGTAAAATGAGATAATAAAAACTATTTGTGATGGTTAATATTAGTTTTCAACTTGACTGGATTGAAAGATGCCTAGATGGATGGTAAAATATTGTTTCTCGATGTGCCTGTGAGGGTGTTGCCAGAGGAGATTAACATTTGAGTCAGTGGACTGGGAGAGGAAAACCCACCCTCAATGTGGGTGGGTATCTTCTAATCTGCTGCCAGCATGGCTAGGACAAGGCAGGGGGAAGAAGATGGGATAACCTTGCCTGCTGAGTTTCTGGCTTCCTTTTTTTCCCCTGTGCTGGATGCTTCCTTCTGCTTCTACCCATAGACATCAGACTCTAGGTTCTTGGGGCTTTGAACTTTCAGACTTTCACCAGTGGTTTGCTGGGGACTCTTGGGTCTTTGGCCACAGACTGAAGGCTGCACTCTTGGCTTCCCTGCTTTTGAGGCTTTTGGACTTGGACTGAGCCACTACCAGCTTCTCTCTTCCCCAGTTTGCAGACAGCCCATCATGGGACTTTGCCTTGTAATCCTGTGAGCCAATCTCCTGAATAAACTTCCTTTCATATATAGATACATCCTATTAGTTCTGTCCCTCTGCAGAACCCTAACTAATACACTATTCCATGAGTTGAGGGTTGGGAAAACGTAATTGGTTAAATAAGTTACAAATGATATCCTTGACCTGAGAATTAACTGCGTGTATTATGTTAGAGTTCTGAGAAGTCCTACAGAAACAGAAGGCCATAAAACTTATTTTTAAACCCTGATTTTCACCCGTGTACATGTATGTATGTGTGTGAGTGTGTGATGTGGGGAGGAGGGAGAGAGCCATAAAAAGAGACAAAGAGATGCTTGTTAATATCTAGTGTATTTTCTTTGGAGTACAGTTTGTGAAATATGAAATTAATAGACTAGGGAATCTCTAAAGTACCTTTGCTTCTAAGCTATTATGCTTCTAGGTTTATATAATATGATTCCACATGTGTTAAAATAACATACTCTACAATAATGTGAACTTTCAGTTTATAATTTTATTTTGCTATAGATTTACTAAACACTGCAATTCTTCAGATGCCTATGCCTACATCATTTTAAATTTTCCAAGAAGAATATTCCTAAACAGCAACTTCCTTTGACAAGGGTACTTTCAGATTCTGAGCAGATGCCATTCGTTTTTACAACCAGTTCAACAATAATTACCCTTTAATTCAGGATCAGCCATAAAGAAATAATGGCACATTCATAGCAAATAACCAGATACATAAAATTCTGACCAGGTATGTCATACACTGCTTCAAAGGTCTAAGAAATATGTAAGATACAGAAAAATGTTTTGTAAACTGTAACTGTTAGCTGTTCATCCATGTAAGAGTAAAATAGAATAATTATTTTTAAAATTATATCATATCCTGAACATGAGTTGGGTCTTTTTCATGTACTCAGCAAAATCAGATTTGTAGTATTTGTAGTTCATAGCATGAACACACAGCAGTCATGCTCCAGTTCTCTTAACAACTCTTCAAAGGAGGTGTTGTCATCTTCAGAGAGCCCTGCTCCCTTTTTGTTCATTATACTGCAGACATTTAATCTTTTTTTCAAACCTCAAACATATCAAGCCCACACTTTCCTCAAGGTCTTAATGCTGCTGTATCCTCTGGTTGGAAATCTTTACTCAGATCTTCACCTTAGTTAACCTGTTTTCACTCAGATTTCAGTTCACAATAGCCTCCTTAGAGAACTCTTCTCTGATAGCTCTTATCTAAAAGTGCAACTCTCCTAACTAGTGACTAGCTATTCTTTGTGCTTATTGTTATTTGAAACTATGTTAATAATTTTTTTTACTAGTTATATGAACCTTACTATCATACACAATTTACTAGGCTGAAGCCTTGTCTGAAAAGCTTCTGTTCCTAGAAATATGCTTGACCCATGGTTGATTATCAATAAATATTATATTATTTCTATTAATAAATTTTATCTGCTATTTTGATTAAAAGAAGCAAAAACAAAAAAATTCTTTCCACAGAAAACTTATTTTAATTTCAGTATACCTCAGATTCACTAACATGGGAGAATAGTTTTTTAATGTTACATATATTCTTAATTAAATATGGACTTCTTACATAATGCCCAGGAATAGCTTACTAAGAGACCATTAGTTAAGATTTGGTTGTCTCCATAGGGTCAATGGCAAAATGACTCAGAAGTTTAGCAACTGTAATTTACAGGTGAACCAGACAAAGATTCTACCAGCCAGTTTTCACCATGTAGTTGAAATAAGCTAATAAATTGGATCCAACTTTATAATTAAAATAATTCTCATGTCTTTTCTAGCCACATAGGTTAAAAGAAAAAAAAAGTTTGTAATTATTTCCCACAGATTGGGAGACTAGGCATGTTCCTTTATCCCCAATGACAATAGCTTTGAACTATACTCCCAATAGGTAGGAGAATCAGTCACTGGGTTAGATAGAGTGCCTTTAGGTCTCAGTTACTACAACCTCCTCTTTTTGTGGCTGTGGAAACCAGATGTTGGAAGAGTTATGCAACATACTGGGGCCACACTGTGGTAGAAGAGAGATGAGAGTACTCAAATCCAGGGGCTTTAATTCTCCAGTTCAACTTTCTGTTCACTAGTTCACACCACCCTTCCCTGAATTTCTAGGATTCTCCATGGCATGTCCAACTTCTTGATCACCTCTCTCATTTCTCTCTTCTATCATTTTGGGAAAAATATCCTTATAACCAACTGAAATATTATTGTATTCTAAACTTATATTCACTTATTAAATTTACCTATGATCCATAACCAACTATGTTCAATTCCAGTCCTTGATCAATGCTTAAATAACTGATTATCTTACACTATTCCCTACCAATCCACAGCACTATTAATGATATCTTTTGGGCTTAAAATTGAAACCAATTTACACTGCATTTATTTATGTGAGTCTATTTTTCAAAGTCATTTTAGGTTATTGTAACCTAAGCCCTCCCCTAGACAATTATTAAATGGCCTAGCCATAACCTTGGAAAACATGTGCTTAAATGCTGACAGAAGGATTTTGACTAGCAGGTGCAATGGAAATAAATGCCTCTATGAACTACATTTTACTACATCCTAGTAATGGATTTCCTGATTCTTAAGAGCTTCATTTTCCATTTTCATAATTATCATGCTGTTACTGTCATAGTAAAATAATGTTTATTCATCTTGCTATTTGTCCTTCATGATCATTTTATTATTGTTGTAAAAACCTAATGATTAAATTGGCAGAACAAAGCCACAACTAAATGGTGTTCACAGAGACACTTTTAATAATTTTGTGACCTAAAGTTAGTTATATATATATAAAACTGAAGTGACTTTGAGGAAAAATTTGTTTATTGATTTTTCCTTATATAAAATCATTTAGTTAAGAGGAGTTGATTATGGATATGAAGATGTTACTATCAAAATTGATTTAGATTGACATACCCATACTGAAGATGTGTTAAAACTATCATAAGACTGACATCGATATACCACAGTCTCTGAACTACCAAAAATCACTGCTGTGTGAACAAGTGTAAAACTTTTTATTAACATACTCCATTGCTGAAACATAAATTTTCACTTATAGTGAGCTCTGAACTTGAAAGAACTAACTCAGTAATCAAGAACCACAGTAATAGGATCAGCTAATAATAAGGAAAGTTTAACTAATACATATAAATTAGCTATTCCTCTTCTGTCAGCAATTATTAGTAATTCTGTTTTGATAAAGAAATATCAGGCTCTGAAGCCAGACCACTGGATTTAAATCTTAGCTTCACCCTTTTATTGGCTGTGTCATCTAGGAAAATTCACTTAACATATATCAGTCTCAGTTATTTCACAAATTATATGTGAATATTTTATACTGAGATTGTTGTGAAGAAAATATCTTAATTGTAACACTACCTAATAAGTGATTGTCAAAGGTTATCCCATAATATTAATAAGATGGTAATGTTATTTATTAACCCAGATTATATTAAAATCACTATTATGGTATGCACAAATTATTTTAAAACCTTTCTTCAGAGATTAGTCAGTTCAAAATATGTAGTAATTTGTGTCATCCTTGTATACCATGTAAATGCTGATTGTAATGTAGATGTGCAGAAATGTCCTGCAAACAGATACTTAAACTAATTCTGAATGACATAACTTACTACCAGCTACTAATTTCAAGAAAAGCTTTTCCTGCTCCTTTTCTTTATTCCCCCAGAAAAATATAATGAGTGACCACAAAAATATTAATAGCAAACTTATTCACAAAAATCTCAAAACTAGAAATAACCCAAACAATCACCAACAGGAAAATAGATTGAAATTATGATATATTCATACACTAGGATAGTATACAGCAATGAAAATAAATGAATTATCCACAACATAGATGGATCTCAAAAAACTATGATGAATGAACAAAGCCATGCACAAAAGTGTACATATAATTCCCTTCACATGAAGTTTAGTAACAGTAAAAGTAACCTATGGAAATAGAAGTTAGAATAGTGCTACTCTAAAGTGCAAAGATGGTGAGTACTAACTAGGAAGAAACATGAAGGAACCTTCTAGAGTAACAGAAGTTGTTCTCTATCTTGATCCGGATAGTGTGTTTTCACATATACGTACACATGTAAAATTCATCAAACCGTACATTTAAGATTTGTGAATTAATAGTGTATAAATTAGACCTCAAAAACTAAATATATGTAAAAGACTGAAAGTTGACAACTTAATTGCCTATGCATATCATTTTTATTTCTTAAATTTACACTAACTAGACTTCCAATTCCAACCAAGATGGAATAACAAAGACATGATTTAATCTTTCACTTGAAATAACTAAAATTCAAACAAAATATAGACATCATTTAGACCAGGACAATGATGCCTAAAAGATTAGAAACAAAGAATTGAGCCCTACATTTGTCCAGATTACTGCCTGGAGTTTTTAGGCTGCAGTACAGGGAAGGATAATCTGAATAAGGTGGGTTCCCTGAGTTGAAGAGATAGAACTGCAAGTCTGGAAAAGTCAACGCAGCTATATTTTACAGAACATAGCACCAATGAGATGAACACTTTACAGGATGGCAATTCTAGAGATCTGCGAGGGATCTTCCTTGTGTCTTCAGCTGAGTAGTCATCTGTGAATGCTAATGAAAAAGGTATCTGAGGCTAGGGTAAGAATCACTTGAAAGTTCAAAGGAATAATAATCACATTAAATGTAAACAGTCTAAAAACACCAATTAAAAACCAGAAACTCTCAGACTGATTTAAAAACAAAGCAAGACCCAACTCTATGCTGCCTACCAGAAATCCATAAGACAAATATAGGGTGAAAGTAAATGGATTTTTTTAAAGGAGATATATCATATTAACACTAATTGGAAGAAAATTGGAACCTCCAAACTGTTCTCCATAGTGGTTGTACTAATTTACATTCCCACTAACAGTATGCAAGGATTCCCTTTTCTCCACATCCTTGCCAGCATTTGTTGTTGCCTGTCTTTTGGACAAAAGCCATTGGAACTGCAGTAAGAAGATATCTCATTGGAGTTTTGATTTACATTTCTCTGATGATCAATAATGTTGATCACCTTTTCATTACCTGTCCGCCATTTATACATCTTCTTTTGAGAAATGTCTATTCAGATCTTTTACCTGCTTTTTAATCAGATTATTAGATTTTTTTTTTACTATAGAGTTGAACTCCTTATGTAAGATCTAATATTTGACAGCACAACAGTCAGACTACAGTCAACAATGATTTATTGCACATTTTTAAATAACTAAAATAATATAATTGAATTATTTGTGACACAGATAAAGAACAAATTCTTGAGGTGATGGATACTCCATTTACACTGATGTGATTATTATGCATTCTGTGCCGGTATCAAAATATCTCATGTATCCCCTAAATATATACACCTACTATGTACTCAAAAATGAGAGAGAGAGAAAGCTGAAATGATTATGTTAGTAAGAGACAAAGTAGATTTCAGAGCAAAGAATATTAGCAAAGATAAAGATCACTTCATAATGATAAAAGTTCTAGTTCATCCTTTTAAGTAGGACATAATTCTAATTTTACGCATGTAATAAGTTTCAAAACACAAGAAGCACAAACTGACTTCTCAGAAACTATGGAATCCAGAAGGCATGAGAAATACATATTTAAAATGCTGAAGAAAAGAAAAGTCAACTGAGAGTACAATACCCATTGAGGCTATTATTCTAAAAAGAAAGTGGAAAAAGACTTGGGGAGGGAGAGCCAACAAGAAGTAGGATTTCTTGCCAACAGAAATAAACTACAGAAAATGCTAAGATAAGTTTTTTAATTTGAAGAAAAAGATACTAGATATCAACAGAACCACGGGAAAGTAATGAAGAGCATGATAAATTATACATTTGTAATTTAAAATTATATATAATATATATTTCTTTCTTTTTGAATTTCTCTGATGGTTAATTTTAGATGTCAACTTGACTAGAAAGATGATAAGGCATTATTTTGGGGTGTGTCTGTGAAGCTATTTCCAGAAAAGACTAGCAGGTAAGTCTGAGTAGAGTAGGTGGGGAAAGTCTACCCTCAATGTGGACAGGCACCATCCAATTTGCTGTGGTCCAGAGAGCAAAAATAGAAAAATGAAAATGTGTCAATCTATACCCTGGAACTGGAATACACTCTTTCTCTCCTGTTTTTGTGCAACAACTCCAGGATCCTCAGCCTTTGATGTCTAGGACTTACAATAGCAGCCCCTTGGCCTCAAACTGAGAGTTACATCATAAGCTTTCCCAGTTCCGAGGCCTTTGTACTTGGACTGAGCCATGTACCAGCATCCCAAGGACTCCAGCTAGTTGTGACACTTCTCATTCTCCATATTTGTGTGAGTCACACCAATTACCATATATATATATATTTACATATATATATGTTTATGTGTGTGTGTGTTATACACACACATAAATATATTCTATTGATTCCACCTCTTTGGAGAACCCTAACACAATTACCTTAAGAGATATATTTTTTTAAGCTAAATACAAAACACTGTATTAGTGAATTCATAATGTGTTTATATAACAACATTAAAGAGGAGAAATTGAAGTATATTACAATAAAGTTCCTGTAATTTATGTGAAGTAATTTCTATGCTCTGAATATTTGTGTCCTCCCAAAAATTATATACTGAAATCCTAACACTCAAGGTTATGGTATTAGGAGGTGGGACTTTTGGAAGATGATTAGGTCATAGTGATGAAGTTCTCATGAGTGGAATTAGTGCCCTTATATAAGAGGCCTAAGAGAGAACTTTTGCCCCTTCTACCGTGTAAAGACACAGTGAGAAGTCACTATCAATGAACCGGAAAGTGAGCTCTCACCAGTCATTGAATCTAAAAGACTTCGATCTTGGATTTCCTAGCCTTCAGAACTGTGAGAAATACATTTCTAATGTTTATGGGCCACTCCGTCTTTAGTATTTTGTTATGGCAGCCTGAGTAGACTAAGGCAGTAATTAAATATTGACTTTAAGTGAATTTGGATAAATTTAAGAGGCATATTGTAGTCTATAGAGCAAATACTAAGAAAGAAAACAAAGAAATGGAGCTAAGAATCTGACTATAAAATTAAAACAAATATTTTATTAAAAGAAGTCAAAAAGGATAAAGGGGAAAAGAGATGAGACAATGAATAACCAAATTTCAAAATAACAGACCTAAATAAATAATAGAAAAATTGCTTTTATATATAAAAGTAGAATAAAAACTTCAACCAAAAGTCAGAGACTGTCGGACTCAATAAAAAAGCAAGAATCACCTATATGCTACCTGCAAGGTACACAGTCACAAATCATCAAACATAAAATGCTGGGAAAATATATTCCATGTAAATCGCAAGATTTAAAAAGGTAGAGTCTTTATATAGAGGCTTCTAGAGGCTATATTAACATCAGAAAAATAGACTTCTAGACCACACATTGCTAGAAACAAGTAGGGTAAAGTCATAATAATAAAAGGTCAGTACATCATGAAGATAGGATAATTATACATATATATGTACCTCATAACAGGGCTTCAAAATATATGAAACAAAACACAGAAATAAAGAGAAAAACAGACAGATACATAATTATAGCTAGAATATTTAACTTATCAGTTTCAGTAATAGATTCTAGAGAAATAAGATCAGTAAAGGTAGAGAATATCTGAATAACACTAACAAACGCTTTAATCTAATTGGCATTTACAAATCACTACACTTAACAATTGCAGACTTTGTCAGCAAGAAAGTAAGTAACAGAAGATAATTGCTGAGGGAAAAACAAGGACTGTGTGCCATATCACTCCCATGATTCAGTCAACCCCAAATCTCCCTTAGATCTTTCCTTCACCTCTCAAAGGCCTCACTTGCTGGTGTTGTTATGTCTACATTCAGGAAAATTAGAGAGAAAGGAAAGAAGAAAATGATGGCTCTTTTTGTAAGCCAGGAACAGAATATTAACCTATCTCTGCTCAATTTCTTCCCTATTATATTAGAGTTCTCTCTTTTACCTCTACTCAATTTGTTTGGTATTTCAGTAGCACTGAATTGCCCTTTTGACTGCAAGTTCTTGTACTATCATCCTCAATGCTCTTCTACATAGTGGTAAGTTTTGCCAACTCTGAAGTCAGACACAAAGTTCAAACCATGGCTTCACCACTTATGAGTTGTGTGATTTGTGACAGGCTACTTAAACTCTGTTCTTTTTTTTTTCCTCTCTCACATATAATGTAAGTATAATAACTATCTAATGGAGTTATGAAGATTAAATGAATGAAACATTTTGAATAGTAATTACTCAATAAAAATTAGCTACCATTATTATTGATATTTCAAGTAGAGGAATAAACATATCCCTGGAGATCCAAAGGCTGTGGTTAGTATTAATAAAACTCAAATTATTTTTGGATCCAGGCAGTTGGCTAGCTGGTTAACAGCCTTTATTCTTGTGGTTCCTTTTTGATTTTCAAAACTATTTTGTATAAATTTTCTATTAAATACTATTTCAAAAATACTACCCTTTTTTTCCAGCTTCTAGTAAAGAGTTTCTAAAATACTAGGGAGTAACGTCCTAGCCAGTGGCTGACAGTATTCTTGGCTGAGGAGTGTCTTTTATGACTTCTTTATGGTGTTCTCTGAAAATTAACAAGGTGACTGCATTAAAACATTTATTAGTCTGTTTATTATTTGGCACTCCTGTTAGACTTTTATTTAATTTCCAAGAGGGATAATAATTGGGAAAAGGTTCTATATAAACAGAAAGTGTGACTAGCAAAGGAAACTGATATATATCCTAATAGAATGCACATGTCCTGAGTGCTGTTAAAATGCTACCTCTGACATGACCATAAAATGTTAGAGTCCAGAGATTTCTTAGATTACAAAATTTTGGAGTTGGATTATACCTAGGAGATTATTTTGACAAATTTCTCATTTTATAGGTTTGGGGGGAAAAAAATGAGACAAAAAGATTCAGTAACTTAGTCAAAATCAAATCTCAGAGCAAGAGCCACTTGACTTACAGTGCAATTTTCTTTCCGCTCTGCCAGTTTCCTCTCTTGTTGATTTCCCTTCTTGAATGATAGTTTCTAAACTCAAAGCTGAATTTACTTTTACAAGGCCTAAACAGACTGTCATTCAAAAATGTTTCCATTAATCATTAAAATAGTTGATTGAGACTTAAACCAAATATTACTCTGTTTAAATTCTTTTGGATTAACCTAACAAGTCTTTCTTCCTCCTAAAAGTCAGAACGCTGAGTTACTTAAAGATTTGAAATAGACTGTCTTCAAAATTTATTAGTACATAACTAAGGCATCAATAAGTAACCAAAGAAGTATGTGGGATTTCTATCAACAATGAGGTCTTTAAGGAGAAACAAAAATGCAATTTCTCAAAGAGTGTGAGTATAACTGCTCTGATTTCAACCAAGAGAGTAGCCAGGATGGGTTATTGGCACCATTTAATCTACTTAACAGATAAGTTTTATTTATGGATAATACTGATTTGAATCATTCAGTCCGGAAAACATTTCCTACAGATTTTTAGAAAACTAGACCTCTTGACAGGGTCAAACTCTAGAGATGGAAGAGTTCTCGAGAATGTGCAGACTATTCCTATATAGAAAACAAATCTGGTACATCTAATTAAGTAATCGGGGGGAAAATGAACAAGCCTATATCAGACTCAATGTTCTCCTCTAAAAATTATTCACATATGGGCTCCACTGTAGGTCAAGTCCTCAATTTAAGGTTTAATACTATGTGTTACCTTGATATCTGGTAAGATCAGGAGGGCCTCAAATGACCTAAGTGCAATTTCTCCTCTCCACTCTGCTCCCATAGATAAGTTCAACTGGCCAAACAATACTCCTTATTAAGCAGACCAGGTACAATTCCTGCTTATCCCTGAGTAGCAGATTTCAGTTCCCTGCCAACCTACAGAATTATTCCAACAAGCCAATGTCATCATCCCATGGGAACAAAATGGCACCCCACCCTATTGTTACTAAGAATCCTACCTGCCGCAGCTCCTGGTTCTTCACTCGGTTCCCAAAGGTAACCGCTGTATGGCCCTACATAATATGCAGTGTCCTTCTCTCCTGACTGTGAGTACATTGACTAATAAACTCCTGTTGATCTCATCTGTCCAGTGTTGAGACTCCTATACTCAGCCATCCCATAATTCTAAGGCAGGAATCCTTTCATCAATGAAGTAAATAGGAGGCAATCAAAACACATGCATAAATGATTTTGTATTGTAGCAAGTTGAACACATTCACTGACAGAGGAGACGCCACTGGGCTGGTCCTCTTCCACCCTGTCTGCATGACATACTCAAATATCCTTGACCCATGCACCTCCTTTAAGGCATATAACCATTAAAATTACAAAACAGACATTTTATATTTCTTAGCCTTTTTCCTGTAGGTTGCCAGCTGTTTCCCATTTCAGACAACAGAATGAACCAAGAAAATGAATGAAATGCTGAATGAGAGATTAAATAAAAGAAAGTGACAGGTGTTAAAACATTCTATTGAATGTGCCTCATTATCTTTAAAAAGGACAGATTATCATTTTTAATTTAATATAAGGAAAAGAATAGTAAATGGTTTCACTTGGATTGTTAATACTATGATTACACCAGTATTACAGAATAATTTTTATAAAACACTTACAGGAGATTTACAGGTCATGACGGTTGTCTTAAAACAGATTTATACCCCTTGACTCCTAAGGACTTGTTGAAATGTTCATAAAGGAATAAGTATAGTATAAACCAGCAACAGAAAAAAGATCAAGAAGTGGAACCAGGAGAACAGAAGTGATTTTCATAAATTTCTAAGGAAAATGATTGCCTACTGACTACTGAGGCAGAGCAGAAGCTATAATCTGGAAAATGTGCCACGGACACTGCAGTGAGAAAGGCAGCTGACTCGGAGAAAGTGGCGATTCAGAATCTATAAGTCAGGGAGAGAGCATGCATAGAAGTAAAAAAGAGCGGCAAAAAATGAGGAGGTATATTTATGAGTCCAAAAACAGAATATCCCTACACCCACTCTCCTAAACTGGAAGGCAAAATAATAATTGGAAGGCAACCAAAGGAATGATGTTCCTAATATTGCTGTGTCTCTTTTTTTTTTAATTCATTCTTTCCGAGATGTGGCAAGCTCCTTCCATCTAAAACATTTAAGTTTTTTCATCTCAAATAAGTTTTATTATCATTTGGATTATATCTTCCAGTAGATATTGGTCATTTGTAGTTGCTTGACATCTTGAAATATCATTCCTAAATATTGGTAATTTTCTACAGTGCCACTTACACTCCCCAAGTTAGAAGAAAAAATGCCTAGCTGAGGGAATTGATCTTCCAGCAGGCCTAGTGATAGATATGTCATGCTTTCGGGGCACAGTAGGGTAGAAAAGCTTTCGCCTCCAGTCCTAAGTAGTGACGCTAATGCCATTTGTGCTATAGAAGGATTTTTGTGCTTGGGCATTATTCTTGGCTATCTAGCATCAGCATCTGATCCTCAGTCCTGGATGGCAAAAGTCCTCAGTGCTGAGGGCAGTTAGAGTTTTGCTAGGGAAGTCCGCAAGTTTTCCTAGGGTGTTACGTCAATAGCCATGCTAACTTTCCAGCCAGGCTGCAGAGATATGACCAAATACATTTTAAAAAAAATATTTTACTTCAACTAGACAGAGGGCATTCTCTGGTTTGCAGGAAGAATTTTAACAAACATACATTTCATCTGTTCTATTTTCTCCTTAAAGAAATATTATTAGCTTATGTGGTCTTCTACATCATCCATATCTTTTATCAACGTAGTCACAATTTTATTTCTTTGTACTTTTGCACTGTGTGAAGATTTTATATTTTATCAAATCTTCCAGCAACCTAACTTGGTAGTCATTTTCCTTTTTTTATTTCTCTGTTACTATTTAAAATTCTAAAATCATGTATTTTTTTTTCCCAAAAGTCCTTTATGGACTCTAATCATAGTTGCTTGAAAGTGTATAGTACACTTAAATTAAAATGTGTTTTTTTGTTTCTCCCATTAGTCCTCTGTCCTATAAAGGCATTTGTCCTTGTTCTGTTTTTGCTTTCTGAAAAAATCACTGCCCTCTGCTATGAAGTGCAGTCACTCTGCCTAGCAATAACAGTGGATGTGGGATACTTCAGCATCAGGACCCCATTATCTGTTACACTCTCCCTAAGAGACCATAGATAATAAAATGGGAAATTTACTCCAAAGGACCCAAAACAAAAGCCTTAGCAATCTGAGCCCTCACCACTGAAATATGCTGAGGAGGAGAAGATGTGCAGATACATATGGCAAGTAGCCCTAACACTATTGCCACACTTGAGTACTGAGTAGCTTTTGGGGCAGGCAGTATCTTGCAGCATTTACATGCAACAACAATGTAACAGCAGTTCTACCAACTGGGTAAACTATTTGAAAGTCATCAGCCTCTCCCAAAATGTCATCTTTCTTATCTTAAACATTAGATCTGAGATATATCCAGTGAGAACTGAAGCTAACATAATTTCCTTTTCCCATGTTAAATTATATTGGGACTAGGCACATTTCTTAACTTTGGAAAATTCAGAACATACTATTTTTCAGTGGCATTAATGTATTTTTTCAGTAATGTGGAAATTCTTTTACATTTTATACAAAGTCTACTGAAATACAAAGTCAATTGATCATAAATATCATTTTACTTTGCCAAATATATTATTTAATTTATTGATTAAAACACTGACCAGATTTTTATTCTCAACCAGAAGAAAAAGTACTCACTTATTGAAAAATATGAGTTGAAACATTTAATTCATTCAAACTAAACTAATTAATTTATAAAATCAATATTATTAGAGAATATTAATCTTACCCATGGTTCACCTTAGGACAGATAAAAAAGATGGGTCTGCCTGGTCAATTTTGTTAAATTTTTATTTTGTCTATATTAACATATTTTGTCCTCTTCCTGGTGTGCTAAGAGACCCAGATAGGAAATATACAGTTACACATTTAGGTGTCTCAGATAAAAATCATGTCTATCCATCTATTACATAATTATAAGGTAAATACTAAGTGACTCTACTAGTAAAAAAAGTTAAAGAAACAAACCTATGAATATATTTTTCCTTTTAAAAATACAAACAACTAAATAGAATGTGGGTCAAAGAAGAATCTCACAAAAATGTTTTAAATATTTTGAAGTAAATGGAAATGAAAATACAACTGATGAAGTTAAAATAAGGCTGTGAGGAAAATATGCAGCATTAAAAGTATATGTCAGAAAAGGCAAAAGATCTTAAGTCAACCTTCTGACCTTCCACCTTAAGAAACTAGAGAAAGAAGAACAACTTTTGTTCTAACAAGCCGAAGAAAATAAATAGTAACAGAATGGAAATCAATAAAACTGAAAACAGGAAAACAATAGAGAAAATCAATGAAAACAAATCTCATTTATAGAAAAGATCAATAAACTTGATAAACCTGTAGTGGCCAGGACAACTACGAATAAAAGAAAAATGACACAAGTTCCTAATATAAAAAAAAAAATGAAGTAGGAGTTGTCATTACGGGTCTCATCAACTTAAAAGGGATAATAAAGAAATGTTGTCATTAGTTGTATGCGTACAAATATATTAAAATGAAAAGAACTAATACCTTAAAAGACATGTACTACAAAAACCCACACAAAGAAAAATAATCTGTATAGGCTTATATGTGTATTAAAGACATTGAATCAATAATAAATGCACTTCAAAAAATAAAGCAATAGGGCCAGGCACAGTGGCTCACGCCTGTAATCCCAACACTTTGAGAGGCGAGGATGGGTGAATCACTTGAGGCCAGGACTTTAGGACTAGCCTGGCCAACACGTCTCTACTAAAAATACAACAATTAGCCTGGCGTGGTGGCGCAAGTCTGTAATCCTAGCTACTCGGGTGGCTGAGGCATGAGAGTCGCTTGAACCTGGGAGGCGGAGGCGGAGGCTGAAGTGAGGCAAGATCCTGCCACTGCACTCAAGATAGGTGATACAAAAGTAGTAGGTTAAGATGGTTTACTAGTACACTCTACTAATACACTAGTAAAAATTAGGTAAAATAGGTTAGGATGGTAGTAAAACCATCTTAAGAATGAATCAATATTTAAGAATGAATATCGGTGCTTCATAATCTCTTTCAGAAAATAGAAGCAGAGGAAACACTGCCTAACTCATTTTGTGAGGCTAGTATTACCTTAATATCAAAGCCAGATAAAGATATTGCAGGAAAGGAAAGCTACAGACCAATAACCTTCATAGGCATAGATATAAAAATTGTCAACAAAACGCTAGCAAATTGAATCTAACAATGTGAAAAAATAATTACACACCATGATCAAGGGAGATTCATTCTAGGTATGCAAGGCTGGTTCAACACTTGACAATGAATATAATCACATGAACAGGCCTCAGAAGAAAAATCATAATTATATGATAATGGAGCAAAAGCATTTCATAAAATCTCACATTCATACTTGATAAAAACTCTTGATTGAGCTAGGAGTATAGAGGAACCTCTTCAACTTGATAAAGAACATCTACAAAAAACTATGCTAACATCATACTTAATGGTGAGAAATGAATACTTTCCCCTAAGATTGGGAACAAGGAAAGGATGTCCCCTCTCAGTACTTCAGTTTAACAGTATACTGGAAGTCCTATAGTAAAATAAGTCAAGAAAAGGAAATAAAATGCATATGGCTGGGAAGGAAGAAAACAGTCTTGTTTAAAGAGGATATGGCTGTCTATATAGAAAATCCTATTGAATTCACCACGTACACACACACAAAATTCCCTCCTGGAATTAAGATATGACTATATTGTGAGTGATAGAGAAGTTAATTTAAAAAATAAGACAAACAACAAAAAAAGAAATGGTTATAGCAAGGTTGCAAAATACAAAGCTAATAAGAAAAATCAATTGCCTCTCTACATAATAGCAATGAATAATTGAAATTTGAAATTAAGAAACACTGTTATTTATACATACATATGAATCTAACAAAATCCATAAAGGACCTACATGAAGTAAACTATAAAACTCTGATGAAAGAAATAAAGACCTAAATAAATGAAAATGAAAAATGTTCCTTAATTAGAATACTCAATATTGTTAAGATGTCAATTGTTAAGATTTACCTCAATTCCAATCAAAATCATGGAAAGCTATCTTGTGAATATGAAAAAACTGATGTTAAAATTTATATGGAAGGCAAAACCACAAAAGAATCAATGTAATACTGATAAACACCAAAGCTGGAGAATTGTCATTACTTGACTTTAAGACTTATTATTAAGCTACAGCAATCATGACAGTGTGGTCTTGGTAAAAAAAAAAAAAAAATAGGCACATAAATCAATGCAACCAAATAAAGAGTCCAGAAATAGAGCTGAACCAATATAGTCAACTGAACTTTGACAATGGAACAAAGACAATTCTATGGAGAAAAGAGTCTCATTTATAAATAGTGCTGGAATAATTAGATATATGCAAGTAAATGAATCTAAACGTAGACCTTTTATAAAAGTTAACTCCAAATAGATCATAAACTTAAATATACCACGTAATACCATAAAACTTCTAGAAGATAACATAGAGAAAAATTAAGCCTTGGACTTCATGATGTGTTTTTAGACACAATATTAAAAATATATATCTTAAAGAAAAATTTGTTAAATTAGTATTTAAATTAAAAATTCTGCTCTGTGAAAGACACTTAAAACAATCAAAAGACAAGTTATATACTGAGAGAAATTATTTTTCAAAATATACAAAAATATTTTTGAAGTGCAACAATAATAACTTAAAAATTAGAAATAACTTTTAAAAATTAAAAAATTATTAAAAAATTAAAAATTAATGAAAAATTTGTCACCCATAGAATTTCAAATTAAAGGAACAGTGACGTGCACACACTGTGGCTAGAATCCAAGTCCTGACAATATCAAATATGAGTGAGAAGGGAGAACACAAGAAACTTTTATTCATCATTGGCAGGAATGAACTTTTTTTCTTCTTTTTGGAGTGATGGGGTTTCACCATGTTGCCCAGGCTGGTCTTGAACTCTTGGGCTCAAGCAAACACCAGGCCAGAGAATGAAACCGGATCCTCATCTCTCACCTTATACAAAAATCAACTCAAGATGGATCAAGGACTTAAATATAAGACCTGAAATTATAAAAATTCTAGAAGATAACATTGGAAAAACCCTTCTAGACATTGGTTTAGGCAAGGGTCTCACAACCAAGAACCCAAAAGCAAATGCAATAAAAGCAAAGACAAATAAAGATAAATAGCTGATACTTAATTAAACTAAAGAGCTTTTGCACAGCAAAAGGAACAGTCAGTAGAGTAAACAGACAACCCACAGATGGGAGAAAATCTTCACAATCTATACATCTGGCAAAAGACTAGTATTCAGAATCTACAATGAACTCAACAAATTAGCAAGAAAAACAAACAAAGAATCCTATCAAAAAGTGGGCTAAGGGCATGAATAGACAATTCTCAAAAGAAGATATACAAATGGCCAACAAACATACAAAAAAAATGTTCAACATCACTAATGATTAGGGAAATACAAATCAAAACCACAATGTGGTACCATCTTACTCCTGCAAGAATGGCCATACTTAAAAAAATCAAAAAATAATAAATATTGGCATGGATGCAGTGAACAGGGAACAATTCTACAGTGCTGGTAGGAATGTAAACTAGTACAACCACTATGGAAAACAATGTGGAGATTCCTTAAAGAACTAAAAGCAGAATTAACACTTTTATAGCCACTTTGGAAGACAGCTTGGTAGTCTATTACATAGCTACACATAGGCTTATCATATGATCCCGTAATCATTCATCTAAGTATTTACTCATTTGAAAACTTATGTTCACATAAAAATCTACATGTGAATATGTTCAGTGGCTTTATTCATAATCATCAAAAACTGAAAGCAATAAAGATATCTTTCAATGGGTAGGTGAGTGGATAAACTGTGGTACATTCATACAATAAAATATTATCAATAAAAAGTAATGAGCTATGAAGCCATGAAAAGACATACAGGAACCTTAATACTGCTACATCTTAAAAGAATACATACTGCATGATTCCAATTATATCACATTCTTGAAAAGATAAAGTTGTAGTAATGCTGAAAAAATAAAGTTGTAGTAATGCTAAAAAGATCAGTGGTTGCCAAGGGTTTGGGGAGTGAGGAGGGTTGAATATGTGAAACACGGGGGATCTTTTAGAAGTCTGAAACTACTCTGCAAAATACTGTGATTGTGGGTACATGACACTATACCTTGTGAAAACCCATAGACCTCACAGCACAAAAAGAGAAACTTAATATAAGCAGATTGTTAAAAATTATTTCAAAGTTTGGGGAGGTCCCCGAATGGAATGCAGAATATGAGAAAACAGCCTAACTATATGATAAATGTATGAAACTATCCCACAGAAAAGGTAGAGGAAAAGCTGCTGACCTAAGTAACCATGTAGATGAGTGGACTTTATAAGACTAAAGGCAAAAGAAACTGTACATCAGCACCATATTTTAACTGAGAAAGTTGTTCCTATGAAAGTATAGATTAAGACTTCTGATACTACTGTATAGGTACACTAGAATTGAATAAGTAAACAGGTGGTTTAGTTATTAAGTAAACAGGTGGTGGATGGTGGGAGCCAGGTTTCTCACTCTTGAAGTGGGAGGTTACAGATAAGCAAATGAGGCTAGGATGATCCATATGATACTGAATTATGAGCCAGAGATATCAATATAAACTCAGGTTTAGCTTAAAATAGATACCGATGGCTTCACAGAGAAATATTTATAGATATGGGCTTATACATAGGTTAGTATAGATACACAAATTTCCTTGCTCTGTTGGATGTTGAGAGGGCCTAGAATCAATAAGCACATCTTCAGTACCAATAAACACATCTAATAGCTCCTACTACCATTCTTCACTAAAATGAACCAGGTTTCCTGAAAGAAAAAGCAGATCCTAGGACTAGAGAGGAAATAATATAAGACAAGGTTAGAATATCTTATACTACCAGAAAGCAAGGAAGTGTTAAACAAAAAACACAATGATGGTGTCAAAGGGACACAGGAGTCAACTGAAAGAGCTCTCAATGGTCAAACCTGGAATAGAAGGAACAACAAAATAAAGTAGCATTGGTTATAATCCAAAATAAGATGAATATCTATGAGTCAATACTGATACCAATAAATGAGAAGAATAGACAAATCTCCAATGCAGAAGATTTCAAAGCAATTTCTACAGATACTCCACTGTCAAATGGATGAAGCATAACTCCCCAGTCCTCAATGGGGACTGTAAATAGTGACTTCTTTCCATCCAGTGTAGAAAGGGAACAAAAACACAGGAACTTTATAGTGGAGAATCCTTACAATATCACCTCAGCCAAGTGATCAAGATCAGCATTAACAGTGGTAAATCATTGTATTAGTTCATTTTCACACTGCTATAAGGAACTACCCAAGATTGGGTAATTTATAAGGGAAAGAGGTTTAGTTCTATACAACTGGGGAAGCCTCACAAAATTTACAATCATAGCAAAAGGGGAAGCAGGCACGTATTATATGGTGGCAGGTGAGAGAGAGAAGTGCAAGCAGGGGAAATGCCAGATGCTTATAAAACTATCAGCTCTCGTGAGAACTCACTCACTATCATGAGAACTGCATGGGGTTAACCACCCCCATGATCCAAATCACCCCCAACCAGGCCTTTCCCTCAACACCTGGAGATTACCATTCAAGATGAGATTTGGGTGGGGACACAGAACCAAACCGTATCAGTCATGTTGATAGCATATTCTCCCCTGATGTGATGTAGTAAAAATCACACTTTCTCTTTGTGATCTTCCTCTCAAAAATCCCAGGACCTCAATCTAATTATGAGAAAAACATCAAACAATACAAAGTTAAAGGACACTCTGTAAAATATCTGACTAGTACTCTTCAAAACTGTCAAAGTCATCAAAAACAAAGTAAATCTGAGAAACTCATCTCTAAGAGGAAGTTAAGGAAACAGAACAAAATGTAATGTGGTATCCTGGATGGAACCTGGAACAATAAAAAAAGGACATCAGGTGAAAACTAAGGAAAACTGAATAAAGCATAAATTTTGGTGAATAATATGTATTAATATTTGTTCACTTATAACAACTATACTGTAGTTATATAAATCTTAGTAATAGGGAAAATTGAGTGAGGGAATATATAGGAACTCTGTACTATCTTCATAAAGTTTCTATAAATCTAAAACTGTTCTAAAATGTAAAATTTTAAAAAATTCATTTTTGTGCATTGCCAAATCTGAATAGATCAACTAAAAAGAACACATACAAAATTAGAAAACATACATATCAGCAAAAAGAAATACCAAATGCAGATTTTCCTTTCTGCTAAAAGATCATCCCCTTGTAATTTTTAAGAGCAATAGAGTTTTACAAAACAATCAGAAAAGTCTGTTAAGCTTTTAGAAGGCATTTGTTCCTATACAATTTAATAAATTTTCATCTATAATATAATGATTACCTAAATTGCTAAATTTTATGTAACTATTGCCAATCTATAAATGGCTCTTCATTATTATTGTAAATACATCACTATTCATATTAACATATGGTGTTAACTCTGAAACAGTCAGTCTCCAAGAAAACTAAGAGTGAAATTGTTCTCATGCCAACTTTGTCTCTGAATCCCTTGGATTAATTTTCACTTAACTATGTCTTTGCAGTGAATAGAGGCAAGATTATCTCTGTTAATGCTGGCCTTAAATAGATATTGTTTAATATAGGTAGTGATTAAAATAAACACTCAAGGAAAAATGTTGTGGTGAGGGAACAAGTCATAAGAAGAGAAAAAATTATCAAGTATGTGTGTGTTAGTCAATGTTCAACTGCAGATGACAGAAAACAATGTGACTATTGTGAAGCAAAGAGATTTAGTACTAAGAATGAGATACTTATAAAATTGCTAGAGGTTCTGGAGAAACTTGCTCTGGGCTGGACCTCAAAGAACAGTTCCCAGGTCATCACAGCAAAACTGGCTCACCAAGGAAACTGCTACCTCGGCTTCAGTTAGGAAAATGGGGAATTAAGACAGTAATCCAGTTAGGCTCCAGGGATCAGGAAGCTGCTGTTGGAACTGCTGGTTCCTGAGTCAGCTTCTGCACCAGGAAAATGCATGACCCCACCACACCCTCCCTTTCCCCACTTCACCCTGCTCTGCATTCAAGCCTCTCCTGAGTACATCTGATTGAATTTAAATTACATCTGGAGCTTCTGCTCCAAAGGAAGTCTGAGAAATGTATTTTTAAGTTTTCTAGTCTCTGCCATACAAAAAACACATTAAGGATGGAATAAATGTTGAGTCAGTCGATCTGGCTCCTCTACCACTTGTGGCATTTGATGACTGCAAGGTGAGTAATGCATTTGAAGGGTTATTATCAACAAGCCTCCTACTGGCAGCATGTTTTTACTCCAGAGTTTAACAAAGATCTATTCACATAGATCTGCGGCCATCACCCAGATACTCAAATAAATCAAAAGCAAAGCGCCCCTCAAATTTTTGCAACTTTGTAGATCATTTGTTCTTATAAAATATCTTTCTACCTTAGAGTATGCATCCAAAATTGCTTTTTGAAAATCTTCCTGATTTTTGTATCATCTCTTTTTGGATTCCTTGAAATATGCATGCATTCACACACATATGTATGCACACAGACACACTCACAAGCATAAAATTAGAAACATAAAATTCTATTAAAAACATGCAACAAACAAAAATTACTAGAGGAAAGTCATAGGACTTATTGTTGAGACATGATGAGAAAAATGATTCTTAGTCAGAAAAATTATTGTTGAATGAGACATGAATAATCTCTTAAACAGCAACCAGTACAAGGAGTCCTCAGGGAACTCGGTTAGCGATGTGCCAATCCACTTCTGTCATAGTTGTATGTAAAGACAGATGAAATGAGAGAAACTGCCAGAGGTTGCTGAGCTTCCTAAGACAGTTCAAAGTGCCTCTCAATTACAGATGGCACCAATGAAAATGTACAAGTTTGAAATAAAATATTCACTTAAGAATAAAATAATTCTCACTTTCTTACTCATTCTTTAAATTTCTTTCTAAATGACATATTCTGTTATAGAAAGTGTTATACAAAAGAGTTCTTTAAATTGAGTGGAAATAACAATAAAAAAGAGATCTGAACACAATATAAAAACACTACAATAACCTTCTCTTCCCAGTCTATAAAATTCCCCAGATAAATGTTTGAAATGAAGTATTCATCATTCAGAAAGAGCGCAAAGAAACAGTGGTTTAAGAGGACCCTAAATTTAACCTGCTTACAACTGAATTGCTACTATATCAAGAAAGGAATGCTCTAGCACACATCAATTTATTCATGAAACATCTTTTCTCCTGTAAACTATACTTCATTTTATCTTCACTTTTGTACACCATTCTTAAGAGGAGGTCTTCATGGATGCCTCCAGGAGAAAATAAAAATAAAACTTTTCATCATCAGCATTTCACTAAAATTCAAAATTTACACTACATTTTTACAAACCCCAATTAACAAAGAATATGATAATGGATTTCTATCAAAGAAAGTTACTTTTAAAACCAGAAAATGCTATATATTATTTCCCCTTACAATTGAACTTTAAAATAATTATTTTGCAGTAAGATTAAACAAACGCAATATTTTTCTCTTTTACTTTGCCTCTAAGTAGTGAAGATGGAGGTATGTTTAACATCCATGTTTTCTTTCCATAGCAGGCATCCAAATGGCATAACAGTCACAGGCTAGCATAATATACCATCAGAGTTTATTTCTCTGTCAGACACTTCTACGACTTACTGAGCTCACAAAGTGTAATCTTATTTTATTTTCTTCATATTTTAATTGTTAAATAACAACACTTTTAAAACAGATTAAAAGCAGAAGTTTACAAATAACATTCTCTTGACTATAGGGCACAAAAACTAGCATCTATAAAGTGCCTACTATATATCTAGTAAGATGAATGAAGTACTCACATTTACTCTTTTAATCTCCACAGCTCTCCGCAGTAGCTATCAATAACCATAACCACCTTTATACAGAAGAGAAAACGGAGCCTAAAGAATTTAAATATTGCATGAAGTGATATTACCGATGAGTGATAAAATTGTTATTCCAATCCAATTCAGATGTTCCTCACAGCCATGATCTTTCCAAAGCCTTACATATTTGCTGCTATGAGATTCAGTGTTAGAAACATTGAACAGAGCAAGCATTATTTTCTACTCATGAAGCAAGCTCAGTAAATAGGTGCCTTGTGTACAAAGCTGCCCTGCAGAATGTCCCTGAACAGCTCTTTATACAAAACATACTGTTATCTCAATTATTCTGTAGTCCAAGATATGCAATGATACTGTGTCCTTCATCTAAGATGGTAGCCCATCTTAGCGCAGTAAGATTTTCCTCAAAAAAAAAAAAAAAAAAAAAAAAAAAAAAAAAAAAAGTTCTTCTTTTTAGAAACCACTTGTTTTTTCAGAAGTTTCCTAGTCCATAATTTGAATTATTGTTAGGTCACTAAAATATAGTACAAAGAGCATAATAATAAGCATACAATCTCCCCAATTAATTTCATATCCACAGTTTCAGTGCTGACACCATTTTTATGAAATGTTTTCACACATATGAATAAGCAGAAATGGAAATTCTGTGTAAGCTGGTTAGAAAATACAAAATTCTATTGAAAAATGACTCTTGAAGGAGAACTATCCCTGAGTGTTGTTCACATTTGTCCTCAGTGGCCTTTGAAAAGCAAACAAAAAAAGAGGATGAGGCTGGAAGACCCTGTGGATTAATGAGGAATCAAACTATTTCTTCCTTTCACCAGGGAAAATTCATTCAGTTGTCTCAAAAAATAAATTATTTTGACTCATTTTTGTTTCACCTTAGCATGGATAATCACTTTGACACCATAGAGGAAAGGACAACTAGCCATCCTCAAAGGTGGCTAATCATCCTCACAGGCTTACTCTGTGGAGATGATTTTTTTTTTAAACCTGGACATTATGCTACAGTGAAATAGTCACCAGTTAAGTGCATACCACAGCAATCCAACATCATCGTCTTAGTTCTAGTAGAATTACATCATATTACATCTTATTAGGACCCAGGTTGTTATAATCTGGGCCAGACAGATTCCTGAAAACTGTCAGTTATGTTGCAGGAGTCAGAGATAATTCTGTTTATCAACATTAGTTTTATATGCTCCAACAAAGGCATTATAACAGTATTCTACAGAAATATTTTTAGCTCTCCTATTAAGAATACTCCACGTTGATAGAAAGAAAAGAGCCATGGAAAAAAATTAAATGGGTTTGTTTGTGAAAGGATCTACCAGCACTTCACATTTAATCAGGGAAAGTATGACAATAGCTTCCAGTATTAGAAAGATCATACCCTGAAGTATACTCCAAACTTGCTATAATTTTTCCTTAGATAATGACTACTGATTATCTTGTCAGGACTGGATCATCCAGCTAAATTCTCTCTGTTTGAAGTAAAATGATATGTTATTTTAAAGCCTAGGAGGCTTGAGGATTTTAGAAGATGAAAATCTAAAGGGTTCAAACATAGTGTCAAATATGAGCATTTAAAATTTCCCCCCTAGTGCTCAATCTCACAGTATATATCCAAAAAAACCCAAATTGTCTTACCAAGAGGACACATGTACTTGTATGTTCATCACGGCACTATTCACAAGAGCAAAGACATGGAATCCACCTAAGTGCTCATTAACGTAGATTGGATAAAGAAATTAGTGCATATGGGATTAATGGGGTATACTCATCAGGTTTAAGATTAAGGAAGCTGGTGTTCCAGAAGAAGAAAAAAGTTCAATTTTTCAGCTGTTAGCACAAAAATATGGGAATATTTGGACTTTTGAGGGAAAGAAATAACCTATGTTTCAAGGATTTCTAAGAAATGTTATTGAAGTCAGTTTAAAATCAAACTATATAAATATTGAGCATCTTTTTACAGCAAAAGCCAAATAAGGCAGTTCTTATCAGATTTTTTCTTACTGTAGTAAAGCAACTAAGTGAACATTGTATTATGTTTCAATAATACTCCATATTTAATATTCAAAACAATAAAATCACTTTTTTATTTTAAATGTCAGGCTCCTTCAGGGAGAAATACTTGCTAGATAGCTGTGTTGAATTCACACAGTACTGGCTTCTCACAGTAGAAGCCAAAGATATTTATAAAGATGTTGCTAACTCTGGGAGGAAATACCCCTTCTAAAATTGTATAGTTGAGCGGACTGAGAAGTGATCAATGTCCAGAGTTGACTGTGCGAGGGCAACATGTTGGTGAGAACTTGAAATGTGGCTATTTCACATGGAAATTTTTTGTAAGTGAAAAATATACATCAGATTTCAAAGACTTCATACATCATAAATAATCTGTATTGATTATGTACTTAAATAATTTGTATATATTGAGTTAAATATAATATATTAAAATTAACTTCATTTGTTTTTATTCGAATTTTTAAATGTGGCTGCTAGAAAATTTTAAATTACATTGCGTGGCTGGCATAGTTCTAAGAGATAGTGCTGGTCTAGATCTTTGAATCAACAATATAGCTAAAGAGAAATTACATAAGAGAAAGTGTCCACTCACTTCCAGGAAGCCCTAATACCAGAGGAATGGGCCTGGAACTACTAACTTCCCTCTTATATAAGGTATATTATGTACAACAGCCAGAATTGGTTCTTTCTTCCATGCCTCCATTATCTATCAATAACTTCATCCCTACATCCATTAATGAAGCCACATCTTCTAGCAATGCAACTTGGCCAGGAGTAAAGAGCATAGGCTATAATAAGGTGCAACCTGGGATATCCTTGGTGATAGGTAAAGGCAAAGCCAGGAAAGCTCTGGAAATACCCAGTGTCCATAAGGGACTGAAACTTTCTCTTTTTTTATGACTTCAACTTTTATTTTAGAAACATGTTTGTCACCACCTGGGTACATTGTATGACGTTTGAGTTTGGGGCACAATTGAACCCAACACCCAAGCACTGAACATGGTACCCAATTACCCAATAGTTAGTTTTAGTTTTTCAACCCTTGAACCTCTCGCCCCATCCTCTAGTAGTCACCGGTGTCTATTGTTGCTCTCTTTATGTTCACGTTTACCCAATGTTTTGCTGCCATGTGTAAGTGATAACATGCAGCATTTGGTTTTCTGTTCCTGTATTAATTCACTTAGGATAATGGCCTCCAGCTGCATCTATTTTGCTGCAAAGAACATAATTTTATTCTTTTTTATGACTGTGTAGTATTCCTTGGTGTATATGTACCACATTTTCTTTATCCAATCTACATTAATGGGCACTTAGGTTGATCTTATGTCTTTGCTCTTGTGAATAGTGCTGCGATGAACTTACAAGTGCATGTGTCTTTTTGGTAGGACAATCTTTTCTTTTTTGTATATAGACTCAGTAAGGGATTGCTGAACCAAATAGTAGTTCCATTTTTAAGTTCTCTGAGAAATCTCCCAACTGCTTTTCACAGTGGCTGAACTAATTTACATTTCCACCACAATGTATGAGCTCCCTTTTCTCCATAGCCTCACCACCATCTGTTGTTTTCTAACCTTCTAATAACAGCCATTTTGACTAGGATGAGATATTAGCACATTGTGGTTTTGATTTGCATTTTTCTGATAATTAGTGATGTGGAGCATTGTTTCATATTTTTGGTCACTTGTATGTCTCCTGAGAAATGTCTGTTCACGTATTTTGCCCTTTTTTAATGAAGTTATTTGCTTTTGGCTTGTTCAATTGTTTAAGATTCGTATAGATTCTGGATATTAGACCTTTGTTGGATGGATAGTTTGTAAATATTTTTCCCCATCCTCTATGCTGTCTGTTTATTCTGCTGACAATTTCTTTGGCAGTGCAGAAGTTCTTCAGTTTAATTAGGTTTCATTTGTCAAATTTTTTTGGAATTGTTTTTGAGGACTTAATCATAAACTTCTTTCCCCAGACTGATGTCCAGAATGGTGCTTTCTAGTTTACCTTCTAGGATTCTTACAGTTTGAGGTCTTGCATTTAAGTATTTCATCCCTCTTGAGTAAGTTTCTGCATGTCGTGGAAGGTCCAGTTTCATTCTCCAGCATATGGACAGCCAGCAATCCCAGCTCTATTTATTGAATAGGGAGTCCTTTCCTTATTGCTCATTTTTGTCAACTTTGTAAAAAAGCAGATGGCTGTAGGTGTGTAGTTTTATTTCTGGGTTCTCTAGTCTCTTCCATTGAGACTGAAATTTTCTTCTTACATAGTATTCAAAAATAAGTCACTTACTTGTATTAAAAAAAATGGGTAATCAAAGAAAAAGAACCCATTTCCCCACATCAAAGGAGAGTTAGTAAAAAAAAAAATTTATAAAATAAAAATTTCACTAGGGATTGTGTAGATTAACTTTTGTTCTAGTATGTATTCTGAGAAAGAAAGTCTAGCAGTAAATGGCATGTTAACCTTGGCTATATCGTTTCTAGTTCAAGAAACCTATGGAAAGATTTTACAGCATAAAAAGAAGAAAGCTAATCTACTTAAGATTTGGGAGAAATGCACACCTGTGAACACAGAAGAAAATGCGATTTCATCTGGTTTTACAGACTGTATGAAATAAGAGATGAACTGACATGACAAGAAAGAATACTAGCTAAGACTAAAATGGAGTAGGCAGATATATGAAAATAATTCGGAGAAATAAAATAAAAAATCTATATTGAAGGCAACAGAGTGCAGAGTCAACACTAAAGTGAGACAGAAACATGATTTAGAATATTGGTTCTCAAATTCTTGTCAACGAGCCAACTGCATAAAAATCACATGGACTGATTCATATACACAAATATAGGAAACTCTCTTTGCAGAGTCTAATTCAGTTTATATAATTCGTCCTGAAAATGTGTGTTATAAAAAGTCCTCTAGGTGATTCTAATGTGCATTTACATGTAGAAATGGTTGATGCAGGGAACCAGAAGCCATATGCCAATGGAGAGGGAAGGATAAAGATATAAAGGAAAATGCCAAATATAGGAGGAAGCAGAGAACGGAGACACAAATTAGCAATAAGTTTCTATGGGAGAGAAAGAAACAAGGGAGTAAGAAATATTTTCAGAACTTTAAAAATAGAAAGATAGGCAGATATCTGCAACCTGGAATAGATTTATGGAAGTCTGTGGAAAATGAGTAAAGAGGTATTACTGGACTTATTTTGGTGAAATTCTTGATTGTCAAAGATAGACAAAAAATCATACAAATACCCAAAAGAGAAAAGTTACTTGGGGTTAATTTCAAAGAATAAAAAATCAGCCTTTTTCCTACATCTTGTCTGAAACTAATTTGCAGCGGGCAATGAAATGTTGTACAGAAAATTTGATTAAAACAGTCTTTAAGAATTAAAGATCCTTTAAAGAATTAGTTGACCTTTGATTTATGTGCAAAGGAGACAAATATATCACAGGTATTCAGAGGCATAAAAAAAATGAGTCAACTAGAATTTTTTTCATGGATAGGTAGAAAACTCAATGATTTACTAAAACACCTTGAAATTTTTTTAAATTCAAAAATTGGTAAATCAGAAAAATAATAAAAGAAAATGAATAATACCAGATTAAGGTCCATGATAAATCTATAATGATTAAAACCATATGATACTTTAATAAGAAAAGACAGATTGTCCTAGAAACAAAACAGAAAGCAGGAGCAAGCTGAAGTATACATTTTAAAAAATGCATGTGTATTTTCAAAGAATATTTAATGAAAAAGAAATCGTTTGTAAATATATCAATGTGTAGAGAAAAAATATATGAGGTAAATTCAATGAAAAAATTACTTTATGTTACATGGTGGGAGATTTTTATTATATTTAATATTACTTCAAAATTTGCTAATGAAAAGCTTGTAAGAGATATTACCTGATGAAAATAATAATAAATATAATCAAAATTATGGTCCTTAAAAGTATTTCCTGATATTGTAAAGACCTTGTGAAATATTATTTGGTTTGTAACACAAAGGTCACTGTATATCCTCCACACATCCAGACAGAAAATCAATAAGGAAACAGTGGACTTGAATAACATTATAGACCAAATGAACCTAACAGATATATACAGAACATATGACCTAACAACACCAGAATGCACATTCTTCTCAAGTGCACATGAAAAGTTCTCTAGAATAAATCACACGTTAAGTCACCAAAGAAGTTTTAGCAAATTTAAGAAGATTAAAATCATACCAAGTATCTTTTCCAACCACAAGTGAATGAAATGAGAAATCAAAAACTGAAGGAAAACTGAAAAATTCATACACATGTGGAAATTAAACAGCACTCCTGAACAACTAATGAATGAAAAATAAATAAACAGAGAAATTAGGAAATAGTCTAAGCCAAAGAAAAGACAGCATTTCAAAACTTATGGGAGGCAACAAAAGCAGTAATAAGAGGGAAGTTTATAGCAATAAATGCCAATATGAGAAAAACTGAAAATAAAAATACTAGCTTTACAACTCAAGAACTTAGAGAAAGATGAATAAAATATGCCCAAAGTTGGCTGAAGAAAGGAAATAATAAATATTAGAGCAGAAATAAAGTAGATAATAGAAAAACAATTGAAAAATTCAACAAAACTAAGAGTTGGTTTATGAAAAGATAAAATTGACAAAACTTTAGAACATTAAGAAAAAAAGAGAAAACTAGAAAAATAAAATCAGAAATGAAAGAGGAAGCATTACAACGGATACTGCAGAAATAATAAAGGTCATAAGGGGTTGCTATGGGGGAGTGATATCAGCAGGACTTAGGACTTATAACTGTCTCCCTGAAGAAACATCAATTTGAACTATAACACATGAAAATACATTTACAAGAGTTAGAGAATTCAGGTGAGACATTATATAACTTGAGTTTATCACATAAATAAGATACATTGAAAAGGATAGGAAGGACAGTTTCACCTTATTCATATAATCTTCCCTCCAAGCTCAGGCCGTATAGTATGGAGAGAGATACCCTGCATGTGAGAGAAGAAGAATGAAGTGTGCACCTGCCTTTGCCCCAGATACCAGCACCAGGCATTTCCCAGTGAAATCTGGCACCAAGCCAACTCCCCCAAGACCCCAAGCTCCAAGACTCATCCTCCAGACTCAAGCTCCAGGCCTACCTCAGCCTCCAAGCCTGCCCCATTACCAGTCTGGCATCTGGCAACCTAGTTTCCAGGCCCATCCGAATGTTAGGAGGACCCTGTAGTTCCAGGCTTCAGGACTGCTTCTGTGGACCCCAGCTCTAGGCCTGCCTCAGAGCCAGGCCAGTCCCATGGCTTTCAGCCAGCCCCAGGCTCCAGGCTAATTCCAGTTGACCCAGAGTTCAGAACCATCCTGCAGGCCAGAATTCAGGCCCATCTTACACAAAAATCAACTCAAAATACATTACAGACTTAAAAATAAAACTTGAAACTATAAAACTCCTAGAAAAAAAAAGTTAAGGGAAAATCTTCATGGCATTGGTCTTAGCAATGATATACTGAATATGCCACCAAAACATAGGTAACAAAAGCAAAAATAGAGAAGTTGGGTTACATCAAACTAAGAAGTTTCTGCACAACAGAGTGAAGAGACAACCTACAGAATGGGAGAAAATATTTGCCAGCCATACATCTGATAACGCATTTACATCCAAATAGATAAGTAGTTTCTATACCTATATAGCAAAAAATAAAATAATGTGACTTTAAATGGGCAAATGACATGAATCAATGTTTCTTCAAAGAAAACATACAAATGACTGACAGGTATATAAAAAGATGTTTAATATCCCTGATCATCAGGGACATGCAAATTAAAACTACAATGAAATATCACTTCATACCTGTTAGAAAAATCATAATTTTTTTTTTTTGAAAAGTGTTGCTTAGGATGTGGGAAAAAGGGAACACTTGTACACTGTTGAAGTAAATATAAAATGGTGAAGCTGTTATGGAAGACAGTTTGGAAGTTACTCTAAAAGTGAAAAATAGGTTGGTTTGTTTTTCAAGATGGTGGATTAGAAACCTTTAGCATGCCTCAGCCACTTGAAAATAGTGAGATAGTGCATAAAAATCAACTCTGTGAGCTTTATTTCAAAAAGGAAAACTGGAATCCGCCAGAATTGGGAAGGACACCTCAGATCCCAGGGAGGAGAATGCCAGCAAATAGCCTGTGTGACAGTGTCTAGCTGATGAAAGTGAGTGAAGCCCCAGTATGTCAGAGAGGAAGACAACCTTCCTCTGTGACTCACCTTTCCACTGGGGATCCAAGTAACTCAGGCTGAGGGAGAGCACTTTATTTCTCCAAGCCCTGGAGCTAACTTCAGGAGAGTTTTGGAGATGCTGTGAGAGAAAGACACTGGGAGAAGCTGCAGACATCTTCCCACACCTGGCACTGAAAGCAGGACATCATTTTTAATCCGGGTGCATACAAAGTCACTCATTCTTTAGCAACCTAGTAGCATGGCCACACAAGCGTTTTAGTCTCAGGCCAGAGATTGGAGTGCCATCTTTAGAGTGGGCTAGGGGCCTCCACAACCAGAACTGGAGAAAGTGCCTCAGCAGTAGTCACGGGAATTGTGCTCTCCCTCATCACAAGCCCAGGGTGTGAAGAGAGCTGCTACAGGTGAAGTTTCCAGGACCAGATTCATGTCCTGAAATTAGCCTGCATGTGCCATTGCTCAGTGTCCCAGCCTGCCCTGCTAACATTATGGTACAGCAGGGCCTTCTCCACTCTACCCTTAGGCAGATTTCTAGGCATTTGGAGCACCAATTCTCCTTGTTCAGCTGCCTAAGCTGCCTCACCCTTCCTGGGCCTAGATCGTGGTGCAGTGGGACTCTCTCTGCTCCGCACACAGGCAGATTTCCAGGTATCTGGAACACCCACTCTCCTGGTTTAGGAGCTTAGGTTTTCCTCCAAATGCATGCAGAAAACTTGAGGCTAAGGAGGGTTCCCAGATTCATGCCTGGACATACCTCTGGGCAATTGGTGGCCACCTACTGAGTTCTCCCTCCAATGCTGGTGCTTGTGCCTATTATCAGAGAACCTGTAGGCAGATCTGCCTAATCTGGCCTAATCCACCTCAGCCCCTCCCCCTCAGGGTTGAGCAGGGAGCTCAGATGACTGTGCATGCCACAGACCAGCACATTGCTTAAGGCACCAGAGAGCTTCTGCCAGTAAACGAGGATAAAGTATATACCCAGCCACATTGGCCACAGCAAGCTCTTACCTATAAACGTCTACTGGCTGGTAGGTCAAACTGCAAAGACCAGTATAAAACCTGCCAATATTAGTGCATAGGGCTATAGAAGCAAAGCCCAAAGACCCTACCCAGCATTCTCTATGGCCATAAGCCCTAGGAAAGGGTGGAGGGAAGAGATGTGGAAAGAAAAAAATTATAAGAAAAAAAAGAAAAAAAATCCAATCTGTAAGAAAATAATTACTAAAATTAGAAGCACCACTATTTTCAGATTAGAAAAAAACTAGCACAAGAATTTGGGCACCATGAAAAAATCTGAATGAACTGATAGCACCAAAGAATCACACTAGCTCTCTAGCAGTGGCCCCTAACCAAAATTGAAAATCAGAATTGACCGACAAAGAATTCAAAGCATGATTTGCAAGGAAGATCAAAGAGATCCAAGACAAGGTTGAAAATCAACACAAAAAAAACTTCTAAAGCAATATAGGAAGTGAAGGAAGGGCTAAGCATCCTAAAAAGAAATCAGTCAGAGCTTCTGGAACTGAAAATTTCACTTAAGGAACTTCAAAATATAATTGAAAGCTTTAGTAATAGGTTGGACCAAGCAGAAGAAAGAATTTCAGAGCTTTAAGAACAGGCTTTTGAACTAACATGGTCAGACAAAAATAAAGAAAAAACAATTTTAATGATCAGTCTTTGAGAAATATGAGATTATATAAAGTGACCAATATGTGAATTATTGGCAATCCTGAGAAGAGAGGAGAAAAACTAAACAACCTGGAAAACATACTTGAGGAAATATTTCAAGAAAATTTTCCCAATATTCTTAGGAAGGTTGACATCTAGTTACAAAAAATCCAGAGAATGCATTGAAATACTATATAAAATGAACATCACTAAGGCATATCGTCACCAGATTATTCAAGGTCAATGCTAAGGAAAAAAATCTTAAAGGCAGCTGGAGAAAAAGTTCAGTTCACGTACAAAGGGAACCTCATCAGGCTAATAATGGACTTCTTGGCAGAAACCTTACAAGCTAGGAGAGACTAGGGCCCTATTTTCAGGATTCTTAAAGAAAAGAAATGCCAGTGAATAATTTCATATTCCACCAGACTAAGCTTCATAAGCAAAGTAGAAATAAAAGCTTTTCCAGAAAAGCAGTGCTGAAGAAATGTGTTACCACCTGATCAGTCTTATGAGAGATCCTTAAGAGAGTTCTAAATATGGAAACAAAAAACAATATCTTCTACCACAAAAACATACTCAAATACATGGCCCACAAATCCTATAAAGCAACCACACAGTAGAAACTGCAAAGCAAGTTTCTACTGCAAAGCAAGTTAATAACTTCGCAATAGGATTAAAACTTTACATATCAATATTAATCTTGAATGTGAGTGGTCTAAATGCCCCCACATAAAAAACCCAGAGTGACAAGTTGGACAAAAAAACAATATGCATCTGTCTGCTATCTTCAAGAAACCCATCTGATACATAATGACACTCATACGCTAAAAGTAAAGTGTTGGAGAATGATCTTCCATGCAAACAGAAAACAAAAACAAGCAGCTGTCCCTATTCTAAGATAAAACAGATTTTAAACCATCAACCTTAAAAAAGGAACAAAGAGGCCAGGTGTGGTGACTCACGCCTCTAATCCCATCACTTTGGGAGGTCGAGGTGGGTGGATCATGAGATCAGAGATTCGAGACTAGCCTGGCCAATATAGTGACACCTTGTCTCTACTAAAAATACAAAAATTAGCTGGGCATAGTGGTGCATGTCTGTAGTCTCAGCTACTCGGGAGGCTGAGGCAGGAGAATTACTTGAACCAGGGAGGCAGAGGCTGCAGTAAGCCAAGATCGTGCCAAGGCACTCCAGCCTGGGCAAGAGTGCGAGACTCCGTCTCAAAAAAGAAAGAAAGAATAAAAGAACAAAGAAGGGCATTGCATAATGATAAAAGGTTCAATTCAACAAGAAAATTTAACTTTTTGTTGTACACATATCCTAAATATATATCCACTCAACATTAGAGCACCTGGATTCAAAAAACAAGTAATTCTAGATATATAAGATTTAGACAGCTACATAATAATACTAGGGGACTTCAACACAGCACTGACAGCATTAGACAGATCATCAAGGCAGAAAAGTAACAAAGAAATTCTGAACATAAATTTGATACTTGACAAACTGCCACTGACAGACATCTACAGAATACTCCACCCATAAACCACAGAATACACGTTCTTCTCATCTACACAAGGAACATACTCCAGTATCGACTACATGCTCAGCCATAAAGCAAGTCTCATTAATTCAAAAAATCAAAATCATACCAACCAAACTCTCAGAACACAATGGAATAAACATAGAAAGCAATACCAAGAAGATCTCTCAGCACCATACAATTACAAGGAAATAACTTACACCTGAATGACTGAGTAAACGATGATTTTAAGGCAGAAATAAAGAAATTTTTTGAAATAATGAAAAGAGAGACACAATGTACCAAAACTTCTGGGATGCAGCAAAAACAGTATTAAGAGGAAATTTTATAGTGGGAAACACCTACCACAAAGAATTAGAAAGGTCTCAAATTAACAATCTAACATCACACATAGAGGAACCAGAAAAACAAAAAAGTAACTCCAAAGCTGGCAGAAGAAAAGAAATAACTAAAATCAGAGTAGAACAGGATGAAATTGAGATGCAAAAAATCTATAAAAAGAATCAACAAAACCAAAAGTAGGTTGTTTAAAAGGACAGACAACACTGATAGAGTCCTAACTAGATTAACAAAGAAAATACAAAAGAAGATCCAAATAAGCACAATGAGAAATGACAAAGGTGACATCACAACTGATCTCACAAATATCCAAAACCCCCTCAGAGATTATTATGAGCACCTTTACACCCACAAACTAGAAATTCTATAGATAATAAATGAATTCTTGGAAACACACAATCTTCCAAGATTGCAATGGTAAGAAATTGAAACCTTGAACAGACCAACACCAAGTTCCAAAATTGAAGCAGTAATAAAGAACCTACCAACCAAAAACAGCCCCAGACCAGATGGATTCACAGCTGAATTCTACCAGGCATACAAAGTAAAGCTAGTACGAATTCAACTGAAACTATTCTAAAAAATCAAGGAGGAGGAGGAACGCCTTCCTAACTCATTCTACAAAGCCAGCATCAGCCTGATGCCAAAACCTGGCAAAGACATAACAAAAAAGAAAACTACAGACCAGTATCCCTGATGAACACAGATGCAAAATCCTCAACAAAATACTAGCAAAGTGAATCCAGCAGCAAATCGAAAAGGTAATTCAAGTGATCAAGTAGGCTCCATTACTGGGATGTAAGAGGGGTTGTTCAACATACATAAACCAATAAGTGTGATCCACCACATAAACAGAATTAAAAACAAAAACCATACGATTATCCCAATAAATGCTAAAAACTTTTTTATAAAATCCAACATCCATTCATAATAAAAATCCTCAAGAAACGAGTTATCAAAGGAACGAACCTCAAAATAATAAGAGCCGTCTACGACAAACCCACAGCCAATATCATACTGAATGTCCCCGAACAGGAAGCATTCCTTTGAGAACTGGAAAAAAGGCAAGGATACCTACTCTCACTACTCCCATTCAACATAGTACTGAAAGTGCTAGGCAAAGCAATCAGGCAAGAGAAAGAAACAAAAGACATCCACATATTAAAAGAAGAAGCCAAACTATCTGTCTTCATGGACAATATGATTCTATACCGAGAAAACCCTAAAGATCCACCATAAAGCTCCTGGAACTGAAAAGTGACAGCAGTAATGTTTCAGGACACAAAATCAATGTACAAAAATTAGTAGCATTTCTCTATACCAATAATGTTCAAGCTGAGAGCCAAATCAGAAACACAACCCCATTTACAATAGCCATAAAATAATAAAATGCTTAGGAATACATATAACCAAGGAGGTGAAAGATCTCTACAAGGAGAACTACAAAACACTGCTGAAAGAAATCATAGATGTTAAAAATGGAAAACATTTTATGCTCATGGATTAGAAGAATCAATATTGTTAAAATGGCCATTTGGCCCACACAAATCTATAGATTCAACATTATTTCTATCAACGTACACACATCATTTTTCACAGAATTGAGAAAAACTATTCTAAAATTAATATGAAACCAAAAATCTCAAATAGCCAAAGCAATCTTAAGCAAAAAGAATAAAGCTGTAGGCATCACATTACCAGACTTGAAACTATACTATAAGGCTACAGTAACCAAAACAGCATAGTACTGGTACTAAAATAGACACATAAGCCAATGGAACACAATAGAGAACAGCAATAAAATTATACACCTACAGCCATCTGATCTTCAACAAAGTTGACAAAAATAAGAAATGGGGAAGGAAGTTCCTGTTCAATAAATGGTGCTGGAATAGCTGGGTAGCCATATGCAGAAGAATAAAATTGTACCTCTACTTTTCACCACATACAAAAACTAACTCAAGATGAATGAAAGATTTAAATGTAAGTCTTCAAACAATAAGAATTCTAGAAGAAAATCTAGGAAACACCATTCTGGACATGAGACTTGGGAACACATTTATGATTAAGTCCCCAGAAGCAATGGCAACAAAAACAAAAATTGATAAATGAAACCTAAATAAACTGTGGAGCCCTGCACAGCCAAAGAAACCATCAAGAGAGTAAACAGACAAGCTACATAATGAGAGAAAATATTCACAAACTATGTATCCAACAAAGATCTAATATCCAGAATTTATAGGAAATTTAACTCAACGAGCAAAACACAACCCCATTAAAAATGGGCAAAAGACATGAACAGACAGTTCTGAAAAGAAGACATACGAATGGCCAACAAACATATGTAAAAATGTTCTACATCGCTTATTATCAGATAAATGCAAACCAGAATCACCATGGGATACCCTATCATACCAGTATTATTATTAAAAATTCAGGCTGGGTGTGGTGGCTCACTCCTATAATCTCTCAGCAGAGGTGCGTGGATTGCCTGAGCCCAGGAGTTCACGACCAGCCTAGGCAACATGCTGAGACCCTGTCACTACAAAAAATTAAAAACTACCTGGGTGTGCTGGTGCACACCTCTGATAAAATTAAAGTTGAAACCAAAAACTGAAAATAGAACTACTGTATAATTCAGCAATCTCACTTTGGGTTACTTATGTAAAAGAATTGAAATAAGGAGAATTGAAATCAAAGAGTTATTTACACTCCCATCTTCATTGCAGCAATATTCACAATAGCTAAGATGTGGAAAAAACTGTGTCCATCAACAGATTAATGGATTAAGCAATTGTGATTTATACATGCAATGTAAAATATTCAGCCTTTATAAAGGAGAAAATCTTGTCATATGAGACAACATGGAACAAACTTGAGGACATAATGCTAAGTGAAATAAGTCAAAGAAGGACAAATACTACCTGATTCCACTTATATGAGGTATAATATATACAAACTCATAGAAGCAGAGAGTAGAATAGGGCTTGTCAGGGTCTAGTGGGAAGAGAAAATAGGGAGGTGATATTTCCTATGGTTTGAATATGGTTTGTCCACATGAAAGCTCATGTTGAAGCTTGGTTCCCAGTGGGGCAGTGTTGGGAGATCATGTGTTTAAGAGTTCACTATGTTGATAAGACGGATTAACTTCTTTCTTGTGAGTCTAGATTAGTTCTCATGGAAACAGATTAGTTCCCCTGAGAGTGGGTAGATATAAAGTGATGTTGCCTCTTGTGTTTTGCCCTTTTTGCACATGCCTGAGTCTCTTTCTGTCTCTCTGAAATGTTTTGATTCAGCAAGAGGCCGTCACTGGAAGCCAACCAGACATGGCCACCCAATCTTGAACTTCCAGCCTCCAAAGCCATGAACTAAATAAGTCTCTTTTCTTTATAAAACAATGAGACCCTGGCATTCTGTAATAGCAACACAAACCAAGAGTAAGACACTATTCAGTAGGTATAAAGTTCCAGTTATGTAAAATGAATAAGTTCCAGAGATCTGCTATACAACATTATTCTTATGTTAAAGAATATTGTACTGGCTGGGCATGGTGGCTCACGTCTGTAACCCCAGCACTTTGGGAGTCTGAGGCAGGTGGCTCACCTGAGGTCAGGAGTTTGAGACCAGTCTTGCTAACATGGTGAAACCCCGTCTCTACTAAAAATACAAAAATTAGCCAGGTGTGGTGGTATGCGCCTGTAATCCCAGCTACTCAGGAGGCTGAGGCAGGAGACTCACTTGAACCCAGGAGGCGGAGGTTGCAGTGAGCTGAGATTGTGCCATTGCACTCCAGCCTGGGTGACAAGAGTCAAGACTCAAAAAAAAAAAAAAAAAAAAAAAAACCCAGCAATACTGTACTGTACATCTAAAGGGTAGATGTGTTGAAAGGGTAGGTATTAAGTATTATGTTATAATGTTCGTATTATAATAAAAATAAACATAAATGAGGAAAGAGTGAAATAGCAATAGTAATAAAATAAAAATAAACCAGACCTTCTCCTGCCATCCCACAAAAGGCACATTAAAAACTATAAAATCTCATTGATACTACACATCTTTAACAATTACTAAAATCACACTAAAATACTAACAATATCATGTGCTAGACAGGATGCAGAGCAACTGAAACTGATGCAGTGTTAATGTGGATGCAAAATATTACAGTTATTTTGGAAAACAATTTGTTCGTGTCTTATAAAGCTAAACGTGATTTCTTAAACAATCCAGCAATCCCACTCCTATTTACACAAGAGAAATGAAACCATATGTCCACACAAAAACCTATATATAAATATATAAAGCAACTTTATTCATAGTCACCACAAACTAGAAAAAGAACCAAAATGCCTATTACCTGGAAATGGAAAATCAAGCAGTGAATATTCAATGTAATAGTCACTCTGTAATTAAAAAAGCAAACCCCTGATGTATGCAACTATACAGATACATCTCAAATGCCTTATGCTAAGTGACAAAAGCCAATGAAAAAGGCTACATTCTATATGCTTTCATTTATAGGCCATTCCGGAAAAGCAAAACTAATTGAAAGAGAAGAGATCCATGATTGCCAGAGGCTGACAGTGGGGTGGGAAGAAAGTGATTAAAAAGGGGCATGAGGAATGTTTGGGAGGGGATGGATATGTCTTATGTCTTGATTGTGGTAGTAGAGATATGACTATATGTTTCATCATAATTCGTGGAACAGTACACCTTTAAAAAGGTGAATTTCGTTGTATATGAAGATGTACCTGTATATGAAGTCTACCTCAACAAACCTTACTTTTAAAAAATAATCAAAGATCTTATAACAACGTGTGCATAAACGGCAAAACAAAAAAATGCTCTTAGTTGATGACTTAAATTGAGAACACATTAATTCTCTAAAAAGTTATCATGTAAATTTGTGCAATTCCAATATGAATTCCAAAAGGATGTTTCTAGACTTGACTAAAATAATCAAACTTTATATTGAAGAATATGTAAGAACAGCCAAGAAAATAGGAATGAAAAATAAATTAGAGAGACTTATCATATCCAATATCAAAATACACTACTATAATCAAATTAATATAGTTTTGGCATGGGAACAAACAGATTAGACTACAAAAGAGTATATAGATAATGGCTTTCAATGTATGAGTTCATTTACTATATGATAAAACATAAAAAACAGTGAAGGGTTTATTATATTCTGCATACAAGTTATTTATGTAACCCAGGAGAAAACAATATGAAGCCTTTTCCTCATACCATAAGCAACAATAAATTATACCAGCAGGATAGAAGACTTAAATGTTTAAAACATTAAAATCATAAAGGAAAATTTATAAAACAAGTGTAGGAGTATGGAATCTCTCTTCACCAAGACAGAAAATCCCTGAAGCCACAAACAAGAAAGGAGGCATATTTGAGAATAGTCTCTATAGGAAAGTATTCCTATATAGAATCTACGTAACAATGGTTTACATAGGAAAAATATCAAAATATACTAATGTATCTCATTGATATGAGATACAAAGATCCCTTTAAAGTTGAAAATGGAAAGAACTTAATAGAAAAATGAGCAAAGAATATAGGTAATTCAGTAATGAGCTATTCTAAATGGCAAATGTGAAAAAGAAACAAATTTACTATAAGTTTATAAAATATAAATTAATGTAACAATAAAATATCACTACATTCATTATAATGACAAAAATTTTAAAATGACACATACTGCTGCCATGGAGAGTGGAAATATAAGTTATTGCAACCTTTTTGGAAAGCAGTGAGACAGTATCCTTTTTTGTTTTTTTTCTTAGCAATCCTGCTCCTAAGAATGTATTCCATAATGATAAAGATCACCAGTGTAAGAATATTCCCTGTACTTTTGTTAATAATGTCAAAAAATGGAAATAAGATAAATACTCATCAATAAAGAAGAATGGCAGAATATTCACTGTGGAATATTTACATAAGAATTAAAAGGAATGAATTGGTCTATGCCACTTGATGTGGTGACATTTCTACAAGGTACTATCGAGGAATTAACAAAAGATGAAGAAAAGTGTTTAATGTGATAGAAGGAAGGTGGATGCATGAATTAATAGACAAAATATTTTATATGTGGTTGTATGAGGATAGAGGAAAACATAAAAAGATAAAGAAGTTTTTAGGTATTCAATAAGGTCGGAAGGAGCTGGAAAAGTAGGGCATGAAAGAAAAAAGGGAGGGGGAAGACCACTCAAATAGGAAATTAAACTACTAATTTTAAGAGAGGGTACATAAGAGATTATCTCTTTTATGTGCAAAGTATACATATAAAGTGTGTGATTCTATGAATATGTGAATTAATAAAAGATTTATGTGGGAATGTCAAGGGGATATTTATTATGTAAAAAAGCAAGTTTTTGTATATATGGGGATTTATGTCTGCATGTATTTCAACAAGCAAAGAGAAAGGTATAGAATAATACCAGGCTATTAATGTTAACCCCAGAGGCTTGGGAATGGGTGACACAGGGTGCACATAATAAGTAGGGTATATCACTGGTCTACAATGGTTAACTTTTCTTCTATACATATTTGTAGATTTAATTGTAATAAGAAGTGTACATTACTATTATAATTTAAATATCAAATAATGGGAAAATATGATGTGTGAAGGAATAAAATAAAATTACCATTTTAGGTTAATGCCTTCAAAGCAGTTGGAGAAATAAGACAAATTCAAACAAATGATTTATTGTGAGTCTCTAGGGAAATGTTTCAGTTATAGACATACACTTAAATCCAAAGCAAACATATTAAGAATTTACTTTGGTATAGCCTGTGGACTAGCATTTCCGAAAGGGTGGATTCTAAATACCTCCTTTAGAATCATCAGAGAAACTTATTAAAAAGAATATTCTCTAACCCCATTCCAGAATTTCTGAATTAGAGTCCTAAGGATGAGATTCAGACATCTACCTTTTTACCAAGTTCTCTCCCTTCCTCTAGATGATTCTTTTACCAAAAAAACACAGTAAGAGACAGAGCTTTAGACCAGTGTTTCCAAAAGTTGAGAAATAGTAAGAATCCCATTTAAAAAAATACGATCCAGCAAGTTTGGGAAATATGCCTAAGGCAATTTCATTGAAGCATCCTATAAAACAATTGACTTAGCCAAGGAACAAGACCACTGCTTTACTGCCACATGGTTATAATTTTACAACAAAATTAATAGTGTTTATGAAACAGAAAAGGGAAAGTGAGATCACAAGTTGTTTTCATGAGATATTTATGCTAATATTTTCTCACACTTACATTTGCTTTCTCATTCCATGTAAGCCACCTAATTACAACTATTATTATCCTCCTAGCACATGGCTGATAGTCTGGCCCAACATTTTTGGATTTTTGTAATTCAGAGACCATCAAATGGTAAAGCCAGAAATTTAATTCCTTCAGCAGAAATTTCTGGAGGGGAACGTCTTCGTCTTTAAAAACCACAGCTATTAGAGGAGCTATTAGAGCAGAATTCGTATCAGTGAGAACTTAAATATTTTTCCTTGTTCAGTTCAGGCTCTCATGACCAATTTACTCCAACAGCCCAGTTACCAGTCTCCAGCAGGTAGACAATAGACTGCAAATCCAGCCTAAGTTACATTTCAAATTAGCTGTGTGGTTTTAGAGAAGTCACTTCACTGTGCCTCAGGGTCCTTGTCATTACATGATGAGAAGGTATTGGAGAATCTTTATGAATTTCACATCCCTCTATAAGTTTTAAAATACCCAGTGGAAGAGAGTATTGCGGTAAATACAGCACTCTGTGGAAACTTGGAGAACACTAATAATGCAGAGAAGATCTTATATTAGTTAATACGCTGGCTACTTTACGGTCTTCATCCTATTGTTAAATGTTTGCCTTTTTACAATGCTTTCCACTTCTGGGTTCCCTATAAATCCCACATATTGTCAAGCTTTGCTTTTTAGACATAATTAATGTGGCCAGCTTGGAAATGCTCGTATTAAAAAAAAAGAATAACTATTTTAGCTGGTAGAAGAATTCTTAGAAAGAGGGCAACTCTTTGTTAAGGAAATGCAGCAATAAACTTGCTTGGAATAGAAGGCAAGAGATAATAGGACCTGAGTGTGGGTAAAACTGGCTTGAGACAAGGGCATGAACTGACTTTTTTTTTTTTTTCTTTTTGTAAAGAAAGAGAAAAGACAAGAAAGGAAAAGGAGAAATGAGAATAAATGATAAAACAGAGCTGAAGCAAGAGGAAAGTCTATGTTGTAGTGTGTAATGGGATTTCTGTAGAGAGCCCCCATGTTTTCATTTGTCTATAAAATTCACAAAATTCTTGCTACCAGTAGATGAAAAAAAAAAAAAAAAAAAAAAAAAAAAAACAGAAGGGTTGGAGGTTAGCACATATGTGAAAAGGCAACATTCTTAAATATAGGAGCAGATACAGAGAGGGTCTTGAGGAATTTGCTGAGAATTTTCAGCAATTAGGGAAAGCATTCTGGCCATTAATTTAGGACTTAAACCAAGTTCTACAGCAATTCTCAAGGGTCAGGGAAGCTCATAATACGTCTAACCAACCTCTGTGTATTTTAAAGATCAAGCATTAATGCATTTTCAAGAAACTGATAATTAACATGTAGATTCAGAAGAAATAATAGCATATCTGGGTTAAATGAAGGCTTTTATGTCGGTGGTGAAATACAAATATCTGAAGCATGACATCACTATAACTAAAAACATGAACAAAATTGGTTCTCCAATATCTGTACACAAATCAGCTCAAACAAAGAAATAATAGGTTATACAAACAAATGGAAAATATTCCATGCTCATAGACTGGAAGAATCAGTATTATTAAAGTGGCCATATTGGTCACACAAATCCACAGATTCAACATTTTTTCTTTCAAACTACATGTAATTTTTCTCAGAATTGGGAAAAACTAGTCTAAAATTCATATGGAACCAAAAAAAAGATCCCAAATAGCCAAAGTAATCTTAAGCAAAAAGAACAAAGTTGGAGGCATCATACTACCTGACTATACTATAAGGCTACAGTAACCTAAACAGCATGGTACTGGTACAAAAACAGACATAGACCAACAGAAGAGAATCGAGAACTGGGAAGTAAAGCTGCAAACCTACAGCCTTCTAATCTTTGGCAAAGTTGACAAAAATAAGCAATAAGGAAAGGATCCCCTATTCAATAAATGGTGCTGGGATAGCTGGTGAGCCATACGCAAAAGAATGAAACTGGATCCCCAACCTTTCACCACATACAAAAATTCGACCAGCCACAGTGGTTCATGCCTTAATACCAGCACTTCAGGAGACCGAGGCAGCAGATCACTTGAGTCCAGAAGTTCAACTAGCCTGGGCAAAATGGCAAAACCCTATACTTACAAAAATTAGCCAGGCATGGTGGCACATCCCTGAAGTCCCAGCTACTCAGCAGGCTGAGGCAGGATTGTTTGAGCCTGGGAGGCAGAGGTTGCAGTGAGCCAAGATTGTGCCACTGCACTCCAGTCTGGAAGACAGAGCAAGACCTTGTCTCAAAAAAAAAAATAAAAAAATAAAAAATAAAAAAACTAACTCAAAATGGATTGGAGATTTAAATGTAAGACTTCAAACTTTAAGAATTCTAGAAAGTGATAGCAAGGACACTGTCCAACTATAAAGTCAACCCCATGGCCTGTCAGTTTTCCTTGATGCATAAGAAAATGTGTATTTAACATTGCATCATGTAGCATGACTTTATAAGACATATGTTCTCAGGTATGTTGTATTTACAAAGGCAGTTTGGAAGGGAGAGTTGATGCTATTTTACAAATACTAATAATATAGCTCACACATGAAGCATGTATGTCAAGTATTACTCTAAGCATTTTAATATTTTCATTTACTTAATCTTCGCAATAATTCTGTGAAGTATATACTCTTATTACCTTCATTTTACTGATGAGGAAATAAGCAGAGAGAGGCTAAGTAACTTGCTCAAGGTCACAGAGCTTGTAAATCCAATAACTGATTCAGACTCCTAGGTTGGTACCCTTAACCAGCACGCCACATCACCTCTCTGACCCAAACAAGTAAATTAAAAAGAGACCACAAAAAAACTGCTATTGTTTAGAAAAGCCATGCAGTTTTCTTTCTCTTCTCTAATCTTGCCTAAATTATATGGAAATATCTAAACATACCTAGCACTTTCTGCACAGCCACCAAACCCTTGGACTTTCCCCATCTAAACATAACCACCACCTCATTTGCCTTTGAAGGTCAAACTTTAATATGAGGTCAGTGCCATCTATTTCAAAAGAAGTCTAAAAAAGCTTTTTTTTTTCCAAAAATAAAGCAGAGAAAAAATTTAAAACCTAGAGAAAACCTAGGAAACATAATTCCATGCATCAGCCTTGGAAAATAAGACTGAGTCCTCAAAAACAATAGCAATAAAAACAAAAAAAAAAGTCAAATGGATCCTAATTAAACTAAAAAGCTTCTGCACAGCCAAAGAAACTATCAAGAGAGCAAACAGACCAACCTACAAAGTGGGAGACAATATTCACAAACTATTCATCTGACAAAGATCTAATATCCAGAATCTATAAGGATCTTAAACAATTGAACAAACAAAAAACAAATAACCCCATTGAAAATGAGCAAAAGAAATGAACAGACTCTTCTCAAAAGAAGACATACAAACAGACAACATATTAAAAATTGCTCCATATCACCAATCATTAGAGAAATGCAAATCAAAACCACAATGAGATACCATTTCACATTAGTCAGAATGTTTATTATCAAAAAGTCAAAAAACAACAGAAGCTAGCAAGGCTGCAGAGAAAGAGGACACTTACACACTGATAGTGGAAATGCAAATTAGTTCATCCACTATGGAAAGCAGTTTGGAGGTGTTTTAAAGAACATAAAACAGAACTACCATCCAGCAATCACATTACTGGGTGTATGTCCAAAAGAAAACAAATCCTTCTACCGAAAAGACACATGTACTGGCATGTTCATCATAGCACTATTCACAATATCAAAGACATGGAATCAACCTAGGTTCCCATCGACAATGTGCTAAAGTAAATGTGGTACACATAGACCATGGAATACTCCACAGCCATAAAAAAAAAAAAAAAAAAAAAAAAAAAAAAAAAAAAAAAAAAAAAAAAAAATTCATGTCCTTTGCAGCAACATGGATGTGGCTGGAAGCCATTATCCTAAGTAAATTAACACAGGAACAGAAAACCAAATACCACATGTTCTCACTTACAAGTGGAAACTAGATATTGGGTACTCATGAACATAAACATGATAACATTAGACACTGGGAACTGCTAGAAGATGGAGGGAAGCGGGGGGGAGGGTTGAAAAACTATTGGGTACTATGCTTAGTACCTGGATGACAGGATCATCCACACTCTAAGCCTCAGCTTCATGCAGTATAACTAGATAACAAATCTGTACATGTACCCCCTGAATCTAAAATAAAAGTTGGAAAAAAATCCTTAAGCTGCAAAAATAAAATAAAACAAAACAAAAGCTATAGTTTTTCAGTATAGTGCTGAACCATTCCTTCCTTTTGGAGTTTGCATACTAGTGAAGGAGGCAAAAAATACATAAAAGAACCTATACTGTAAAACCAGATAAATGATAGGAGAAAATTAAGATATGGAATACAGGGTAACTTAAATACAGGGAATAGTTATTTTAGATTCTGCAGTAAAAAATAAAAAAAAAAATCTTTGAAGAGGTGACATTTGAGCAAAGACATGAATAAAGTAGATTTCATTCTGGTTGACAATAAGCAACTGAAGATTTTAAACAAAAATGATATAATCTGATTTATATACTAAAAGAATCCCTGTAGCTTGTATACAGAGAATGGCCTGTGGGCTGGCGAGAGATGAAGCAAGAAGATGATGTATGAAGTTATTCCAACAAGAGAATGAGGCGTCCAAGACAAGAGTGATACCGGTGGAGGTAAGAGATGTATTGCAAAGAAGGCTTGCATGTGGATTAGATGTGGGATGTGAAGAAAAGAGGCATCTAGGAAGACCCCTCAGTTTTTAATCTTCAGTAAATAAATGATGAGTTAATTTATTGAGAGGAAGTTATTTAGGAAAGAAGCAGGTTTAGGAAGCAAAGTCAGAACATTAATTTTGACATGCCTACCAAATATCTAAATGAATATGTTGAAGAAGCATGTGGATACACAGGTTTTAAGAGGAAAGAAGTCAAGACTAAGACATAAATGCAAGTGTTGTGAATGTTCATTTTCATCTCTCACCTCCACTGGTGTCACTCTTGTCTTGGCCACCACATTCTCTTATGTGGATAACGTCCTAATAGCATATAAATATTAATTTAAATTTTAGATATAACTAGATAAGATTACAGGAGGAGAGCATAGATACAGAAGAGATCATACATATCTAAGGGCTGAGTCATAGAGGCATTTCAACATTCAGAGGTCGGTGATTTATTTTCTCTTTGCTAAAAAATTTCCTCTAGAGTGATCAATTATTCCAATATGCCCAGTACTGTGGAGCTTTCCTGGATTCAGAACTCTGTGTGCTAAAACCAGAAAGTCCTAGGCAAACCTGGATGAGTTTGCTATGCTAGACCCTCAAACCATTCTGCACTGTTTTCTTCTCTACTCTGTGCCCCAGGATGCTGAACTCTACCGACCTTCATCCCTTCCCTCCTCCTTCTTAGGAGTCGGCAGACAGATGGCATCATCAGTAGATGAGCAAGTGGGAAAAAAATCATGAATATTTAGCTACCCCACTTCCCACCTCTCCACAAACATGGCTGTTTCTACTCCTGTGCAGGAGCCTCTTTTCTTACTATTCTGAGGTCTTTCTCCAGTTCCAATTACAGCATTTCCTCCCTTGCACCATCAGGCCTCAGGATGGTAACAGATTCCGGCTGATACTAACCCCCAGGTCCTTCACCATCCTCTACTCCTTCCACTAACCTATACACTAAGCTATTATCTAAAGAGCCCCTGGTTAAACCTGATGGACCTGACTGATACAAAGCTTATGAAAGGCAGGAGAATCCAAAAAAGGAGAGGCTAATGAGGTAAGAGGATCAGGGAAATCTGGCAACTGAGAGGTCAGAGGGGCTATGAATAGTCAATGTCAGTGATTTTCAATTTGATAATTCCTCCCCATTCAAAGTATTTTAGAAATTTATGAGGCTCTTTTTAGCTTTCGTAATAATTGGGAGCGTGCCACTGGCATTTAGTGGGTAGAAACAAGAAATGCCAGAAGTCCTTCTGTATTTTGGATGGTCCCAATTATTGAAGAATTGCTCCATGTCCTAAAGATTTTGAAAGGGCTCACTGGGCATTCATATAATTGGGGGAAAGTCTGCCAGTTTTTATCTGAGGTTGGAACCTATTTTACACATGGCATAGTTTCAAAGACTTAATATACATTTTTCATAAATGCAAATAATATGTAAATCAAAGGAAGGTTGTATGAATTTATTTGGAAATTTACCAAAGTGATTATTTCAGAAAATTATGTTACTGATGGCATAGTATTTAATTATCCATTATAATATGGCCACATCAGTCTGCAATTCTATATATTTGCAAGCAGATTGCTAATAGTTTTACTGAGCAGTCACAAAGTACATATTATTATACATTATTTCTTCTCATATTATAATTAGGTAATTATATTGACTTAAATATTGTACATGCTGGTAGATGATATTATCTATGAAATTTATTTCAAGATAGTAAAGGGAAAATTATATTTGTCATGGGGAGGTATTGAGTATGATATAGTTGAAAATAATTGATAACCATGGGCATGAAATCAATGAGAATGATGACAGTTTACTGTTAAAGAGAAACAGGGGCTAAAAATCTTCAACAAATGAGAATAAATGATTAGGACACTGGCTCTGAAACTTTGCTGCATGTTAGAATCACTTGGGAAGCTTTTATAAGTCCTAATGCCCAGGCTGACCACACTAGGATCTCTAAGGGTAGGACCCAGGCATTAATTTAAAAACAAAAAATAAAAAAGTCAGTCCAGCCATGTTTGAGAACCAATGAACTAAGAGATCAGAAGAAAATTATAACAAGGAAGACTTGAGGGTGGTCAAGTCTGATGGAATGCCATTTATGGAATCAGGGGTTTTTCAGGAGTAGGAGAATGGAAGAAGTGGTCCAAAACTGACAATATGGAGCCAGGAGAACCTCTACTCCCTCTCCAAGTCTGGGGGAAATGACAGCTACCCTTGAAAAGGCTTCAGAGAAACTGGAACTCTCAGGGGTGACAGGTTTCATAATGAGAAATAAGCATAAATTAGAGGACTGTGGTGAAGGATAAGGTTGGAGATATAGGGATGTTTGCCAAGTTCCAGAGGAACAATGAATGGTCATGGAGTGGTTGGGGAAGTATACAAGTTTGAGTCATATTAGGAGATGCATAGAAAATATGTTGGTAAAAAAAAAAAAGTTCCAGGAATAACCTAAGAGAGACAAATGTAACTAACACATGACGGAATTGGTCCTGATATTCTTAGGGGAAGATGGGTAGTCAGTTTTAATTATAGTCCCCAAAGCAGATATTGTCAGTGTGTCATTTATGTCACAGTGTTCTGCCTGGGTCCTCTGGGATTCGTTTACCACTTCTAGTTTCTAGTACCCCATTCCTTTTTTTTTTTTTTTCTTTTAAGAGTTGGCATCTGCATCTTTCTTCAGGGATTTGCTGTTGAGCTAGTGGAGCCCTTTGGCAAAGCTGGAAGTGCCTAGACTTTTCATTCTCACCAGGCAGCCTTTTCCAGTCCCTAACTGGTATAGGAGCACGAAAACTCAGCTCCCTTGCTTCAAGTAAAATTACAGGACTTAACTGATATTCCACAGCTTCCCTGCAGGAGCAAGCTGAAATGATCCTGCTTTTCCTAAAATTGCCCCTTCGCTTGGCTTCTTCCATTCCCCTCTCCTTCTTCTCCCACTTCTTTACCAGTTTTTCTTGCAAAGACTTATTTGATAAACCACTTGTTCTTGAAGCTTTTCTCCGGGTTAGCTTCTGGGGGTTCCATCCAAGACAGCCTTCTTCTTAGAGTAGACAGGCAGCAATATGTGTTAGCAGGAGCAGGAGAAGCCCTGTAGGATCCCCTAAGCACAGGCTGAAAAGACTATCATCGCACAAATGGGGGGACAGTTTTACCACGTGCAAGTGGAATTACAAAGGTGATTATTCTTGATAGATTACAGGGTAAGTTTTTCCATAGGTCCTTGCAAAAGGACAAAATTTTCAATAATACCTTCCAAGAATTCTAGCACCAATTTTCAGAAGGGTGTTTTTCCCACTTCATCGTCCATCAGTCAATAGAACCAAATGATGTCAGTTAGAAACAAGCAACTGTATAGGGAGTCAAAACATGGCATTAGTGTATGTACCCAGCTCTCCTGTAACCTGGCTTCACCTACAGATAGATTTTGGAGTGTCTAAAAAAAGAGAGACTTGCATCCATCAGGTAATCTCCCTAAAATATTTTTAAAATTAGTTAAGCTTTTGATAAATATTGAACATCAGTGAATTCAAAGTTATTTTTTTCCAATGAACATTCAGAACTAGATCTCAGTTGCTGGTTAAATGAAGAGCAATATATTTCAAGCATCAGTCAAGGTGGTGCTATGGGCTATAATTATCAGAATCTATAAAGACAGGCAAAAATGATGCAGCACAGGTAGTAAGAATTAGTGCATTTTTGACTTCTATCTCACTGTGTCTTTTCATCCCCAATATCTAATGTTTTGAGGGCAGAGTTTGTATAATTCTATGAAAAAGACTATACCTTTCTACTTGAACCCAAAGTCCCAGGCCTGTCACAACAAGAACAGAGACATTCATAACCACTCGAATGTTATCTTAGGCTTTGCTTCTTCTCTCCAAAAGTACCCCTTAAGTCCTAAAGGGAAGAGAAAAGAAGAAAACATGTCCAAAGATTGATAAGCAGATTGATCATAGAGATAACAGATACGAATGACTAGGAAAACACTCTTTTCAGAGCACATCTTGTGAAATCCAATGGTGGCTATAATGATTCATCCAAGCTTAATATAGTCTTACAAGTCTAATACTAACTCTTAATTACTAACATGGTAATATGAAGATGTGATTATAACAATATCTAAAACCATCAAATTATTTTCTTCCCCTCTTCTGGTGGGAAGGTATTTCCGATACTCAGAGTAGGAAAACTATGCACATGTACAAGTGTACTATGCAAGGTTGCCAAGGCTTAAGACCTTCTTCAAGAGACAGCCCACTGAAATGGGGGGACACCAAGTCCAAGGCAATGGGGGATGGATTCCTATCTGTGGAGTTGGGGCTGTGGGGAGAAAAAAAATCTTCACAGTGGAGTGGGAGAGGGGATGTCTCAATAGAGCCATATGAACAAGGAAATGCACAGAGGGGCCCCCTTTGGAAAACCCAAAGGATAAAAAGACGATAGAAGAAAAACAACATTTGGAAACTAGCTGCAGAGCCACAGACAGATGAAGGAACAACAATTTTCAGATGAGAAGGACCACAGACTCAGTTCACCACCACTTTCCAACAGGTTCTTTAAGAGGCAGAACTTCTCCTTCCTTATTCCTTCCCATCCTTCAATACACACACCCACACCACACATACACACACACACACACACACACACTTGTGATGCACAAGTACAGGTGCATGTAACATGGGGGAGAAAAGAGGAACAAGAGAAATCAGGCTACATTCTTTTCAACTGGAAATAGTTTATAGCAACCTTAGAAGCCAAACATGAGCTGAACTATGGGATTTTGAAGAACTTTTAACAACAATTAGAAGAAATACAGGTATACCTCATTTTATTGTGCTTCACTTTTTTGCACTTGACAGTGCAAAAAAATTTTTTTTTAAATAACAAATTGAAGGTTGATGACAACTCTGTGTCTGGAAAGTCTGTTGTACCATTTTTTCAACAGCCCGGGCTCACCTCATGTCTCTATGTCACATTTTAGTAATTTTTGCAATATCTCAAACTTTTTCATTATTATTATATCTGTTATGGTAATCTATAATCAGTGATCTTCCACGTTACTTTCGTAATTGTTTTGGAGTGCCAAGAACCACACCCACGTAAAATGGAAAACCTAATAAATATAGTGTTCTGACTGTTCCACCAACAGGCTGTTCCCCTCTCTTCCGCTTCTCTGATCTCTCTATTCCCTGAGACGCAACAACATTGAAATCAGGCCACTTAATAACCCAAAATGGCCTGTAAGTATTCAAGTGAAAGAAATAATTAAACATCTGTCACATTGAATCAAGTGCTAGAAATAATTAAACTTAGTGAGAAAGGTATGTGGAAGGTCAAGATAGACTGAAAGCTAGGCCTCCTGCACCAAACATGTAAGTTGTGAATGCAAAGGAAAAGTTCTGGAGGGAAATTGAAAGTGTTAATGGGTTCAACACACCAACATGGCACATGTATACGTATGTAACAAACCTGCACGTTGTGCACATGTACCCTAGAACTTAAATAATAAAATCCATAAAAAAAAAGAAAGTGTTACTCCAGTGAACACATGACTGATAAGTAAACAAAACGGGCTTATTTTGTTTTCTACTGGTGTAGTAGAAAGAATTACAGTCATGCCCCACTTAATGACAGGAATTCATTCTGAGAAAGGCATTGTTAGGTGATTTTCTTGTATACAAACGTCATTCCCTTAAGCCAAAGCCTAATCCACAGTAAGGCCCTAACTCTCTTAATTCTATGACGGCTGCAAGAGGTGAAGAAGCTGTAGAAAAGAAGTTTCAAGCTAGCAGAGGCTTATTCATGAGGTTTTAGGAAAGAAATCATCTCCATGTCACAAATGTGCAACTTGAAGCAGCAAGTACTGATATAGAAGCTGCAGCAAGTTACCCAGAAGCTCAAGCTAAGATCATTGATGAAGGTAACTACACCAAACTGTTTACATGAAATAACCATCTATTTCGAAAAGATGCCATCCGGACTTTCGTTGCTAGAGAGGAGAAATCAATACCTGGCTTCGAAGCTACAAAGAACTGGCTCTCTTGTTAAGGGCTAATGCAGCTGGTGACTTTAAGTTGAAATCAATTCTCATTTACCCCTTTGAAAATCTTAGGGCCCTTAAGAATTATGCTAAATCTACTCTGTCTGTGCTCTATAAATGAAATGACAAGGCCTAGATGACAGCATTTCTGTTTATGGAATGTTTTACTGAATATTTTAAGTGCACTGTTGAGAACTACTGCTTAGAGAAAAAAAAAAAAAAATCCTTTCAAAGTGTTACTGCTCATTGACAATGCACCTGGTCACCCAAAAGCTCTGATGGAGGTGTACGAGGATATTGTTCATTCCTGCTAACACAATATTCATTCTGCAGCCCCTGGATCAAGCAGTATTTTTAACTTTCATGTCTTATAATTTAACAAAAACATTTTCTAAGGCTATAACTGATACAGTGAGTCCTCTGATGGATCTGGGCAAAGTGAATTGAAAACCTCCTGGAAAGGATTTACCATTCTAGATGTCATAAAGAACACTTGTGATTCATAGGAGAGGTTAAAAATATCAACATTAACAGGAGTTTACTTAACTGATAAGGCAGTGGCAGGGCTTAAAAGGATTAACTTCAATTGTGAAAGAAGTTCTACCTGGGGTAAAATGTTATCAAATGGCATCACATGCTACAGACAAATATTCCATGAAAGGAGGAATCAATTGATACACTAAATTCATTATTATCTTATTTTAGGAAATTATCATAGCCACCTTCAGCAACCACCACTCTGATCAGTCAGCAGCCATCAACATTGAGGCAAGACTCTCTACCAACAAGAAATTTTATTCCATCAGCTGTTCAAAATTCACCTTGCTGAGAGCTCAGATGATTGTTAGCATTCTACAGCAATAAAGTACTTTTAATTCAAGTATGTACATTGTTTTTTAGACATAGTACTGTTGTTCACTTAATGAACTACAATACAATACAAATATAACTTCTATATGTACAGGGAAACCAAAAACTTTGTGTGAATCACTTTATTGTAACGTTTGCTTTGTTGCACTGGTCTGGAACTGAACCCACAATATCTCTGAGGTATTCCTGTATAGAATTTGCTCCCCAAAATGATCAGAAGTGATTAAAATGTCATTTACTCTTCATTTTTTATTATCTTCTCAATCCACTGGAATACGCCAGCCTGTATCTATTATTAGTAACAGTAGAAAAAAAAAGTTGTTTTCATTGCCGAGTTGAGAGCTTACATTTCTATGAGGCTCTGACCTCTGCTGATAACATGGATTTCAACAGATTTTCCTTTAATCTATTTGAGCATTTCTTAAATAAGAGAGTGGTGTAGTAGAAAGAATTAGTCATGCCCCACTTAATGACAGGAATCCATTCTGAGAAAGGCATTGTTAGGTGATTTTCTTGTATACAAATGTCATAGAGTGTACTTACACAAACCTATATGGTTATACTGTACTACACACCTAGGCTGTATGGGACAGCTGATTGCTCCTAGGCTACTAACCTACACGGCATGTTGCTGTAATGAATACTGTAGGCAACTGTAATGCAATGGTATTTGTATATCTCAAAATAAAAAAGGCTCTGTAAAACTATGGTATTATAATCTTATGGAACCACTGTCATACATGTGGTACCTCATTGATCAAAACATCATCTTGGGGTGCATAACTGTATACTGGTCCGTGTGTCAGTCTGACTCTATCCTATGCCAACTTTATGATCAAGAAAATGTCTCCCTTCCGTCCTTCCTTTCTCTCTTTTTTTAACATCTCTATGTCCTAGATTTCCAAAATTTAGAGAAGGGTTGATAATACTTATTTAAACAGTAAGCATTTAAGCTCAAGAAATGTTTCAATCTCTCATCTCCTCCCCTCCAGACCAATCTTAAATGCTATTTTTTTCAAAAAATTGACATGTATTACAGTAAGCCCAGTGGTGCTATCATTTTAATCAGTAAGTTATTTCCATTTTATTTATGCTAAAGAAGTGAACAGAGTTTCCCCCTAGGATTTTTTTTTTTTTGGTTTGCATCTTTAAATGATACTTAACACTTGAACAGCTATTGTAGTATAATTCTAGAGTATGTGTGAATTTAGAGCCCCAATTCACCTCGGCTTGTTAAATCTGTGACTTAACAGCTTTTGCAGAGCAGGGATACCGACATGACCGAATTGTATGTCTTCCCTGTGTGCATATTTGTCTTCCTTCATTGATATTTGAGTTAGTCCTTTTAAATTTTTTAAGACAACAGTGTGTTTGCATTTGGCCTAGTTCAGCTATAATAAATTCTTGTTCTATCCCATGACAGGTTTTCTTAGGCTGCCATGTAAGTGCCTGTATCCTGTCAAAATTTGCTATTTAAATATTTGGATTTTTCTTCTTACTTTCTTATGTCTTATCTTCCCTCTAGTTTCTGGTGGTGACTGTTTCCTGACCCTCAAAGACTCTAATTTCCATACCCCTAGTAACTAGTTTATAGTTAGCTGTTTTAATTGTTCCCAACAGTGCCTGGGGTCTTTAAAATAGTTCCCTGTGGCAAATCATATCTATAAACATTTTACAAGAAGGGTAAGTCAACATGTTTAAACAGGCTGCCTCAGAAAAGACCTATATAATTTATGGAGTAGAATAGAAATAACTGCAACCAGAAGCATTTTCTTAACGTACTTAAACTATAGCATGGTGTCAATGTTTAGTAACTGACTTTGTTCAAGGAAGAGATCCAAAAGGAGGAAATAAATCTTCAGGTACTCTTCTGGAATCTATAATCGATTTTTCTTTCTATCTTTATGTGGATATAAATAGCTCTGGACCACACGTCTTGAAATTCCTCTCAATTTCTCTTGACTTTGGGAAAGTTCCATTAGTAACTTACCTCTGTCCCTCAACCTCATCTGTAAAATAAGCATGATAATGGCACCTCTTTCATAAAGTTGTGAAGATTAAATTATTTCATGCATTAAAAGTGCATAGCCTAGGTGCGGTGGCTCACACCTGTAATCCCAGCACTTTTGGAGGCCGAGTGGGTGGATCACCTGAGGTCAAGAATTTGAGACCAGCCTGGCCAACATGCTGAAACCCTGTTTCTACTAAAAATACAAAAGTTAGCCAGGTGTGGTGGCAGGTGCCTGTAATCCCAGCTACTAGGGAGGCTGAGGGAGGAGAATTGTTTGAACCCAGGAGGCGGAGGTTGCAGTGAGCCGAGATCGCGTCATTGCATTCCAGCCTGGGCAACAGCGAGACTCCCTCAAACAAACAAAAAAAAATGCATTAATCCCTGGACCTCAGTACACTCTCAGCCAGTGTTACTTATCAGTTTTATTCCTTCTTATCGACTGTTCAATGCCTTCCTCTCTCCCTGACTTCCTGTTAATTGGCTGAAGGTAGGTGGAGGACCAAAGCCAAAGAGGGAAGACAAGCCCTTTCTTGGATTTGTTCCTCTTAGGTTCTGTCCTTTTTCTGCTTTCACATCCGTGAAGACTTTGGATCTTTTGTTCCAGCCCATTGTTTGCCCAAGTAGCTGTTTATTTCCTTCCTGTCCCCTGACACCCCATTGTCTTCCCATTTATCTACTGAACCTTATTTCAGTGAACAAGACCACAAATAAAACATGTTACTGTTACTTTAAATTTATTATTACTGACACAGGGAATGAGCAGACACATTAGGAAGAATCAAAACTAAAAGAAAGTAAGCTGTGGACGTGCAAGAATGAAAAAAGCAAGTAAAAAAGCAACTTCCAGTATCAGACCTTCCTTAGGTTTTCAGTGCTCACTGCCAACGTCCCTTCTTTAGTAACAGCCATGAGAATAGCTGAGGGGTTTATTAGGTAACCAAAGAGATATTGTGGCTCCACGAATATGATTATGTTCTAGTCATTAAGAGAGCAGCAAACCATTCCTAGCTGCAACCAACTTACATTGCAAAAATATCTCCCTAGATCTAACCTAATCAGTACATATCTATTGAATACTCTCTATGTGTCCTAAGGTATAAAATTATGAACAAAATCCAGCAAATTGCCTTCAAGTATACTGCTCATGATCTAGTAGGGGTAAATAAGCTACGTACACATATAGCTAAAATATAAGACAAAATACTAAGTGCCACAGTTCTCTTTTAAAGTTAAATTTACATTTAAACATTTAAATAAAGTCCTCTCAGGCAAAACCTGAAAAGTGTAGTCAGTTCCCATTAATTGACCATGAAACTCATTTGTCACATGAGAATCTCTATTGAAATAGCTACTTCACATTCTAATAAAAATTTGACTAACTGCTAGTCTGAACAAGGCACTACACTGAAATCTACATAGGATGCAGAAGTCAAGAGGGAACCTATAATCTTGTAGGTGATATAAGACATACAGACATACAATCAAATTAAAAGGCTGAATGTCAAGAAGGACATGGGAAGGCAGAGCAGAAAGTGATTATTTCTAATCAGATCTAGACAGGTGACACATATGGAGATGGTGACCTCCCTAGCCCATGCCTACTATCAGGACTGACTGTCCATTGCAATCACCTTGTGGTGGTCTTCTTGCTTCTGTTCTTTCTCCTGGTGACCTTATCCTTCCTCAAACTGTGGTCAGAACAATTTAAAAATGTAAATCAGATCATGGCTCTTCTTTGTCTGCGACTCTTCAAATGCCTCTATTGCCCATGAAATCACTTTGCCCTGGCCTACAAAGTCCTGAGAGAGGAGCAGATAAGCCTTGCCTACCTCTAAGCTAATTCCACTTGTTCACTCCCCTGATCAACACTGACTCCTTGCTGTTCCTTGGCCTTGTCAAGCATCTTCTCTTTTAGCATCTTTGTACTTGAAGTCTCCCCTTCCTAGGACTCTTTCCCACACTCTAATCTGACCTAGATTCTAGTCTTGCTTCTTGAAAACCTGGCTTTCTCTCCCCCAGCCTGGTAATAATTGGCTGCCTTTGTTCTTCTTATATCTGAGTCATTGGCTTAATACTCTGCCTGCCTTTCAGGTGCTGTGAAACTGACATGTCCCCTTACTCTCCCAAGAATAGGTCTCTGAGTAGCCTTCTTAAGTCACTTGTTGGGGGTAGAGTAGTGCCATGTACCATTGCTGGGACAGTGAATTAGGTAACATTCTGGTCAAAGTGTAGTGAGATAAGTGTTGGCTATGAAACGTTTGAATGTTTCCACTCACTACCTGTGTGATCTAAATTAAGTTGCTTAACCTCTGTGTTTTTGTATCCCCATTTAGAAGGATCTCTAACATCCCTCCTGGGTCCAAACTGTTTTCTTTTACTCCTCCATTTCTTCATCTCATATATACTTATTGAGGGTCTACTTTATGCATGCTACTGTGGTAGCCCCAAGGGCTAAGTCACGAATAAAACAGATACCATTTATGGCTTTAGGAGCTTAAATTTTTAGCACAGAAGACACATAGTAAGCAGTTTTATCCTATGTGCAAATAAAATAACCATCTCCCTCCCAGACTCCTGATTGGGGTATGTCCTAGATAGGGAAAAAGATAAATACCTAGATTATACAGACCTGTGGGAAAGAGCACCCTTCTCAGGAATTTAAGTTGACACAAGGTACAGGAAAAACTGTCATTGCAAAGCTTCTATGTTTGTTTGCTTGTCCTAAAGAGTAGATAGCTTTGTTGTTTGGAAAGGCACAATAATGCGCCCTGTTTCACATTGATAAGCTTCTAAGTGTGATCTATTTATAAAAGCAGGAGAGTAAACAAGGGAAAAATGTCTTCTAGCTACATGAACTTTCATCTCCATTGAGGAGATGGTAGACTACACAGATTAAGTTAGATTTAGAGAAAAATTTTTATTTGTTAATATGAATATAAGCTGTGCAGTTTATGAAAATTACTGTTTTCTCTAAAAGGTGTGTGCGTGTAAGTGTTCCAACAGTTCCTACCAGGAGATTTAAGAGAAAAAGGAAACATATCTTCATTTCACAGGAGTAGAATGCCTAAGGTTAGCTACATTAAAATGAAAAACTCTCTAAATGGCCTTATAGAATGCCACCATAGTCTTATTTTAGGCAGAATTCAGATTTTAATAAATGCTTTACTGTAGCTAATTGCATCCTTTAGCTAAACCTTGTAGACAGAGAGGCAAGAATTATGAACCTAGATCAGTAATTCTGAGTAAGGAGTTGAATAAATGGATCAAAATGTGTCCCAGGATAGTCTGAAGAGATCTTGCTCTCCAAGGTGTGAAGTACAGCAGACTTTGAGATTGGGAGAAAGGATTAGGAATTGAAGCTGCTTCTAATGTGAAATTACTTCCTTTGAACTTTTGTAATAGTGACATTTCACATCTAGTTTCAAGGTAATTTTCTCCTACACTGTAATAATCCTCTGGTAATCCCTAACTCCTCAATAAAGTGTATTACACGTGGACAGCCTTTTGTTAGTAAGATTGTGGGTAATTAAGTTAAAGGTCAATAAAGGGAATTGTGGACTCCCTGACATCCTCTCCTACTTCTCCTACTGAGGCTAGCAGAAAGGACTGAAAAAGACAGTGGCCCCAGAGTCCCACAAGGGGAAGCAAAGCAAGTAGTATCCCAGACATTGCTGAGAGTAAAAAATAAGGGCCCTTTAAGTGGTGAAGTCTGTGCCACCTGGGCAGATTCAAAATGGCCAGGAGTTAAAACTCCTTTTCCCAAATATACCCAAAGGAGGAGATTCTCAAAGGACCAAAGATGACATTTCTAATATAATCACATGCACAAAACCACAATTGTGGCAGGTATTCCTGCCACAGAGAAGGCATGTAATACTAGAAAAGAATGGGGAAACTAACAATTCTCAAGGGTCTAGAAAAGGCATGTAATACTAGAAAAGCAAAGAATGGGGAAACTAACAATTCTCAAGGGTCTGAAGGCTGAGTAGGACTTATTATGATGAAGGGGAGCGTGCCGAAAAGAGTACCCCAGCTAAGGGAAGAGTAGGGTGTTTGAAGAACCGAAAGAAGGGCCTGAGTGGCCATACGACTCACTGTGAGACAGGCTGAGGCTGGCAAACCTGGTGGGGCCAGATCTTAGAAAGATATTTAGGCCAGATTTAAAATGCTGGGTTTTATCCTTAAGTAAGAAAGCTGAACATTCCTCTAGGTCCCTTAATCTAAATGCCCTCAACTATAAAAAGTAGTGAATTCTCCTAGTCATGAAGTTTTTGCCCTTGCCTATGTATTGAATGGTATTGCCTAGGTTTTCTTCTAGGTTTTTTATGGTTTTAGGTCTTATGTTTAAGTTTTTAATCCATCTTAATTTTTGAATAAGATGCAAGGAAGAGGTCCAGTTTGTTCTCTGCATATGGTTAGCCAGTTTTCCCAACACCATTTATTAAATAGGGAATCCTTTCCCCATTGTTTTTGTCAGGTTTGTCAAAGATCAGATGGTTGTAGATGTGTGGTATTATTTCTGAGCCCTCTGTTCTGTTCCATTGGTCTATATATCTGTTTTGGTACCAGTACCATGCTGTTTTGGTTACTGTAGCCTTGTAGTATAGTTTGAAGTCAGGTAGCATGATGCCTCCAGCTTTGTTCTTTTTGCTTAGGATTGTTTTGGCCATGCAGGCTCTTTTTTGGTTCCATATGAAATTTAAAGTAGTTTCTTCTAACTCTGTGAAGAAAGTCAACGGTAGCTTGATGGGGATAGCATTGAATCTACAAATTACTTTGGATAGTATGGCCATTTTCATGATAATGATTCTTCCCAGTGTGGCAATTCCTCAAGGATCTAGAACCAGAAATACCATTTGACCCAGCAATCCCATTACTGGGTGTATACCCAAAGGATTATAAATTATTCTACTATAAAGACACTTGCACATATATGTTTATTGTAGCACTGTTCACAACAGCAAAGACTTGGAACCAACACAAATGCCCATTAATGATAGACTTGATAAAGCAAATGTGGCATATATACACCATGGAATACTATGCAGCCATAAAACAGGATGAGTTCATGTCCTTTGCAGGGACATGGATGAAGCTGGAAACCATCATTCTCAGCAAACTAACAGAGGAACAGAAAACCAAACACTGCGTCTTCTCACTCATAAGTCAGAGTTGAACAATGAGAACACACGAACACGGGGAGGGGAACATCACACACTGGGACCTGTTGGAGGGTGGGGAAATAGGAGAGGGACAGCATCAGGAGAAATACCTAATGTAGATGACAGGTTGATAGGTGCAGCAAACCAACATGGCAAATATATACCTATGTAACAAATCTGCCCATTCTGCACGTGTATCCTAGGACTTAAAGTATAATAATAAAAAAAGTAGTGAATTTATGCTGTGTCTTATAAGAAAGGAAAAGCACAGTCCCTTGAGGGACCAAGAAAAGCTTCTTGGGGCATGCAGGTCCTGAGGATGATCATGAAAGCTGACAGAACTGATGGATCAAGAGAATGTGAGAGGGCTTCCAGACAAAAGAGAATATGCATAGTCCAGAGAGTAAAATGATCATTGTTTTCGTAACTGAGGTTTTAAGTCTGTCAGTCAGGAGCAACTCATAATCGTTTTTCCTTCTATAGAAGTAATTATATGTAAAATATCTCAATTATAATTTTTTAAATCAATGACATATATAATTAAACATTTTAAGACCAAATGCAATGGACTGAATATTTGTGGCCCTACTCCCTACTGCCAAAATTCATAGTTGATATGTTAACCTCAATGTGATGGTACTAGGAGGTATGACCTTTGGGAGGTAATTAAATCTTAAAGGTGGGGTCCTCCTAGATGATATTAGTGCTCTTATAGAAAGATGTCAGAGTTAGCCCATTCCCTGTCCTTTTGCTATGTGAGAATACAATAAGAAGTCAGCCATCCACAACCTAAAAGAGAGTCCTCCCCAGAGCCCAACCATGCTGGCATTCCTATCTTGGACTTCCAAACACCAAAAGTGTGAGAAGTCAATGTCTGTTATTGATAAGCCATCCAGTTTATAGTGCTTTGTAGCCTAAATAGACTAATACACTAGATGAGCTTTGATTTTGACTGAAACACTGCTGGATAATTTCTACTGCTACTGTACAATTACTGAAATTTCTTCATATTAAAGGTTCACTTATTAGTCTAAAATGATTTTCCAAGAAATTAGAGTTAGATATTTTTTTCTTACCTATGTCTGTGCCACAGGAGTATATACACAATGAAGCAAAGAATTACAGTCACTGATTTCCTTCCCACTCCTCCTTCAATTTTTTTTTTTTTTTTTTTTTTTTTTTTTTTTTTTTGAGACAGTCTTGCTCTGTCACCAGGCTGGAGTACAGTGGCACCATCTTGGCTCACTGTAAGCTCCGCCTCCCGGGTTCAAGCAATTCTCCTGCCTCAGCATCCCGAGTAGCTGGGACTACAGGCGCCTGCCACTGCGCCCGGCTAATTTTTTGTATTTTAGTAGAGATGGGGTTTCACTATGTTGGCCAGGATGGTCTCGATCTCCTGACCTCATGATCTGCCCGCCTTGGTCTGCCAAAGTGCTGGGATTACAGGCGTGAGCCACTGCGCCCAGCCTTCTCCTTCAATTTTTAAGAGTAACTTGAAGTGATATCTGTCAAGTCAAACTTTTATTCTACATCTCTTTAGACAAATAATTCTTTCAGCGTGCCTCGAGCTGCAAAATGACAGAAAAATCACTGGAAATCATTGAGTTAGTAATGGGCATACAATTGCACGTAACAAGGTAGGTGCTCCGAGTCTGACCGTGCAGAGGCACAAAGACATAGGTATGGACCTCGGCGTTCTCCACCCTCCTGCTCATTCATGTGCAGTATGGCAGAGACGTCTTCCTCATGGCTGCAAGATAATTGCAGCTCCGGGAGTCACATACGAACACAAAAGCATCTAGCCTAGAAGAGGAAGATTTTTCTTCAGCAAGTCTCTTTTTTGAGGGGGGAAAAAAAGCCCTCCAAAACTCTCTGGTGGCCGTCTTTTCCTCAGGCCTCATGGACCAGGACTAGGTCACATGAACATGTATAAAGCAATCATTGGAAAGAAATAGGATTAAAATGATTTGCTAGACTAATCCTGATATACGCTTCAAGGCTACAGTGCATATCACCTTTCATGTGAGGAAATGGGAAGGTGAATGCTGAAATAAAGCTGGAGATGTCCTAGAAAGGAATAAAGAGGGGAAGGCAAGAGAGGGCAAGATCAGGGCAGGGAATGAATGAATCTGGAACCACAGGGCCTGTTTAAAGAGGTGTAAGCTTGGTAGAGGAAACTCAAGAACAAGGTTCTCCATTTTCCCTAGGCCTGAAGGAGCAAGGGAAGAAGTAGTTACCAAAACACTGCAGGAAGAACTTAGGTTCAGAGGGCTTCCCCTTGAAGCCTTGATAAGGCCAACCTGAGGAAACCTCATAAGGAAAGATTAAGGAAAGAACCAGGAGAATAAACATCTTGACCTCATCCATCTCCTATTAATGTTCCCCATTTGCCAGCCCCACCTAGAAGCCAGAAAGCAAGTAGTCCATACAGAAGAGTCCCGTAGGGCAGATAAGGGGAAAGAGGGAGAGATAACGTGCAGATGCAATGGAAGATACCTAACACAATCAATACAGCCATTGATTAATAGCATCCTTGCTGTCCTTGCAAATAAAAATCATACTGCATGTGCATTTTCAAGCACAAAATATTAACTTACTTTTAATTAAGTAATTAAAGAGTTTTTCTCTTTGCCTTTATCTTCTTCTTAAAGTATACCCACATTAAATAATAAGAGTTGTTCTCTGCCTTTATCTTTCTCTTAAAATATACCCACAGCCTTGATTATTCTCTTATGTTAGCAATACATTTTAAAAAAAAGATCAGTCAGCAACATGTTAACAGCCATAGAAAATGGTTATGCTTACAAGTATAGGATAAGAAAAGGGAACCCAGAAAATCTAGTGTACAAGTTGGAGAGAAGATTTTGATGGAATGGAGTCATAAAAGATGAGGCAGTTTGAGGAGCTGTCTAAATTGTTCCAGCAAGTTTACATTTTGAAATAATTTTCGGAGCTTTTTAAAAAATTGAATAATTCCAACCTACACAGAACAATGTTATCTTATTTTACCTGCCTGGATTTCTCCCCAGACTTCTTTACAGGAGCCTCAGTATTTTTTAGACTAGTTCAGATTTTTTCACTCATCAATTCCTGCAGCATCAGGAGAAACAAAAAGAAACAGAAAGCAAAGGAAGAACAAGAAAAATGTGAAGGTGTTACCTTTCAGAGTTTCAGTCCCTTACTTTAATCTATATCCATCTGACATCCTTCTGCCTTTTGCTGCACTGATCATGGAAAAACAAACAGATAATTGGCATGTCACCTTCATCTTAGTTCTATCGACTACTGCAGTTGGCTTTCAAGAACCTTCATTTTGTCTTCCTCCTGGCTGAACTACTAGGTATGTTTCAATGTGCTGTTAACATTAAGGTGCATGTACCATGCTTAATCAATTGACTCCATATTTTAAAACATGATGGTTTCAGGTAAAAAATACAGAGAATGAATAAAGCAGTTATGCAGGCCCCATTATATGCTACTAATTGATTTTTAGTACTTCTTCTAATCCAAAGAAATTTAAATGGGGTAATTTGGGATAGCTGTTAGCAACACTTAATCTTTTCATGCCTGAAATTTATACTTTATGGCTAAAATTAAGAAATCTCTTTGAAATACTTGATATCAAATAGAATGGAGAAGATCAGCTGGACTTTGTTTTAAATAGCTAATTCTCTAATGGTGATTTGAATCTTTTTGCTAATAGAAAGGCAAGACAATTATTGCACAAATGTAAGATTCATGAGAGCAGATATTTTTATCTGGTATGTTCACTACTGTATTCTCAGCTCTAAGAACCCTGCCTGACCCATCATAGGAGATAAATTAATATATGTTTTATAATGAATATAAATAAATGAAACAAGAATGATTTTTCTAATGTCAGTTTGACCTCTCGTGTTCAATCATTGACAGTGGCTAGTATTCCCTAAGAATAAGTCTTGGAAGATTTAATAGACATTATTCTCTGTATTGCCAAATACAGTAAATACAGTAAGTAAAGCCCCAAAGTAAGACTATCAATTTAAATATAAAAAATATGGTTAACTTATTATACACACTAAATGTTAATATCAAAAATAATAACACTATTATCATTTTTTAATATTTACCTTTTGCCAGCCCAAGCTGAGTTTTTCTTTTCATAATGCCTTTTGAATCCTGACAATGGGTTCAATGCTACCATATGACAGGTAGTACGAGTCTCATCTTTTAGGTGAAAAAGCTTAGATTTATAAGAGCTATTATTTGATGAACCAGGGATTCATATCCTCATCTGTCTTGTCTCCAAAGTACAACCTCTTAAGCACAAAGGTATAGCACTTTGTTGTAACATCTCAAATGAGGAATCCAAGATTTCATTCTTGAATCAGAAAATCTCTCATGACTTGGGCTCAGGTTGGTCTAGCTTTGAATGTCTACTAGGTCACTTTCCTTTGAGTGGCAGTACACAAATTATTTAATATCTCTGAGCCTGTTTCTTTATCTGTAAGATATGTTCAATTATCCTACCTTGTAAGGATTGTATTAGAATTATGAAGATGGGACATTCTTGTGAAGCTTGCCTGGTATATAATTAATGCTTATTTTGGAGACTCTGTGGCTCTGCCCACAGAAGCAGAGTGAAGTAGTGTGTTAAATGATATTGTGAAACAAACTTGTAGAAATATGATCTAAGTAATTTCAACATTAAAAGCACTCATTGGCATATTTTTCCCCTTTTTGTTGGGTGAGGATGAAAACAGGCATTCGCTCCCAGCATCCTAAACTACATGTCACTTAGGCAAGACAGAGAATAATGTCTATTAACTCTTCCAAGACTCATTCTCAGGGAATTCAAGCCACTGTTGATGATTGAGCAATGAGAGGTCAAACTGAAGTTAGAATAAAATCATTTTTGTTTATTTATAGATTTTCGGGGTCCAAGGAGAGCACTGAAAAGTAAAGAAGAGAACATTGCTTGCTAATTACTTTTTATTAACTCCTAATTACTAACTATATTTGTTTATTAAACTTCTATTTTCTTGAAGATCACAGACCTTTTCTTTCATTGCTTCATTTTTCTAAATTACAGGTGAGCATGAAGCATCCTCAGGGATCGTCTTCCCTGTTGCACTTGTAGTGAAGGGCATTTTTAATTACTTAAGCCTTTCCCTTTTTCTCTGAGAATTATTGCATACCAAAGTAGATTAGCTTAAAATGAATGTAATGTATAAGCCAGTGTTTGTCTGAGTTCCTCATCTCCTTGAAGGCTTCCACCTGAAAGAGGGCAAGTCACAATGGGCAGGAAAATAATACAGGAGAAAGATTGAGAGAAAGAACAAAAGGAATTAAGACTGAATTATAGCATAATCCCTTACTTTGTTTAGTTTAGAAATTATTAGCTTGCAGACAGCTGTCAAAAAAAAAGTGAAGCCTTCACAGCATGACTAGAAATTGAAATACTAATGGGCAGAGTAAGGCATAATATTGTAGAACTGCCAGGTGACAATTTTAAAATAGTGTGTGGGATTGAACCAAACAGGTGTAAAACTCAAGTTCAGGTGAGACAAAGAAGGGTGTTCTGGATTTGATTGAGACGACAGGAGGGTAGTTCTGAAAACAATTTCAGAGAGCAAGTTGGACTAATGCAATTGTTTTCAATTTGGCTGGCCATGACAATCACTTGGGAAGCTTTTGAATATCCTGTTGCCTAGGGTTCCCTCCCAGGCTATCAAAGTAAGAATCTTTGAGAACGGGATTTGGGCATCCATATTTTCCTCATGCTCTCAGTGATTCACATGAGCAGCCAAGGATGAGGACCATTAGAGTAAGGAGGTAGATTTAGTACATAATTCTTCCCCATCATTTTGAATTACACAGAAATCTTAGTAAGCAAAGTCATTGTTTATCAAAGGGACAGTATCAAACCAAGCACATTTTCTCTATGAATTTGCCCGACTGAATTTCCTGACAACTGTCCATTGTCAGAACAGGTGACAATGTTACGGGTAAGAATTGAATTGCAGCTCCGACTGAGTTTCCTAAATGGCAGACTTACACACCAGGAGCTGGCAGACCTCTGTGCTCCTGTACAGCTGTTGAAAATTGAGAAGACCTCTGGAGCCTGTTCTTTTTCCAGCAGCCCAAGGAAACACTTGCCACTGAAACCAGCTGTCCCAAAGCATGAATGGATTAACCTCTGCCAGGGATCACTGGCAGTTGCTGAAATCAGCTGCTCGGTACAAGGTGAAGGAGAGGGTAGAGGAATACTTCTGTAGCCATTGTTAGCTCCTTGGGAAACCCCATGATGTGGGTGGCATGGAACACAAGGGTGAAAGCTTGTGAAACAATTGCTAGCAAATATCTGCAAATGGAATTGCTTATTAAGGAACACACACTCAGACAAGAAGCTACTAATGACTTTCCATTTACTTAGCAGTGTAAATAACTGGCATTTTAAAAAATTATGTCTTCAAATACTAAAATATATTTCAAATGTACAGGAATAGATTGTTGTTTTTTCATCCTTTGTTCCTTTTTTTTTAAAAATCTAGTCATTAACAATTTTCCTTAGTATTTGTCAGGTTTGATAAACATGAGCTAAGACTTTTTTTAAGCCACTTTAAATAAATGGATTCTTCTTTCATTCCAAACAGCAGTAGTTTACATATTTTAAAAATGCATTTTTAGTGAATTGGAAAGCACATTTAAAGGTGTTATCAAATTCTAGCGCTTAGGATATTTATTTCAATTTCTCTGGCACTTAGTGAATGTTGCTGATCAGCTTCAAAATCCAGAAGGCATCAAGGTCCTATGCCTATTTTAACACTTAATTTTTATCTGTTATCCCCAGGGTAATATTCTTACTTTGCTCCATGCTTTTTTAGATTTCTGTGCCTCAAATGTCTTGTGACCCGATTTAGCTTATGATCATTTTAGTTCAATATATGATAGATTAACAAACACAGCTGTAGTACAAAGTATAAACAAATGATAGTTTGAAGTAATTCTGTAAAAATTTCATGTAGTTTTATGGTTTAGGGTCCATAGACTTAAAACAACAACAATTAAGTTTTTCCACCTGAAAGCCTCAGATGTATTGGTAAGGTTGCAAATATAGTAGTTTTTACTCCATCACCAAAGTCTTTTTGAAATCAATTTTTTCCTTAGGGTGAAATTTATTTCTGATACAGTTTTTATAAGGTTGCTCAAGAGGGACGATATATGTACAAATATACCTTTGGAGTTTAGAAAGGTGGATTTAAGAAAAAGCTGGAGAAATGGGGAAAGTTCAAAGCAGTGCTGTGTAGATAGGCAAAAGGTGGAAATTGAAACACACACACATGGAATAAGGGAGAAAATAGGAGTAAATTAGTAAAAACAATTTCTATTACAAATTACATGAAAATAAATATTAACACTTAGACGTAACTACTTTCAGCTGAATCTATGTTTTTGAAAGACATCATTACAAATCAGTTTTTCTTCATTTTTTATTTCTGTTTTCCTCTATAGGCCTTCATTTCCGGGCAGGATCTCATAAGTGACGATAAAGGTCATGGGAAGATCCATACTTACAAAGTATCATCTTAGCAATCACAGAGGAAAGTACCTCTTTCATATATATCTAGTCTAGGGGTTGAATTTCACTGGATAAAATTATATCAAATGTCCTTCTCTGAGCTGAACTGTGCAGGAAATCTACAATATACCACACATCCAATACTAAATATGGAGAAGGATCGTCATTACTACCTGAATCACATGAACTGAAAGTGGAAGAAGGGTTGTAACTCAAAAGAAAATCTATGAGGTAGTGACAGGAACACACACACGCATGACGTGTGTGAGCCTCATATCAGTCGGCTTCCTAGGTGGTATTCTCAAGTAGAATAATCCGAAGAATGTCTGATAAAAGGCTATTCAATTAATAAAAGTTTGGCTAGGGAATGGAAAGAACACAAATAATAGGAACTAAAGGAGACAACAGTTATCAGAATCTGAAAGAAGAGAGTCTTTTAGAAATGGCCACCTTGAGAGGAACAATGGTCTTTTGTCATGGAACAGAGTCAGTCCAAGGCAACTGGCAAGGAGGATGCGAGGGAAACAATACTCCAACCTCATCCTCCTCATTCCCTCTTATCTCTGCCGGGGTCCCCATTGACGAAACTCAACAGCAAGCCCTATGACAAGGGAGCTTGCAGAACATGGTAAAATAATGGAGAGAGTGGTTCTGCTGGGCCAAATAGAAGATATCCAGCACGTAATCATTGCAAAAGATAGGTTACAATAGTGTTCAGTTGTAAATGTGTGACAAAACCAATTCAATTACAGTAAATGTCATGTGAATAAAGATATCTGCATAACTTAATGGAAATCTATCCTCAACTCCACATAACCTCTAGTCCCAACATTTATTTATCTCTATACTTTTCTTCATAGCCAAGTTTCTTGAAAGAATAGTCAAGATACTCTTCTACTTTCTCACAGTCCATTTACTCCACAATTCCACGTTAGCTTTTGCTGTCAATACTTTATAGCAGTGGTTTTCCAAATGTGGTCCCAGACCAACAGCATCAACATTACCTGGTGATGTGATTTGGCTCTGTGTCCCCATCAAAATTTCATCTCAATTTGTAATCCCCACAATGCCCACATGTTAAAGGAGGAACCAAGCAGGAGATAATTGGATCATGGGGGTGTTTTCTCCCATGTTGTTCTTGTGATAGTGAGTTGTCATGAGATCTGATGGTTTTATAAGGCAGTTTTCCCTTCTCGTTCTCACTCTCTCACCTGCCTCCATCCATCTCTCACCTGCCTCTTCTCCTTCTGCCATGATTGTAAGTTTCCTGAGGTCTCCCCAGCCGTACAGAACTGCGAGTCAATTAAACCACGTTTCTTTATAAATTACCCAGTCTCAGGTACGTCTTTATAGCAGTGTGAAAACAAACTAATACACCTGGGAATGTTAGAAATGCAAGTTCAACTGTTCCTTTCAAAGAACTGGTAAACCAAAAATTCTGAGAAACTGAAGCCCAGCAATTTGTGTTTTACCAAGCCCTCCAGGCAATTCTGAAGTACAATAACATTTGAGAATCATTGAATTGCAGAATTGCAGAAACCTCTATTTAAAAGATAACCAATAAACCCTACCATGCTAGACTCTGAGCAGTTTTCTGTTCTTGTCTTTCTTGACCTTTCCTTTGACTTTTGTGTGTGGTATTTAACACTCATCTCTTCTGTAGGGAGAATCATCCTCTCTGTTCTTTTATATGCCTTCTCACACCAGAAAATAATATTCATACTTTTAGAAATATTGGAGCAAAAACCATTGCCAATGTCTTCACTTATCATATCCCAAACCTTTCTAATACTAATAAGCATTTTGTTGATAATAAGCAGAGCTAATGAAATAAAGGTCACTGTTATTGTGTGAAATGCCCTTTCTTATTTTATTATTTTTCTAGTTGCCTGCTTGCAAACTTTATTGAATGCTTTTCACTAGGGCAGTGTGAGAAAGTGAAACCTATAATTTTTCAGCCATTGTGCCGGCTAGTAGGAAGGGTAGTATAATTCGAAGAGAAAATAAGAAGGGGCTCATTGTGGCCTCAAATATAGGCCAAGTTTTTCCAATCCATTTTTTCAACAAATGATGCTGATATTTTTATCTTTATCTGACTCCTATTTTTCTTTTTTTTTTTATTAAAGTTCTAGGGTACATGTGCACAACGTGCAGGTTTGTTACATATGTATACACGTGCCATGTTGGTGTGCTGCACCCATTAACTCGTCATTTACATTAGGTATAACTCCTAATGCTATCTCTCCCCTCTCCCCCCACCCCACAACAGGCCCCGGTGTGTGATGTTCCACTTCCTGTATCCAAGTGTTCTCATTGTTCAGTTCCCACCTATGAGTGAGAACATGCAGTGTTTGGTTTTTTGTTCTTCAGATAGTTTGATGAGAATAGTGGTTTCCAGCTTCATCCATGTCCCTACAAAGGACATGAACTCATCCTTTTTTATGGCTGCAGAGTATTCAATGGTGTATATATACCATATTTTCTTAATCCAGTCTATCATGGACGGACATTTGGGTTGGTTCCAAGTCTTTGCTATTGTGAATAGTGCGGCAATAAACATACATGTGCATGTGTCTTTATAGCAGCATGGTTTATAATCCTTTGGGTATATACCCAGTAATGGGATCGCTGGGTCAAATGGTATTTCTAGTTCTAGGTCTTTGAGGAATTGCCACACTGTCTTCCACAATGGTTGAACTAGTTTACAGTCTCACCAACAGTGTAAAAATGTTCCTATTTCTCCACATCCTCTCCAGCACCTGTTGTTTCCTGACTTTTTAATGATCGCCATTCTAATTGGTGTGAGATGGTATCTCATTGTAGTTTTGATTTGCATTTCTCTGATGGCCAGTGATGAGCATTTTTTCATGTGTCTGTTGGCTGCATAAATGTCTTCTTTTGAGAAGTATCTGTTCATATCCTTTGCCCACTTTTTGATGGGGTTGTTTTTTTCTTGTAAGTTTGTTTGAGTTCTTTGTAGATTCTGAATATTAGCCCTTTGTCAGATGAGTAGATTGCAAAAATTTTCTCCCATTCTGTAGGTTGCCTGTTCACTCTGATGGTAGTTTATTTTGCTGTGCAGAAGCGCTTTAGTTTAATTAGATCCCATTTGTCAATTTTGGCTTTTGTAGCATTGCTTTTAGTGCTTTAGACATGAAGTCCTTGCCCATGCCTGTGTCCTGAATGGTATTGCCTAGGTTTTCTTCTAGGGTTTTTTATGATTTTAGGTCTAATGTTTAAGTCTTTAATCCATCTTGAATTAATTTTTGTATGAGGGGTAAGGAAGGAATCCAGTTTCAGCTTTCTACATATGGCTAGCCAGTTTTCCCAACACCATTTATTAAATAGGGAATCCTTTCCCCATTTCTTGTTTTTGTCAGGTTTGTCAAAGATCAGATAGTTGTAGATGTGTGGTATTATTTCTGAGGGCTCTGTTCTGTTCCATTGGACTATATCTCTGTTTTGGTACCAGTACTGATCTATTTTTTTCAATTCAGAATCCCTGAAACTAAGGGAGACATCCCTTAGTCTCCAGTTGTCATCCTAAATTCTCAAGACAAGGTGCGTCAGCTGGAAAACTACGAAAATAGATCAAGGACTGAGTTTTAGATCAAAATATGTCATGGATCTATTAAACTTTCTAATGTAGCTGAAATGAAGAGCTTTAACAGTGATGGCTTCTTGGTTCTTTGAAACTTGAAGTCAGCAGAAGGTTTTATTTTTCCTGGAAGTCTACTTGAGTGTAGATTCATGTTAACAGGTTTAGGTTATATACCTAAACACAAAAGTACAGTGAGCAAGTGAAGCTTTAAGCAAAAATTTGAGTGGTGTGCTTGAGCTGAGAACCACAGTAAGGTTTAATCAGAAAAAAAGGGTTCGACTTAGCAGTCATGTCGGACATTTCAAAGCCTTCAAATGGAGGAAGTGGTAATCTGATCATAAGTGCAAACACAATGTTTTCTTCCTGAGTTTTGAGGAACTTAAACTGGAGAGGCACTGTTACATCTTCTAGGATTTCGTCATACATAGAATGAATAAGATCATCGCTAGAACCAGGAAAGAGCAGGTAGAGCAGAATTTTCATGCATGCACTGTTGAGAGGCATCTAAGCCTGGAATATGAAGTACTGGGCTAGAGTAAACATCTCCTGACCTGTAGAAGTTGAGACTTTTCATAACCTGGATGTTGGTAAAAGAAATCTGACAGAGCTTTGTGCTTGTGCCCACCTTCATTCTGTTTCTTTAGTGCTGCTGAATGAACCATAATGGAAACAAGTCAAGTCCTACTTAGAGGAAAATAAATGGTGGAGACAATGCCATTGGAATCAAAGATTAACCAATAAAAAGGGAATTAAAAATGTAAAAAATGAAAGTTTATTCTGAAGAAGCACATAGCACAAGTTACTGCTTTGCACTGGACTACTGTTTTTGCAGCTATACAAACCTTGGACTTACAGAGTGGAAATTATTGATAGCCAACTGACCACTATCGTAGAGAAGCTAAAACTAAAAATATCTCTATCTTCTTATTTCTATCTAGCCTCCATATGCCACTAAATGCATGATCCTTGGCTGACATCTGTGGTGAGGGCCTGAATAATATTATGTTCTAAACTATGGTTATATTATTTTGCTTGTACTGCTGCTGTGGCACCTACAGACTTTTTTTTCCTCAATCATATGACTGTCCAAGAAGTATTGTGATGATTCAATGTGTCCTATCAATTCTTTTTAAAGGAACCCAGTGTAAGACACTGCAGGTTACAGCTGCTGAAGGAACTACCATTGACTTAAAACTCCAACCCAATTGAAAATCAGCATAATAAGACATAATGGAGAGAATAAATTTTAAGTTTTCCTTAGGAATTTAATTTAGAAGCAAATTTATTCTGGGTATTAATTTTTCTTTAGCAATTTGATAATTAGAGGGTGTTCTGAAATTGCATATTTGGGTCATGTTTTCACTGCTGGCATTGTGCTATCTGGAACATTTTTATGCTATAATTTGACTGAATATATAATTCCTTCTAAATTTTAAATAAATACAATTTGAGATATGGAATAGAATTAAAAAAAACAAAATTCTGAATAGTAGATAGATGTTTTAAGGTAGTCTTTTTACCCATTTCAGATCATTCTGGGAACAAAATAGGAATTGCCCACCATGGTTCAAAGAGGAAAATGGTGAGTTGTGGATGGTGACAGGGAGTGAATTCACAATGATGAGAACAGGACTGACCTTGCAAATTGTAGCTTTTCTCTCCTGTTTACCATAGGTTTAAGTATCAAGTCAAGTCATGAGATGAAAAGTTGGGGACAGTAAGGAAATTATTTTCTGACACTTCCTCACATTTTAGCTTCAACCCCTAAGATGGGAACTTCTGCTCTCTCCAATTGCCTCACTCACTGCCCCAAAAGAAGAGTGACAGATATTGGTGAGAGTCTGCCCTCTCTTGGTGAGAGTTAATGTGATACAAATCTTTTTATGAACTTTCTCCTTTAAAAACTCCATCTTCTTATGGCTACTCCATTCTCTTCCAATATTAATTCCATTCCTTTTTAATATCTGTCACCAGCTCCACTCCTATCATATATCACCTCAGTGGGTTGTTCTCCAGGGCCCCATCTTTTGTCCTTTTAGTGTTTTTCTTAAATGCAAATGGAGACATATCACTCTCCAGCTTAAAATATTTCAATGGATTTCTTTAGCTTGCAGAGTAAACTCTGAATTCTTCAGCTAAGTCTTGATGGCTTCTTCTAAATACATGAGGAGAGACATGATCAAATTTATAGATCTGAAATATTACTGTGTTAGCAATGTGGGTAAACTAATAGGTACCCAGTAAATATTTGTTGAGTGAATGAAGGAAAGAAGGAATAAGGATATGAGACCTGGCTGAAGAATTTGTTGGAAAGAGGGAAGAAAGACCTAAGAGATAATAAGAAGGTAAAACCTGCAGCAAAGCTAACTAGAGGTGGGATATTCGAGGAGGAAGATGATATCCAGATTTTTGTTTCATTTCTGATATTTTTCAAGAGAATAAGAACAATTTTAAGGAAGAATTCATGAGTTCAGTTTTAGAAATACTGATTCTGAGTTTTCAGCCATAGTACAATATAAATTATTTACTCCATCAATTTGAAAGCATTTACCTGAATACATAACGGTATTTTATGCTTTCTCTGTATCTGTCACACTTGTTCTGACTGCCTTGAGTACACTTCCAGACTTCTGCTCCTGACACTTTTGCATTCTTTGAAGCTTACTTTAAGAATCCTCTTTTTCAGAAAGGAACCATGCTCCTTCTAGCAATCCATAGTTAAATTAGACCCATTCATTTATGTGTCCTTCAATCCACATTTATTCTACTCAATATATATTTAATTAAGTACCTACACTGTCCTTGCTCTGTTCCCCCACCTCTAAAGTAATATTTAATACATTATACTATAATAATTGACTTATAATATTTCTCTTCCATATACTACAAGCTCTTTGGATATGGGTACATGCTCTTAAATTTTCTAGAATCTAGCCCATTATTAGGTACACAAAAACTGATAAAGGTTACATAGAAAATGATTATGGGCCAGTCATTGCATCTCACACCTATAATCCCAGCACTTTGGGAGGCCAAGGAGGGCAGATCTCTTGAGCCCAGGAGTTCGAGACCAGCCTGAACATCATTCTATCATTCTGGGACCCTGTCTCAACGAGGGGAAAATAGAAAGGAAGAAAAGAAGAGAAGAAGGAAGGGAGGGAGGGAGGGAGGGAGGGAGGGAGGAGGAGGGGGAGGGAGGAGGAGGGAGGGAGGAAGGGAGGGAGGGAGGGAGGGAGGGAGGGAGGGAGGGAGGGAGGGAGGAAGGGAGGGAGGGAGGGAGGGAGGGAGGGAGGGAAGGGAGGGAGGGAGGGAGGAAGGAAGGAAGGGGTATTAGTCAGAATTCTCTAGAGAGACAGAACTAATGGCATATATATATTATAAAGGGGAGTTTATTAAGTATTAATTCACATGATCACAAGGTCCCACAATAGGCTGTCTGCAGGCTGAGGAGCAAGGAGACCAGTCCAAGTTCCAAAGCTCAAGAACTTGGAGTCAATGTTCAAGGTCAGGAAGCATCCAGCACAGGAGAAAGATGTAGGTTGAGAGGGTAGACCGGTCTTCTCTTTTCACATTTTTCTGCCTGCTTTATATTCATTGTAGGCTGATTTTGTTACAGGTGGGTCTTTATTCTTAGAGCTCCCAAGATGGTGGCGGCCGCTTCTAAGATAGCAGCAAGTCTTTTGTTCTGACCTGGGGTTCTTTGTCTCACAAATTCCAAGGAATGGAACCTTGGGCCATGCGGTGAGTGTTATAGGTCTATGAGAAGCCCTGGGTCACAGAAGAGAACCGTGGAACCCAGCGACTAGTGTTCAGTTTGATTAGGATGAACCTGGGAACTTAGCAGCGCAGGAACAATGGTGAGCCTCCAGCCCAGAGAGGAGCGGCAATGGGTGTCTCACTAGATCAGAAGCACAATGGACACCCCGACAGATCTGGAGGGGTGGAAGTCAATGGTAGGTCTGCAATGGTGGAGGGTGAGTGAAAGTTCAGCTCGAGCTGGAACAAACACGGACCAGAAGAGTATGCAGTTGCAAGATTTAATAGAGTGAAAACAGAGCTCCCATACAAGGGGAGGGGACCCAAAGGGGACTTCCCACTCCCGGCTCGAATGCCTGGGGTTTATATCCCAATCATTGTCCTTCCCCATGTATTCTCAGGCAATAGATGATTTGATTATTTCTTTACCTCCTGTTTTTAGCCTAATTGGTATTTTAGTGAGCTCTCTTTACTGCCTGATTGGTCGGGTGTGAACTGAGTTACAAGCCCTGTGTTTAAAGGTGGGTGTGGTCACCTTCCCCAGCTAGACTTAGGGATTCTTAGTTGGCCTAGGAAATCTAGCTAGTCCTGTCTCTCAATTTGATGGTGCCCACCCAGATTAAGGGTGGATCTGCCTTTCTCAGCCCACTGACTCAAATGTTAATCCCTTTTGACAACAGCCTCACAGACACACCCAGGATCAATACTTTGTATCCTTCAATCCAACCAAGTTGATACTCAGTATTAACCATTGAAAGAAAGAAAAAAAGGAGGAAGGAAGGAAGGAAGGAAGGAAGGAAGGAAGGAAGGAAGGAAGGAAGGAAGGAAGGAAGGAAGGAAGGAAGGAGAAGGAAAGAAAGAAAGAAAGAAGAGAGAAAAAGAGACAGAAAGAGAGACAGAAAAAGAAAAGAAAAGAAAAAGAAAGAGAGAGGGAGAAAGGAAGGAGAGAGAAAAAGAAAGAGACAGAAAGAAAAGAAAGGAGAGGAGAGGAGGAAGGAAGGAGAGAAAGAGAAAGAAAGAGAGAAAGAAAGAAAGGGAAAGAGTAAGAGAAAGGGAAAGAGAAAGAGAAAGAGAAAGTGATTGTAAAGAAGTGAATGCAAGAAACCTATTGATAGATACAGATGTCAAACTCTGAACAGTAGTCCCTTTAAGAATCTCATCCTTGTAGATTTTACTCTTAAGATAAGAAAACAGACAAACACAATGCCAAAGGTCAGAAACCAAACTGTGCATCAGTCTTAAGGAAGCAGGCATTAGTGAGGCTGATAAGTTAACAAGCCTTGCAGGAAACAGAGGAGAAATCCTTGTAATAAACACCTCTCAAGTCAACTTCACAATGTTAAGCAATTGCCTGGAGCACATTTTATGTACCATTAAGAGTTAATTTCTTTGGGCCAGGGTTGAATTCATAAAGGAGTCGAACTCAGTGAAATACTGCTGGCATTATCATTCGTAGGTCTTTATTAGGTTGTGAGTAAATCTTCCATTATCTTAAAGTATATTACATCTTTCTTATAACTGTAATTCCATAACCTTCTTTGGCTACTAAATACTACCCTGTCTTGAAAATTCTTACAGCATTACTCTTTCAAAATCAAGTTACAATTCATCCCATATTTTCCAGAAATTAAAAAAAAAAAGTTACATAAAAATTGTCATTTGATTTTGTTTTCACACTTAAGTTGTCTAAGCTTGTCCAACAAGATCAAGATTCCTTTGTTATCAATGATTTTTGAACTTATCTAAACTAACTTTAAATGTTCTCTTTTAATAAGAGATGTACACTCATTCATTAGCATTTCTTTATAACAAGTATTCTTAAAGCCTGGTTTGTTTGCTTGTACAAATAGCTATTAAAGGGGATATTTAAAATATATATGTTTGCGGGCAAAGTGGCAAACACATAGTATTATTAAATAGTAAAATTTAGCTTTTAAGAATAAGTTTAAATTGGATACGTAAGTCATGAAAACATAAAAATATGCTAAAAGGCCATAGGACTTTATCATTAGTAGGTCTTTATTGAGTTTTGAACGAATCTTCCATTATCTTAAAGTATATCACAACTTTATTAAACTGTAATTTCATAACCTTCTTTGGCTACTACATATTACCCTGTCTTATAAATGGCCTCTGGATCAGAGAGATTTGAAGAGCTAAAGATAATTAAGAAAAACTTATTGAATATGATTGTTTATAAGGGGAGAAGAAAGGTTTATAGTTTGGTTGACTATGCAAATAGAAAAACCACTGAGAAACAGGAAAATAAAAATGAGAAAGAAATTTATCAAAAAGCAAATGAGTCTGGCCTCAAAGATATTGAATATATTGTTGCAGTGGAATATCAAAAATGACAGTGCACAATTATCCAGAACTTAAAGATATGAGAGTAGAATTTAAGGAGACAATGAATGAAATAAAAATCTACATGAGAGTCTTTTACATAGGATAAGGATGTATGACACAGTTAAGAACTCAGGGAGTAGAGATTTAGAGCAAGAAGGCAGAAATCATTGGAGCAAGTGAAGGAGAAGCAATCAGAAACAGAAGAAGTGTGGCCAAGATGGCACTGGGACAGGGCAGAGTTCACTCAGCTAGGTCCAGAGTCAGAAGCCATCAAACATATGGATGATGGTGGAGGTTCTCAGCTCAGTCTGAGGCATGCTTGTTACAGAACATAACACATTCCTCTCTGGAGTAAAAAACATAATAGAGGTGACCCCTCAGACTTTTTAATTGTTTTTTATGTGCCACCTCTACTTGTGATAAACAGTAAAAAATATCCACTCCCCAAAACACTCTACCCCAAATAACCACATTCAAAAATCATGAACTTTTATCATTGCCAAAGTTACCCTTCAACCTTCAAACAAACACCATCTTGCTTAATCAAGAACTTCCCTTGCTTTAAGGGAGAAAGATGGGTGTATTCATTAGAATAGACAAAGAGACTGTAACAACCCCCAAAATCTAAATGGATTAGTAAAACAAAAGTTTATTTATCTTCCCCTCACAAAGTCTTTGTAGTTTGAATAACTCTTCAAGGAAAGTGTCCTCTGTGCTACTGAAGAAATTTTGATTTTATGACACCATGGTTGCAACATGTGCTCTATGTGCTCACCCCTGGAAGAATAAAAAGAAGTTGGAATGTTGCCCAAGGGGTGTGGAGATTTTATTCTGTGTTAACTTGACCAATCTAAAAATGTTTCCCCAAAATCCCTTTCCCTTAAGTTTCCCCTATTAGAGGTGGCCAAAAAAGAAATTCTCACAAGATTTGGAAAGCAAAAGTGAGAGCAGTGATTACATTCTGAAAGTTCTCCTGGCTAGACTAGCGAGAGACAGATGCAGAGCTATCATCAGATTCTACCTTGTTTTTGTTCTCCGCACACAGAGAGAAATGCAGAGGTAGAGTAGATTCTGGCTTATTCTTGCTCACCCTCACTCCATGTCCAGCTCTTTTTCCTTCCTGCCAGCCTTTCTAATCAACGATAAGATCCAACCCATTCCCAGACACAGAGGCAACGGCTATCTATAGGCTTCTCCAGCAGTTTTCCTTCACTGTCTCACACTGGCAGGCAAATGTATTCCCTGACAACCCCCAATTTATTCACTTGTGCCAGTGGCTCAGGAGTTCTGGTTAATGACTTTTCATTGATTCTCAAAATCTTCCTTTTACACTCTTATTTCTCTAACATTTCCTACAACTGTGCAAATTCTTAATAATAAATCGTTGTTCCATAATGCTCATAGTGGTTCTGCTTTCCTGATGGAAGCTAACTACTACAATTATTGGTACCAAGAGTAGTTCCAGAGAAACAGACCCAAATACCACTATAGACCACTAGTCAGCTATTCTATAGACAGGTTTATGGAGGTAAAGTCATTAATGAAGTTTTGAAAAGCATCTATCTCATCAAGTCCCTAAAATCAACTCCTATTTCTTTGCCTGCTTTTGAATTGCATTATAGGTAAAGACATAATAAACAACTAGCAGAATCTCTACATTGGTTTCCTAACTCATAAAATAGGACTAGTATGGTGAGGAAGACCAACTAGAAACCTGTAGAACTACCTCTACAATCAGATTAATAAAGGCAGTTCCTCATTCCTTGGGGACATTTCAGGTATATGTGCCAACATTAAGGACTTGAAGGATACAGAGAGGGTGATTCCTACCACAAGTCTATTCAACTTGCACATTTGGCTTTTGTACAGAACAGAGGGATCCCGGAGAAGGATAGTGTATTACTGTAAACTTAAACTGGTAATGATGCATACTGTAAGCTTCAGTTCCACATGTGATTTATTTACTAAGGCAAATCAATACATTCCTGGGTTCCTGAAATAATGTTGATCCTGTGAATGCTTTCATTTGATATACCACCACAAATCTACTTCAGAACTATCTGTATCAACTCTGACATCCTATGTCATAATCTATCCTACAGGAACCTTCTTTGATCATCTCTCTGTTACACAAGACATCCTGATGGTCTACATTAATAATGTCAGGCTGATTAGATTTGGTGAGCAGGAAGCAGTAATTACCTTAAACACCCTGGTAACATACTCATATTCAAAAAAATTTCAGAAAAGTTTCTATGGGTCCAATGGTCAGGGCCATGTTATTATATCTTTTCCAAGGTAAAGAGAAAGTTGCTAAATTTGGTCCTTCCTAACACTGAGAAAGAGACTAAGTCTGGTGGGACTCTTTGGATTTTGAAGGCAACATATATCTCATTTGGGCATACTATTCTAACTCAATTATTGAGTAATCCAAGAGGCTGCTACTTTGAGTAGAACTCTAACAATAGAAAAATGTGTAAAAGGTCCAGCTTTCCATGTAAGCTGTTCTGCCACTTAGACCTTATAATTCAGCAGACCTGTGATTGAAGTGTCTATGCTTTACAATGGAAATTTTGTAGCACTAATAATTTTTTTTTAAGTACAGAACTAAGATTTAGGAGCTAAGCTTCACCATCCTTTGTAGATATCACTCACTTTTGAAAAATAGCATTTGAACTGTGTTGGGTCCTAGTAGAGAATAGATACTTAACAATGGACTATCAAATTATCTTGAAAATTAAATTAACTATCAAGAACTAATTTTGGATTTAACTGCCCCCTAAAATTGGGAGTGAACAGTACAACTCCATCATCAACACCAGCAATTCCCTAAAAGCACAAGACGCATGAGTAAGAAATTCAACTTTCTATTTCTCTCCTTACATTTCCTCTACTCTATCAGCCCACAGCTGTGTGAGTATTTTTAATCAGTCGACTGAAGAGAAAGAAAGATGTGGCAATGGTTTACAAATGGTTCCACATAGTACATTGGCACTTTCTAAAAGTGGAGAGCTATTCCATTACTACTACTCAGGGAAAATCCCCCCAGCAGCTACAACTCTGAGCAGTGCACCTAGGATTTTTTTTATTTTGCCTAATAAGAGATGAACAGAGAGATCACAAGGTCAGGAGTTCGAGACCAGCCTGGCCAACATGGTAATACCCCATCTCTACTAAAAATACAAAAAAATTAGCTGGGCATGGTGGCACATGCCTGTAATCCCAGCTACTCAGGAGGCTGAGGCAAGAGAATCACTTTAACCCAGGAGACAGAGGTTGCAGTGAGCCAAGATCACGCCACTGTACTCCAGTCCAGGTGACAGGGTGAGACTCTATCTCAAAAAAAAAAAAAAAAAAGAGAGAGAGAGATGGCCAGAGATATAGACCTATGCTGATTCTTAAGCAAAGGCTGACAATTGTTAGATAGTCAGGGACTTGGAAGGAACATGATTAAATTTGGTAAAAAGTAGTTCTGGAGAAGCAGCACGTGGATCAACCTCTGAAAAACAGACACACAGTGTGAGGATATTTGTGTCCCATATTAATGCTCACTGAAGACCTCCAGCAAGAGATTTTAATAATCAGGTAGACAACCTTACTCATTCTATAGATGTCAGTCACTCTCTTTCCTCAGCCACTTTGACATTCCTGTATCAGCTTACTAATAAGATAGTTATAGTAGTAAAAATAAAAGGCATTCATAATCTCAGCAACATATACTTCTACTCACAAAGGCCACTCTGTCAACAGCCACTGCTGAGTACTCAGCCTGAGAATAACAGATTAACACAGAGTTCCAACATGGTATACCATTCTCCAGAGTAAGCAGCCACCTCATGGCAGTTTGATTACATTGAACAATTTCTTTCAATTGAAGGGCAGCAATATTTTCTCACTTGATAAGATACTTTTTATGAATGCAGTTTTGCCATTCCAGTCCACAAGGTTTTAGTAAAAACTACCATCTGTAAACTTAGAGAATGCTTTATTCACTAACATGGTGTATCATATAGCTTTGCTTCTCTCCGAGGAACTTCTTTTACAGTATGTAAAGAGCAATAATTATCTTTTGCTTATTGAATTTACTGATCCTACAATGTTTCCTGGAATAAATTGTTAAGACTCAAACACAATACCAACTGAATGGTCACACTTGATGGAGTGCTACAATGTCGTTCAGCATACACTATATGCTCTGAATCAATGACCAATATATGATGCTGGGATTTTTTCCCCATTAGTCAAGATTCATTGGTTAGGGAAACAGGAAGTGGAAGATGAAGTAGCTTCTCTCCCTGTTACTCTTAATTATCCAATAGCAAAATTTTTGCTTCCAGTCCCCATAACTTTTGGATCTGCTAGTTTAGAGATCTTGATTCCCTAGGAAGGAATGCCTCCAACAGCGCAGTAATTAAACTTAAAGTTTCAACGTGATCTCCTCTGACTCCATGTCTCACATTCGAGGCACACTGATGTGAAAGGTAGGCTACCAACAGCCTTGGACAGCTCTGCTACTGTGGCTTTGCAGGGTACAGCCTCCCTCCCAACTGCTTTCACAGGCTGACATTGACTGCCCACGGCTTTTCCAGGCACACAGTTCAAGCTGTTGGTAGATCTACCATTCAGCTACCACCATGAGACTATTTATAAAAATTACAACTACAGTAGTTGTATTTCCTCTTTACTTATATATAAATATATTTGCGTGTATATAGCCATATAAACATATATCCAAGAGAGGGGAAAATAACAAAGAAAAAGATTAGTTAATACAAGATACAGAGATTTGTATATAGACCTTTCTTTTTTTATTATCTAACATATGTTAATAGTGATTAACCTAATATGTCAATATTTTAATTACTAGAAGATATGAAAGCAAGAATGTGACTAATCTAGGAAGGGAATAAACACCACCCACAGATGAACAAAATGACTATGGGACTTTGTATCCTCTTTTGGTGGGAAGTGAGTGAATTGGAGGAGGGAGTTAGCAGGTTTTCAGTTGCATAAGAGATAGGTGCATCATGTTAGGTAGATTACTTACCTACTAGATGCGAATATAGATAAAAGACGTGTGAATGACACCAAGCTGACATGAGCTGGAGTGTGGTAGTTTTGTACTTTATCAACTTGTTTAACCTGGAACTATATTGCCCAGAATCCTCTTTCCCCATATGGTTCTCAGAGGTGGTCAAAAGATAATCCAATGTGACTCGGAAAGCAGAAGTGAAGCAGCCGCCATTACTCTTTGAAGTTCATCCTAGTTAAAGGTTGTAAGAAATATAAAGATCTTCCAGATTTTCATTTGTCTTTAATCTTGATGTTGAGAGACAGACACAAACATACCAGCGGATTCAGCTTCTTGCTCTCCACTCTGCATCCAGCTCTACTTCCAAATGCCACTGATGAATAGGATCCCCTATCCTTCAGCAGACGTAGAAACAGCAACTTTCCACAGTCACCAGCTCTCCTTTACACTCCTATTCCAGCAGCTGCATATGTGTTGCTTCACTAATTTCCTGGCAAGCTCTAACTTGTTCACCCACGTCAATGCATCAGAGGAGCTGAGAAGTGACTGTTCTACAGCTTCTCCCACAATTGTGCAAGGACTTACCATTATAATAAATCCCTACTCTACAGTACTGAGTAGTTCTGCTTCCTTGATTCCTTCATTTAGTCCTGACTGATACAGGAGCTTCTCAGGTCCCCAGCCACACAGAGACAGTCCATGGGCCAGAATAGTCCACAGTGCATTTACCTGCAAGGAAGCTGGCAAAGACTGAAGAACTGACAAGTGAGCAATGGTAATATTGACCATTTCTTTTTCATTTCCCAATGTTAGTTTATTATCTTAAAGAAAAAACAACCATTTACTCATTTTTAAAATTACCAGGAGTGAAAAATTATTTCTTATCAAAGTCTAGATGCGCCCTCTATCATCCTCCCAATAACCCCACTTAAGGGTAAGCCCTTTCTTTCATACGCAGGGTATAGGACAAACTGTTAAGACTGAAGTTACATTATGCCCATCTACAGAGGAGAATACAACTGAAAAAGTTAGTAAGAGGCAAAATCACTTTTAAATCAAAATTACTTTTAAAACAACAGTTTCAACATCCTTGTGGGGGGAAGAAAAGAACAGACGTAAAAATAAGGACTAGATGGTGAGGAAACAGAGCAAAAGGCAGCCTGTTAAGAAGTGAACCAGTGGATGGAGGAGGAGAATGGTACATCAACTTCACAGAGTAATAAAATCCTTCAAAGGTTTTTCTGAGATAGGAAGATTGTGATTATGTTTATAGAAAACAGAATGATGTTAATTAACTCAAACTAAAAAAGCGGAAAAGTAAACAATGTTTCAATAACCAGAAAATATAGGACAAGACTAGAATCAAGAGCATAAGGACATAAGGTACAGAGGGTACCTTACAAATAACAGATCGCACTTCCCTGACCAATAAAGAAGAGGATAACAGGAGGAGAAATGGCAAAAAAAAAAAAAAAAAAAAAAAAAAAAAAAAAAAAAAAAAAATCAACCAAGAAAGGAGTACAGTTTATCTCTTCCTTTCTTCTTCATTCTCTAACACACACCAACATCCATAGTCAAGTTTTTTTTTTTTTTAATGGCTAATAAATCGTTGACATAAAATCAAATTTTGAAAAGGAACACGTCTTACTCATATAGAGGTGCATCCTGGTTGAACCTAAATTAAGATTAGAAGTGTGAGGCCAACAGATGCCCTCTGCCTCTGCAACCACCATTTCCTGACTCACAAAGATAGAGGGAGAGGTGCATGGAACAAAAAGTGGCCTGGAAGAGTAATTTGGGGATTAGAGAGAAAAATGTTAAAAATAGCAGAGTATCTCATTTCATTAGCTGGAAAATTATAATCTAAATCCATGACTACATTGATTATAGTCATCAAACTTCCAAAAAAGGAAGAAAAAAGCATAATTAAGGAAAACATTAAAATGTAATCTAACCTTTAGTGTTCACTCTAGAAGCTCATAGTCTACTGGCAAGTTTTCTGGGGAAATAATAAAACTTAGCTTATTTAATTTAACTTTTGGTCCTCAGAACCTTCATAAGATCAATAGCATTATTATACACTACTTCCTAACAGTAATAACAGTAAAAGCTGACATTAATAAGAACTTACTATGTGCTAGAAATGTGTTAGACTGTTTTAACTTACCATGTGTTAGAAAATAGAGCTAAAAGCTATATTGATCCCATTTAATCCTCATAATTCTAGAAGGAAAGCATTACTGTTATCTCCATTTCACAGATAAGAAAGTTGGAATTTAGTGATTTACCCAAGATCACACAGAAAGAAAGAAAACCTAAACCCACATCTTTTTGACATGCAATTCCAAGCGCACAGCCACTAATCTATGCCACTTTCTTACATTCACAGACCTCCAAAAATATCTAACCAACTTTAAGCACTGGCTGTTTAAATATGTATTTCCCAGAAAAATTTTTTTCTATATTTTACAAATTTTTCATGAATGCAAATATTTTATGAACCTCTACTTTAAAACATGATTATTTTAGTTATTTTCTTGGTCCTGTTTTCTTTCAAAAAGACAGTCTCTGCAAACTAGGTATAATTTAAATTCAACCCGAGTTGAAAAGGGCTTCCCACTCTCCTGAGTCCTACTGCTATTGGCATGGAATTGCTGACCTAGTTCTAAAGCGAGGGATAAATGCACATGGCTGAAATGTAGTCTTTGGGGGAAGAGGAACGTTTTTGTTCATGCCCCTTTTACATAGAATGCTGACCTTTCAATGTAAACCATTTCTTATTGTAAATGTTTAACAAATAAAAACAATTGAGGTCATGCTTTACCAACAACGATCCATGCTGCTTTAACCTTGGTTTACCTTCTATGTTGTATTCTGAATACCCTACTTGAGTTCAGTCTTGGGGAATAGGGCATTGTTCCATGTTGTATAAGGTAAAATATCAGACTTAATCCTATATACCTTTAATCTGGAAAATAAAATGCGTAGGTAGAAAACACTGCTCTCAACTTACTCTAAATCCAATAAAAAGAGGGAAAAGTACACTATCTATCTGATGTTAAGCATACAGATATTACAGTTGTATTGTCGGCACAGAGACATTGGTTCATATAATACAGTATCAGCAACACTTTAACATTTTACTGATTAGAAGTATTGAAATTTAACCTGTGACACAAGTTTCAAAATCAGAAAATGCCTTCGAACTTGTTTTATAGTATATATGAGGAAAAATTGTTCAAAGGAATATTACAGAATTTAGAAATTGTTACCAAATATGCAAACATGCAAATTGGGAAGACAGGAAAATGAAGAACAGGCAGGACACAAGAATCTCAGAAATGGAAGGGAAAGGGCAGGCACTAAAGCATCTCTCTGTTTCTCCCATAAATCACCCATGTCTCTACTCTCTCCCTCGATCAACATCCTAGACTCGGACATGGCCCAGTGTGGCCACATTGCCTGCAGCTCTCATCTCAGGCTGTTAAGTACATACTCTCATCTGATGATCACAATTCCCAGTTGCCTCCACTGTGAATTGTTTGCTGCTGAGTTGAGTATTCATGCCAAAGATATGTTAGCTTCAACTGAAAGGCAAGTTTATCATTTTAATTTTGTTAACTTTTATTTTAGGTTCAGAGGTACATCTGCAGCTATGTTAAATGGATAAAATGTGTGTCATGGGATTTGTGTGTAAAGATTATTTCATTGCTCAGCTAAAAAGCATAATTCCCAATATGTAGTTTTCCAATCCTCACCTTTCTCCCACCCTGTACACTCAAGGAGGGCCCAGAGTCTATTGTTTCCTTCTTTCTGTCCATGTGTTTAGCTCCCACTTAGTGGAGTGAGGACATGCAGTATTTTGTTTTCTCTTCCTTTGTTAGCTTGCTTAGGGTAGTAGCCTCCAGCTGCATCCACATTGCTTCAAAAGACATGATCTAGTTCTATTTTTGTGTCTGTGTAGTATGTAGATATACCACATTTTCTTTATCCAGTCTACCACTGATGGGCATTTAGGTGGATAATGTTTTTGCTGTTGTGATAGTGCTACAATGAACACACGCATGCCTGTTTCTTTAAGGTAGAATGATTTATATTTCTTTGGTTATATACCCAACAATACGATCACTTGGTCAAAGAGTAGTTCTGTTTTAAGTTATTTGAGATAATACCAAACTGCTTTCTACAAAAGGCTTCACTAATTTACATTCCCACCAGCAGTTTTAAGCATTCCCTTTTCTCCAGAGCCTCACTTTGTTATTTGTCGGTTGTCATTCTGATTGGTATAAGATGGTATCTCACGGTGATTTTGATTCACAATTATCTAATGATTAGTGATGTTGAACATTTTTTCATATGCTTGTTGGCCATGGGTATGTCCTTCTTTCGAAAACTGTTCATGTCCTTTGCCCATTTGTTAATGAGGTTGATTTTTGCTCAATTTGTTTAAGCTCCTTATAGATTCTGGATATTGTTGGATGAATAGTTTGCAAATATTTTCTCCCATTCTGTAGGTTGTCTATTTAATCTTTTGATAGTTTCTTTTGTGTACAAAAGCTCTTTAGCTTAAGTAGATCCCATTTTTGTTTTTGTTACAATTGCTTTTGGAGTCTTCATCATGGAATCTTTGCCAGGGCCTATTCCAGAATGGTATTTTCTAAGCTATATCCTAGAGTTTGCCTACTTTTAAGTTTTACATTTAATTCTTTAATACATGTTGAGTTGATTTCTGTATACAGTGTAAGAAGGGGTCCAGTTTCAATCTTCTGAATATGGCCATCCAATTATCCCAACACCATTTATTAAATATGGAGTCCTTTTTCCATTGCTTGTTTTTGTTGACTTTGTCAAAGATCACATGGATGTAGGTGTGTAACTTTATTTCTGGGCTCTCTTTTCTGTTCCATTGGTCTATGTGTCTGTTTTTGTGAAAGTAGCATGCTGTTTTGGTTATGGTAGCTTTGTAGTATTCTTTGTAGTATAGTTTGAAGTCAGGTAATATGTCTCCAGCTTTGATCTTAGGATTGCTTTGGCTATTTGGATTCTTTTTGGTTCCATATTTTCAATATAGTATTTTCAATTCTGTGAGGAAATGTCATTGATAGTTTGATAGGAATAGTATTGAATCTGTAAATTGTTTTCATCAGTATGCCCATTTAACAATATTGATTCTTCCTATCCATGAGTATGAAATGTTTTTTCATTTGTTGGTATAATTTATGATTTCTTTCAGAAGTGTTTTATAATTCTCATTGTGGAGCTCTTTCACCTCCCTAGTTAGCTGTATTCCTAGGTATTTTATTCATTTTGTGGCCATTGTAAATGGGATGGCATTCTTGATTTGGCTCTCAGCTTGGATTTTGTTGGTGTACAGAAATGCAACTGATTTTTGTACATTGATTTTTGTATCCTGAAATTTTTCTGAAGTTATTAGATCTAGGAGCTTTTGGGCAGAAAGTATGGGGTTTTTTTAGGTATAGAATTATATCACCTGCAGACAGAGATAATTTGACTTTCTTTCTCCCTATTTGTATGTCTTTTCTTTCTTTGCCTTGCCTGATTGCTCTGGCTAGCACTTCCAGTATTATGTTGAATAGAAGTGGTGAGAAAAGGCATCCTTGTCTTGCTCTGGTTCTTAAGGGGTATACTTGAGCTTTTGCTCATTCAGTATGATGTTGGCTGTGGGTTTGTCATAGATGGCTCTTATTATTTTGAGGTATGTTCCTTCAATGCCTGGTTTGTTGAAGGTTTTTAACCTAAAGGAATGTTGAGTTTTATCGAAAGATTTTTTTCTGCATCTATTGTGACGATAATGTGATTTTTTAGTTCTGTTTATGTGATGAATCACATTTGATTTGTGTATACTGAAGCAACCTTGCATCCAAGAATAAAGCCTACTTCGTCATGATGGATTAGCTGTTTGATGTGCTGCTGGATTTTTTTTATGATTTTTTGCTTCTATGTCCAACAAGAATATTGGCCTCAAATCTCCTTTTTACACATCTGGTAAAATTCAGCTGTGAATCTGTCTGATCCTGGGCTTTTTCTAGTTGGTAGGCTTTTTATTTCTAATTTCAGAACTTGTTATTGGTCTGTTCAGGGTTTCAATTTCTTCCTGGCTTAATCTTGTGAGGCTGTATGTTTCTAGGAATTCATCAATTTCTTCCAGTTTTTCCAGGTTTTTTGTTTTTGTTTGTTGTTGTTGTTTTTGCATAGAGGCATTCATACAAGTCTGAGGGTTTTTGTATTCCTGTATGGTTAGTGATAATATCCCCTTTGTCATTTATGATTGTGTTTATTTGAATCTTCTTTTTTCTTTATTAGTCTACTGGTCTATCAATCTTATTTATTCTTTAAAAAAATAAAACTGCTGGATTTGTTGATCTTTTGTTTGGTTTTTAACATCTTAATTTCATTCAGTTTAGCTCTGATTTGGGTTATTTCACGTCTTCTGCTATTTTGAGGGTTGGTTTACTCTTGGTTTTCTAGATCCTGTAGGTACAATGTTATGTTGTTAATTTGAGATATTTCTAACTTTTCGATGTGAATGTTTAGCACTATAAACTTTTCTCAATACTGCTTTAGCTGTATCCCAGAGATTCTGGTATGTTGTATCTTTGTTCTCATCAGTTTCAAATAATTTCCTGATTTCTGAATTTCTTTGGACAAAAGTTATTCAAGAACACATTGTTTAATTTAAATATAATTGTATGATTTTGAAATATTTTCTTAGTATTGATTTCCATTTTTGTTGCACTGTGGTCCAAGAGCGTGGTTACTATTTCAGTTTTTTTTTTAATTTGCTAACAATTGTTTAATGACTGACTATGTGGTAGATTTTAGAGTATGTGCCATATGCAGATGAGAAAAATGTATATTCTGTTGTTTTTGAGTAGACAGTTCTGTAGACTGCTGTTAGGTTCATTTAGTCAAGTGTTGAGTTCAGGTCCCAAATATGTTTGTTAGTTTTCTGCCTTGATGATCTGTCTAATACAGTCAGTGGGGTGTTGAAGTCTCCCACTATTATTGTGTGGTTATCCAAGTCTCTTCATGGGTTTCTATTAACTTGCTTTATGAATGTAGGTGCTGCTGTGTTGGGTGTATATATACTTAAGAGAGTTAGGTCTTCTTGTTGAATGGAACACTTCACCATTATGCAGTGCCCTTCTTTGTCTTTTTTGGTCATTGTTGGTTTAAAGTCTGGTTTGGCAGGGCATGGTGACTCACACCTGTAATCCCAGCACTTAGGAAGGCCGAGACAGGTGTGTCACCTGAGTTCATGAGTTCGAGACCAGCCTGGCCAACATGGTGAAATCCCATCTCTACTAAAAATACAATAATCAGCCAGGCATGGTGGTGTATGCCTATAATCCCAACTACTCAGGAGACTGAGACAAGAGAATTCCTTGGACCCAGGAGGTAGAGGTTGTAGTAAGGCGAGAGCATGCTACAACACTCTAGCCTGGGTGACAGAGTGAGACTCCATCTCAAAAAAAAAAAAAAAAAAAAAGTCTGTTTTTCTTTCTGAAATTGAATAGCAACCCGCCCTTCTTCTGTCTCCCATTTGCTTGGTAGATTTTTCTCCATCTCTTTCCTTTGAGCCTATGAGATGAATCTCTTGAAGACAACCTACAGTTGAGTCTTGCTCTTTTATTCAACTTGAAAGGTAATTTTAAAGAAGGGAAACTTTGATAGTAAAAGCAACCTTCCAAAGTGCACATCTACCTCTGCCTATGAAAAGGACAACAGAAACAAAAAACTAAGATACAGGCATTAGGCTACACAGATGGTTCCCCACTTGTGATGGTTTGACTTACAATTTTTTTTACTTTTCAATGGTGTGAAAACCGTGTGCATTCAGTACAAACCATACTTTGAATTTTGAGTTTTGATCTTTTCCCAGGCTAGTGTCATGGGTACAATACTCTCTTATGATGCTGGGTAGCAGGAGCCACAGCTCCCATTTGGCCATGGGATCATGATGAACAACAATGCTCTACAGTGAACTACGTTGCTAGATGATTTTTACCAACTGTAGGCTTATGTAAGTGTTCAGAGCACATTTAAGGTAAATGAGACTAAGCTATGATGTTCAGTAGGGTAGGTGTATTAAATGCATTGTTGACTTATAATATTTTCAACTAACGATGGTGTATCAGGATGTAATCCCACCGTAAGTTAAAAAGCATTTGATCTGTATACTGTATATTTAAAGTTCAGATGAGAAAAATAGAAAACTTTTATAGTGGTACCTGGGGCTTGCCCAAATACAAAAAAAAAAAAAAAATCCAGAACAATTTATTGATCAACTTTTCCCCATTTCTAATACAGATAAAACATTTTATTTTGTTTTTTAGATTACTGCAAATTAAGAACAAGTGTTTAACAATGCTTTTGATTTTGGCTTTTGAATCCAACAAAGCCTGCTTTAATAACATTTAATATTTAAATTAATAATTAGACTGGACACAGTGGCTCACACCTATAATCCCAGCACTTTGGGAGCCGGGGCAGGAGGACTGCTTGAAGCCAGAAGTTTAAGACCAACCTGGGCAACAAAGTGAGACCCCCATCTCTCTATAAAACATGAAACAAATGAGCTGGGCATGGTGGTACACATGTACTCAGGAGGCTGAGGTGGAAGGATTGCTTGGGCCTGGGACATCAAGGCTACAGTGAACCATGATTGTACCACTGAACTCCACCCTGAGTGACAAAATGAGAGCCTATTTCATAAAAAATAAATAAATCAATAAATAACTAAATTTCACAGCTTCAACATGCACATTTTCAAATGCACAAGTTTCTGTATAACACGTAGAACACAAGATTTAGTCCACTATTTACAAAAATATTTACATGACATCCTGAGAATAGCGTTTCAATTGTAGTTCAAGAAAACAAAATCTTTTAAAAACAAAATATTTTAATGCAATTTTTATTAAATTGGGTTTTGCATGATAGACTCATAAAATATTAGTTATTAATTAAAAATCAGGCCAGGAGCAGTGGCTTATGCCTGTAATCCCAGCACTTTGGGAGGCTAAGGAGGTGGATCACCTGACCTCAGGAACTCGAGACCAGCCTGACCAACATGGTGAAATCCTATCTCTACTAAAAATACAAAAAAAAAATTACCCGGGTATTGTGGCACGAGTCTGTAATCCCAGCTACTCGGGAGGCTGAGGCAGGAGAATTGCTTGAACCCAGGAGGCAGAGGTTGCAAGTGAGCCAAGATAGTGCCATTGCACTCTAGCCTGGGCAACAAGAGCAAACCTCCATCTAAAAAAAAAAAAAAAAATCAAAATTTCTAATATGTTTCAAGTATACCTCTTACGTATATTTCTAAAATTCAGTGATTCAACCATGTACGTATAATATTATATAAACTACCTCAATCATAAATCTATGTGAAAATATCATGGGTGCTATTGTTTTTCATTTGCTGTAGAGACATCTATTAATTTAGCTTTTTTTTTTTTGCTTAGATTCTACAAAGTATTTTCTATTTTCCATGGAATTCTTAATACCATGCTTTCAATAAAGAAGACATTTTTAAACACACTGATTTTCATCTTTGGCGATCTATCTTTCCCTTATCTACAATTCCGTAAGTTTTATTAAGCGCCCACTTTGTGAAAAGCACCATACTTAGTGATACAATTAGGTTTTAGACTGGCTTTAATCAGCCATTAAACCTCCATTTTATTCTCTTTTCCTATAATTCCCTAACAGATTAAGAAATACATACATGACATGGTAAGTCCTTAGATAATTGAGGATTGATTACATTTCCTAATAATACACCTAATTTAACTGGGTTGCCTTTGCTGCTATATACATTTTATTGCAGGATTCCTCCCTTATTATCTTTCTCGGAGCATCTAAAAATGACAAGTTAATGTCAAGGAAAAAAACAACTAACATTTTTGTTTGTAATTAAGCACTAGAGTCATTTTGAATTGATTTTTCTTTAAAAAGAATTGTAGAAATTTAGATTTTTTTAATTTTCAAGTTTTGTGAAGCTGAATTTGCTGCTACTTTAGTTAAGAAATATTTCTGTGGATGAAAACACTGCCAACTAATATTTAGCCAATCGTGCAGATTATTTTGTGGTTTTTAAACTGTGTGTATTATGACTCTAAATATAGTATGAAAGGTTTCACAAATTTCATCATCTAGAATTTACGTTCTAACTTTTTTCAAAGTAGCTATTAGTATAAGTAAGCCCCTATTTCCACTTTTCCTCTTGCCATATTAACAAGTATTGTTTATTTAGCTTTAACTACATTTTGGAAACTTTTTTACAATAATAAATCTAAAACTTAAGCCTTGGTTATAGCATACTAATATTTTATTATTGCCCACACTTGCAGATCTTGAAGAATGAAAACAATACAATGAGAACCAGTGAGCTAAGTACAGCATACACGTGTCCAGAGCAGGAAAGCCATAGACTAAAATTCTGAGGTAACCTGACTTAGAGAGGACAAACAAGGTGCTAAGACCAAATCAGGAACTCAGTGTTCTAGGCTCAGGGGTGAGCAAGTTAAGACCATTATGTACTAAGAAATAGATCCAAAATCAAAGGAAGAGGTCAGAGGTCAGTTATTTAGCAAGAGTTAACAGTAATTTTTCAAACTGAAGTTGGTGACAGAACAGAGGCAGAGATCAAGGGGGAATGGGACAGGCCTTCAGGTCAAATAGAAAAAAAAAAAAACAGGACGTACTATACCCAAGAAAAGCAAAAGTCAAAGACAACAAGGCAACAAGAGAACAGGAAGTAACAAGAACACTCCATAGAAGCTCTATCCAAGAGAATTTTCTGTGATAATGGAGAGTTCTAACCTTGAGCCTCCAATATTGTGGCCCAGCCACATGTGACTTTTGAGCCCTTGAAATGTAACAAGTACAACTAAGGAACTAAATTTTTGAATCTTATTTTAAGTAATTTAAATTTACATTATCATTTGTGGCTACTGTCTTGAACAGTTCACCTCTATGAGCATATATCACTAGCTCTGACTGAGCCTCATGAATTGTGTTTCATTTACCATAGGACCTCCTGCAAGGGCCCGATCACACTGTTGCACTTTCAACAGTTTAAAAAATGCAGCTCCTTTCACACAGCATCTGATAACTACCTACTCTTCATTGTTTCCCATGACAGCTATATCCAACTGGGATAAAATGTTGGTATCATAGGGGTATGTTAGATAACAACATTGGGTTGATGTGCAGAAGGTTTCTTGGCTCCCAAGTAAATCTCTTGTGCACCTACCAATATGCATCTCCCGATTAATCCGCTGCCAGCAGACACAGCTTTCACTGGCTACACACCCAGGAGTAGGCATGGAAGTGGTGCTCCTTGCAGATACGGTCTTGAAAAGGAGAAATTAGTAGAAAATTGGGAGTATTCAAAGGGATAGGTGGAATGGTTGGAATGCTGTCTCCTATCTGTTCCTTTCTAACAGATAGGAGACAGAATTTATGAGGTACTATCCTAGGAATATGTTACACAGTGTTCCGAAGAAAAAGGTAGTTACTGACAGTTTATGGCATTCTTACATCTCAAATACACTGGATAAAAATGCCATAGAAAAGAACATAGGCTCTGCAGTTGGTAAACTGAATATTGATGAAATTCCACTCTTTTCCATCCCAAGTAGATTATAAATCCAGTGATGCTGCTCTTTGCAGGTCTCAGAGGGCTTGAACTTCAAGTTCAGAGTGAGAATAGATGTCTGAACTCTATGAATAAAAGAGATAATACACCTGCATTTTCTAGGTTGGGTACAGGGAGGAGAAAGGAGTTGTTCCACCCTATATACTCACACTGAATATATGACACTAATTCCAAATAATTTGGGAACAGCATGAAGATATCATCTGTGATAACTAGTCCTGTTATATTCCCACTTCCTAAAACAGTGCCTGGAACATAGCTGACACTCAATAAGGGTGAGTTGACTGCCAAGCCATGACTGCTCCAGCCTGGACTGTGCATTGTTCTGAAAATGGTATTGTCGGGTTGATGAAAATGTCTCCATCCATGTGGTCCATCTGTTGTAGATTTCTGAGTCTTCTAAGGCATGGATGAGGATTAGGTAATGCAGCACATTTTAGCTATCAAAAGTAGAGCACAGACTTCTTCCAAGAACATGAATTAGACCTACTTTTCTCTCTTCCTGCTAAGTACAACTAAAAACCCTGGATATTATGTTTTAAAGAAACATAAAAGGACTCTGAAAGTTAGAAAGAAGAAACCTGACCAGCCAAGGACCATCTCAGGACCCAAGAAGTGACATGGTTGTAAGTTCCTTGGGTTTTCTTCATGCCTTATTTATCCCTGATTTGGAGTTAAAGAAGCTGACAATCTGAATATAACTATGGGCGCAATCGAAGAAAAGAAAAAAAGGCCCTTCTGTCTTTAGCCAAATAACCAAGAAATAGCCAGGCTAGTGAGACAGAAAACTTTGACAGTAACTGTTCTACTCAAGGCAAACACCATAGAAAACACTGGGGCCTCCTACAAAGGCCCAGTGGCTAGTTTAGACTTTTACCATCATAAGACTAGAATGAGATGTCCCCAAACCAGTGCCAGAGAAGACCAAGTAGAGAGTTGGGACTTTCATTTCCATCAGCTGGCAATGAAGTAATCTCCCAAAAATATAGGTGGAGAACATATAGGGAGACAGAATTTCTACCACTACCCAGAAATAATGAGGTGTCCCTCCATATCCCTACTGGGGTGGTATCAGTGAAGGCCTAGTAGACGGTTAAGATATTCATCACTGCCCAGTGATTTTGAGGCCACCTTCACTGTAGTACCAATGGACGCCACATGGGGAACCAGAAATTTCACCCCCACCCAGCAGTAACAAGGAACCCTCATGTTGGGTGTCAATGGTGATCAAATGGGAAAGTTAGACATCTTCCTTCATTTGGCTGTAACAAAGCCCGTGTCTTCTCCTCTCTTTCCATGTCAGTGCAGTGTCAGAGAAAGACAGCTAAACAGACTTAAATATCCAGACTCTCAAAACATAATTTGAAAATATTCAAACCCCTAGCAAGAATAAATAGAGACAAGACATAAATTACTAATAGGAATGAAACAGGGGATGTCACTACAGAACCTACAAACATCAAAATGATAATAAGAGTTACAATGAACAATTCTATATATCTCCAACTTAGATAAAACTGACCAATTTCTCAAAAAACACAAACTACTATGACTTACCTAATATGAAATAGATAATTTAAATCGTTCTACAATACTGAGAAAATTACATTTATAATTTTAAAACTCCCCAAGAGAAAATTTCAGACCCACAGGTTTTTCACAAATTTCTGCCAAATGTTTAAAGAAAAGTAACACCAATTCTACAAATCTCTTCCAGGAAATAGAAGGGAAGGAAACTTTTTGACTCACTTTATGAAGCTAGCATTACCCTGATACCAAAGCCAGACAAACACAGTACAAACAAACAAACCAAAAAAAAATCTACAGACAAAAGTATAGACATAAAAATCCTTAACAATGTTTTAGCAAATAAAATTAAGTAATACATAGAAAGGCTCCTATACTGTGACCACATGTGGTTTGTTCTATGGTTGCCAGGGTGATTCAATCTTCAAAAATTCAATGAATGTGATCCATGTTAACAGGCTAAAGAAGAAAAAATCACATGAGCATATCAAATGATGCAGAAAAAGCATTTGATAAAATTCAACACTCATTCATGATAAAAACTCTCAGAAAAATAGGAATAAAGGAAACTTTCTCAACTCGACAAAGATCTACAAAAAACCCTACAGCTAGTATTCCTCTTAATTGCGAAAGACTGAATGCATTTTCCATGAGACTGAAAATAAGGAAGTCTGCTGTCACAATTTTTATTCAAAACAGTGCTGGACAAACAAATGGAAAAACATTCCATGCTGAAGGATAGGAAGAATCGATATCATTAGAATGCCCATATTGCCCTAAGCAATTTATAGATTCAATGCTATTCCTGTCAAACTGCCAATGTCATTCTTTGCAAAACTAGAAAACCCTATTTTAAAATTCATATGAAATCCAAAAAGAATCCAAATAACCATGACAATCCTAAGCAAAAAGAACAAAGCAGGAGGCATCATATTACCTAATTTCAAACTATAGTACAGGGCTATAGTAATCAAAACAGCATTGTACTGGTACAGAAACAGACACATAGACCAATGGAAATAATAGATCTTTAACAAAGTTGATGAAAACAAGCACTAGAGAAAGAACTCCCTATTCAATAAGTGATGATCTGCTAACTGATAACTGGCTAGCTACACACAAAAGATTGAAACTGGACCCCTTCCTTACACAATATACAAAAATCAACTCAAGATGGATTAAAGACTTAAATGTAAAACCTAAAACTATAAAAATCCTGGAAGACAACCTAGGGAATACCATTCTGGACATAGGAATGGGCAAAGATTTCATGACCAAGATGCCAAAAGCAACAAAAGCAGAACTTTACAAGTGGGACCTAATTAAACTAAACAACTTCCACACAGCAAAATAAACTATCAGCAAAGTAAACAGACAACCTACAGAAAGGGAGAAAATATTTGCAAACTATGCATCTGGTATAGGTATAATATCTGGAGAGGTATATCCAGAATGTGTAAGGAACTTAAATTGAGAAGCAAAAAACCCATTAAAAAATAGGCAAAGGAAATGAACAAACACTTTATAAAAGAAGAGCCTTTCAAGCGCATACTAAGAGGTGTCTAACACTAGAATGAGTTGCCTAGACAAGTGAGTTTCCATGTAATGTGTTCAAGTAGGAAGAATGTTGCAAAAGGCATGACTGCATTTGGAGACTGGACCTCATTAGGAAATCAAAGTCAAATGTCAACAGGAAGCTAGGTAAAAAATATGAACTATTAAAACATACTGGGTGATTGTCGCCTTGTGAGAATGCTGAACTGGTGGAACTACCTCTAATGTTTCAAGAGAAGCTGGAAATCTGATTTTCTATATGACATCTCCCAATAATTTGCCTACTATGTCCAAATATTATGATCTAACACTGTGTAGTCCAAATAAAACATATCTAGAACTTATTATATTGTTTTAATTGTATTAATTCAAATGAATAAGAAATGGTTTCTATTATTGCATCCCTGCATTGTTAATTTCCAAAAACCTCTTATGCTGATAGTCCATCACAAATTGCTGTTTCCATGAAAACATCTTAAGAATAAATATCTCATTTTCTGCAATTTGTATTTAATGTTAAGGGTGCAATTAGAGCAATTCTTTGTGTTAAGATCTGCACATGATGACTCTTTTTTTTCTTTTTTTTGGGAAGTTATTTATGAAAGCTCCAATTTTCTTGCAGAAAATTTTCTATCACATATTCAGTCAAATAATGACATGTTTCATTGCTCAAATCTACTTCATGAGGGTGTGCTTTTCTTCAGACATGATTAGAACTTTCTTGAGGGAAAGTGTCAAGTCTTATAGTTCATTTTTCTATCTCAATTTGCTTACTAAAGTTTGGATCACACATCAAGTGCTCAAATATGACTACATCACAAGGATTTATTTACCACCAGACTTTGTGTCCAATAATATAATTGAAGATATTCCTGGCCTAAAAGGGAAATGGTGGGACAAATGAGTGGGGAGATTGATTAGTCCTACCCTCTATAGACTCTTACCATCAATGTTATCACACCCTCCCAGACCATCAGCAGGTCTTTTCCTCTTGACTTTTCAGCACCATTTCTGTCTCCCCTGGAGTTTTCAGGAGTTCCCCAACAGACTGTGGTTGAGAGTATCCACTCACTGTTTTAAATTAAAAAAAAAAAACAAAAAAAAAAAAAACGAAGAAAACAATCAGGCAAACTGTGTTTGATGCAGTTTACATAACTGTGGCCTTGGAAGGAATTTGCCTTATACAGCGAGATGGGATTTATCAACCAACAGTGGAGGTAAGATGTTCCTATTCATTACATTTCTATCTTCTAATTTCAAGTAGCTGTTATGGTATCAGTGTCTATAATGTCTATGGCAATTTGAGTGTCCTGTGGCAGATGCAGGGTTTCTGAAAATCAGGTGGAGTAATGGAAAACATGGCAGGTGGCATCTGACAGCAATTAAAAAACTCTAAGCTCACAGGGGATTTTTCTTCAACCTTTTCTACTTGCCTATCAGATACTGAGATTTTGACCTATGAAAACAATTTTGTGTTTAAAGAATATAAAATTACTAGAATTTAGATAATATCCTAAGGAGGAAAACACACACATACACACAGGATCTTCATTTGCCCTTAAAAAAAAATGAAACATTTTAAAGGGCTATCCTTAAGGTCTTTGAAAATCAAATATGGTACTCTTTTAAGCAGGTGAGGAAGGGTAAAGTTTAGCACTATTGGTATCTAGAGACACTTCATCAAAAACTACTTTTAAGAATGTTTAGTTCCACAGAAAGAGTCTGAGAATCAAAACCTGGTTTCAGAATGTCCACCTACCAAGAGTGAAAAGATGTTAAGCTGTTGGGCTTTAGGCAGTGTGCCCTGGGCAGGGCTCCTGACTTTTTGAGACAGAGCAGTGTTCATGTCACTGATTCCTGAACTGACTGAGTTGTGTTCTGCCTTCCCTCCCAGGAGGCTTCATTTCCTTTAACTTTTTCTTTATTTCTGTCAAACTTATCCACACTTAGCACATTCTTTCACCCAACTGTTGTTCTAAACATGACACATCCCTTTCTTCTCTACTGATGTGGTAACTGTTATTTGGCCTTCTTGAATGTGTTGTTTTATAGAAAGAAAAAAAAAGACAAAAAAAGGCCTGTGTCCTACTGAGTATTTCAGCTTCAAAAATTATTTCTGAGGACAAAAGCCGCACTGGGAAGGGTTGGCCAGAATTCCAGACGTAATGGTATGTAAACCTCAATACTAGAATAGTCTTCTCAGATCCTGAAATGCCACAGAGCAGCACAAAGGAGAGAGACATGCTCTCTGGTATTTCATGTCACCTTTTAGTCCTGAAAGAACAAAGGTTACAAAATGATAGACAATTTCTCTCAACGTGCAGTTCCTTTGCTGACATTAAGTGTTAGATCTAAGTCCAGTGAGAGCAATAGCAACAGTGTTAACATGGGCTTTCTATTTTTATTTTTTCAACCGACAGTAGAAATGAAGGCAATTTCTTGTTGAGCTGGATTACTGAACCAGGCTCCTAACTGGTCATGTCCTTCTGCCCTTGTTTCCCCCACCCTCTACTCTATTTTCCAAGAGTAGCCAGGATAGTAAGAACATCAGATGGTGAACTGCAAAAAGCTGCAATAGAGCTGGGGTTAAAACTTGGAGTTGAAGCCCAAGTTTTACACCATCCCTTCACCCACTCACCCCTTACTGCACTGATATTTATCATTCCCTCACTCCCTCACAGGGCTCCAACCACAACAGTCTCCACTGTCCCTTGCATACACTGGGCATGCTGTAGTGTTAGGGAATTTTCACTAGCAGGGCCCTCTGCCAGGACCACTTGCTCATCAACACTACTGCCTTCAAGAATTTGTGCAAATATCAGCATCTGAAATATCAACATCTCAAAGAGACCCACTTTGAGCATCCTATAAAAACAGAAATTTATTTTTCCCCTGTATTTACTATGCTTCCAACTCTTAATCCTGACCTTTTTGTTTGTTCGTATTATTTATTACTTACTATTGCATATTATTTATTTTGTTTACTGTGTGCTTACTGTGGAGGTTAACAAAGACAGGAACCTTTGTTTTATTCACCGATTTAACTCAATTCCCTAGAACCGTGCCTAGCATATGTGTAGGAGACACTCAAACTTGTTAAATACATTAGTTAATGGTAAATTGGTGTATGTATTATTTCTTCGAAGATAACAAAGGTATTATTCTGGAAAGAAGAAAAATCACATTGTTAACAAGGTGATTGCAATTCACAGTCACTGGAAAATCAAAAACTGCCTATTTTCTGAATTCAAATTCATAGACTTTTGTTTTTTCCCCCAAAGATTCATGGAAGATCCTCGATATCTCTAGAATAAAGGTAAGCAGTAAAGTTCCAAGCAAATTTGAGTTAGCAAGCAAATTGGAAATTTGGAGAGCATTTTTTAATTGCCTTCATCTAGGAAATCATACCCACCTTCACTCTCAGACCAGTTGCCCACCATTAGCTGCAAAAACATGGAAACTAGAATTTTGGTGTTATATCAAAATTCTCTCCCTGCACTGTGGCTCAGTATGAAATTTTGTCCTGTTTCTTGGTGCTCGTGTCAGTCAGACTCCCTCCTTGCTCTGGACATGCTCTGGTCTGGGGCCTGGGTCTGGGCCTGTGTCCCTGACTCATGCTTTCTGGTCTCTTAGCAATGCCTTGTAGCCCTTGTTTTCTAATCTCCTGGCTCTCTGGGTGGGTCGCTTGACTGTGCAGACTCATGCCTCTAGCTTGTTTCTTGAGCCCTGGCTTATTTTCCAAATCCTGAAATATATGGTGGATCCAGAGATGTATTACTCAGATCTCTCTTCTTGGAAGAACTTGTTGATTGGGTGTGGTGAGTGCTATCTACAGACCACCCCCAACTGTCAGCCTCATCAGGGACTGCCTCAGCTGCAAAGTGCTGTCTGCCCATGGTCACAATCTTCCATAGGACAACATGCTTCCAGGGACGGCCCAGTGATAAGTCCTCTCAGGAGGAGTACTTGCTCCAGAGCTCCCAGCCAGTTTGCTGAGACATAGCCAGCCAGGTATCACAAAATAACTTCTCCCTCTCCCAATCCCATTTCCACTCCTTTCCTTTAAACATCTTGTATCTCCAAATGCCGTCTCACTCTCTGCTTCTAGAGAACCCAACTGACAACAACCTCCAACACTCCTAACTCAGATTTCAAAAATGGGACTTGGAGAGGTGGAAAGCAGAATATATGTGAGCAACACTCGGACAGCTACGTGACACATGGAGAAGACTGATCTACCATTGAAGCAATGCTAAAAGCAGTAATGAGTCCTCATTATGTTGTGTATTTTCAATAACTGGTGATAAGAACGCTATTTTGCTCCCTTAAAGTTTTGAGCCAAAAAAACCTTCCAACTCACCCTCTGGAAAATCTCCCTTTAAGTTGATAATTTATTTTAAATAAAATAAAAATGCATTAATTATGAAGACATGATCAGAACACAGGTTAGGTTCTAGATGAGTGCCTGGAAGACCTGGATTTAATAGATCATAGAATTGATAAGGATTTAATCCTGAAATTTTATATTAACAACATCCATTTGTCTGAAATGTACTTTCAACTATATAAACTTTCACTTTTCAAATAATTTTAGAATAGAGTGTGCCCTTTTTATATTTGAGATACAGTGAAATTACTAGTAATATTCCTGTTGCTGGTTGGTAACACCTTGTGTTGGGTGAAATCATTCATCTCTACTTTATTGTGACATTTCCTTACATTATTCAAGGTAAAACTGTCTTTGATCCAATGCTTCTAATATCTAGGAGACACCTTAGCTTGATCCCAAACTTTGCATAGGTGTCGCCTTCCCTTTGCTTGATGGTGAGCATAGTTAGCAATTTTCAATTCCTTTCTACTCACTACGTGATCCTCTGAGTGGCTGATTTCTGTGAGAAGTCCATTTGGCTTGGCCCCTTAGGAACGGTTCTGAATTCCAAAGGCTTCTTGTTTGAAAATTCATGAGCTTCTCAATGATGCAGTTCCTTTTTTGGCTGCCCTACTGCTCAGTTAGTTCAGACAACAAGCTGCTTAGAGACGGATAATTCTTCCTTTTAACTGCCAAAACCTACAGGGGGGTTGGTATTTTACTGCTATTGTGGAATTTTCAGAAGTTTGGAAAACAGAGCATTTTATTTTTTGTTTTGTTTTGATATAGGACGTTTTGACAATGGCTTTGGCAGTGATACAAAAATCTCCACGCTTCTAAACCAGAATAACATTTGCAGCCATCTGGCTTCCATGTAGCACCCTTGGAGTAGAATAGATATAAAAACAGTTAGCAATTAGGAGGTTTAAAATGGCTTTCCCATTAGTTTCTGAACTAAACTATCCCATGATAAAGACAGCATACGCAATGAAGGAGTTGCTGATTCTTTGTCAGCACACTTTTCATCACGATAAAAATTGCCTGACACCTCCATTATTTCTTAATTTCCTCCACTATCACCACCACCTTTCACCTAGATTTCTGGACTCAAATTTTTCCTAAATATAACATCCCAGAGTAAGACAGGCTGCAAAATCTATTCAAAGATCCACTATATGCCCAGTTAGGTTGATTATTTTCCTTTTTGAATATGACTAAGTCTCGATTCCAAGGAAGGTAGAAAAACTTTAAACAGCATAATAAGAATTACTGTCTTTAATTTTAAATTTCAAAGTTTAATGATATATGACATAGATATGATATTGATATGATAAACATTAGACATTTTATTAGGATATTTTTCAATGACATAGCTAGAAGATTTTGATTCTTGGAACTAAAAAGACATAGTTCCTTTAAATCAGAAGTGATGTCTTTGACCTTTTAAAAATTATTCAAAGGTAATTGTTATAATGATCTGCACATATAAATAGCACTACCGACCTGAAATCTTGTGAATTCCCAGTATAGTAATAAGAGATCAAAGGTATCTAATACACTGGAAACAAATTTGGAGAGGTGGGCTGAGATAAAAGAGGAAAGTGAAGTCATTTGAGAAGAGGTTTATGTTTTCCTGTATCTAGCTTGCCCCCCAAAACCATTTTCTGCCTGTCCAGGAAATGTGATCTACTAATAATCCACAACAGATTTGTGCTGTCACTTATTTTGCATTTTTACATAGAGTAACATTTTTATCCAAGGCTTTCAGATTTCTTTTTTAAGTTGTCAAATTCAGAAAACTCAGAACTGGAAGAGATCAGACCGGAATTTTCCCAAACAAATTAGCATGTTGAAGGAGGAGGATGTAAATAGTAGAGTCACTAGCAGCATGAATTTACCCTATGCTTGAGCACGTTTTTGCAGCACAGCTAAGACATTAACAAGTGATGGTTTCACACACTTGGGCTAGTGATTTACAAAGTTGCTTCCTGATTAATAGAGTGCTAGAAAGGATTGTTGTTATACCAACTAAGAAGAATCATAAAATGGTAATGAACGTTATGAAACTTCATGAATATTTCATCTGAAGACAGGCTATCAGATTTATCTTAAGGTTAAAGAACACATAGGTCATAAATCAGGCCCAAGATGGAGTCGCTCGAGGTTCATAGTTGGTAAGAACTGTTTACATGTTAGTCAAGGCTATCTGTGGGTGTTTATTACTTCAGTTACATGTTAGAATCCAGTTAAGATAAATAAAAAAAGATTGGTTTTATAATAGATCACTTTAAAAAGGATCAGCAAAGATTCCTAGAAAGAATTAGAGGTATTTTTTGATACAAAATGGGCTTTATTGAAATTGTTAGGTATTCAGAACTATAATCAATATTTAATAAGAAGATATCACAAAACCATTATATACTATATAAAATAGTATGAGCATAAGCTTTTTTTGCTGTAAACAGCATATGTAATTTATATTAAATATTTAATATATCATCAGTTTCAAGGCAATTTCTCATTTGGAATATTTATGGTGAGCTTAAAATTTACTACTTATGTTCTTAGGTTACTACTTATATTGTTAGATACATATATTTTATTTCCTCCAATAGGGCCCCAGAAAATTATTCTTCCTCAGTCTACAGTAATGACATGGAAGTAAAATTTATTTCAGTGACTGTGGGATTTTCCTCCTAGCTTGGCAGCTAGCTGAGAGCAAACTCCTTAACTCCTTTAATTGAAGTTTTTCCTCTTATGTTTGTCAAAATATTTAAAGTGTTATTTAAATATAGACATAGCCTTTCTGCACATTTTTTATTTATCTGATGATAGAAATTAAAACCTATGTTTATTTATTCATTTGATCAGTCACTCAGCCTACTGTGTGCCATGTATCTGTTCAGTGACAGGGATGAAACTGTGGATGAGTAAAACATGAGCCCTACCATGCAGAACATTTTGCATCAAGAAGGAAAACCAGTATGTAAATATGCAATTGCAGGAAGTGTGATGGCTGACATAACAGGGTTATGGGCTATGTGAGCACATGGAAGGGGAAAGTGTCCCGGGTTGAGGGGTCAGAAAGCATCTTGAAGAAAACAATACCTAAGGCCAAAGTTACCTGAACAATGAGTGAGGTCGTGGTGAAATAAGGTGCAAACTAGAAGAGAGAAAAACATCAACGATCCTAGGAGACGAGAAAAGCTTGTAATGGTTAACATGTGTTTTATGTGTGGTGGTGGGTGTAAAGATGAGGAGGGAAGCCAAGGAGAACATAGACCATACTCATAAATCCTGCAAAGAGTTTTAACTCTACCTCAGCACAACGGATTTCACTCAAGGGGCTTCAATAGTGTAGTCATATAACTAGACTCGCATTTCATCCTGTTTATGTATCTCTTGTTTGGTAAATTGTTTTATACTTTTGCTCTTGGAACTAAAATGAAAACTAAGAACTTGATCAGATGTTATAAATCAGTGAGTGATGGGTTTTGAAGGTAATTTTACAAAGAGAGTTGGGGAGAAATCCAATCATTTACATAGCAAATGTTGAACAGTCACCAATGCTCTTGAATGGTGGAAAAGGGTAATCCAATAGATACAATTCTCTAAGAATAAAGTCAGATTGGAATTCATTACCCTAAAGAATTCCTCGTAAGAATGGAGTAGTTCCAAAGTTAAGTCGTGAGATCTCTTTATGACAGTCTTATAAAGATTATCCTTCATTTTAAAGAGGAAAAAGTAGTGCACATTCTAAAGAAATCCTTGCCTAACAAACCTGCACGTTGTGCACCTGTACCCTAGAACATAAAGTATAATAATAAACAAGAAAGAGAAAGAGTGAGCTAAAGACAGAAGGACTTGTATCTCTGCATTTTGGCATCCCCATCCTGCCTCACTACCTACGAAATCTACTACAGGTTGAGTATCTTTTTTTTTTTTTTTTTTTTTTTTTTTTTTTTTTGAGACGGAGTCTCACTCTGTCACCCAGGCTGGAGTGCAGTGCTGTGATCTCGGCCCACTGCGAGCTCCGCCTCCCGGGTTCTCGCCATTCTCCTGCATCAGCCTCCCAAGTGGCTGGGACTACAGGCGCCTGCCACCTCGCCCGGCTAATTTCTTTGTATTTTTTAGTAGAGACGGGGTTTCGCTGTGTTAGCCAGGATGGTCTCGATCTGCTGACCTCGTAATCTGCCTACCTCGGCCTCCCAAAGGGCTGGGATTACAGGCGTGAGCCACCGTGCCTAAGTTGAGTATCTCTTATACAAAATGCTCGAGACAAGAAGTGTTTTACATTTGAGATTTTTTTCAGATTTTGGAATATCTGCATATACATGACGAGATATCTTGGGAATTGAACCAAAATCTAAGAAATTAATTTATGTTTCATATATGCCTATAAGTAAAAAATAATTTTATATAATATTTTAAATAATTTTGTGCATAAAACAAAATTTTGACTATAACCCATCACATGAGGTCAGGTGTAAAATTGTCCACTCTGTTGTCATGTTACACTCAAAATGTTTCAGAATTTGGAGCAGTCTGGATTCTTTGAGTTAGAGATGTTCAACCTATATTAAGATAAGAACTAATGCTGACTAAGGAGTGCCAGTCCTTGTCCTAAGTGTTTTACACATATTTGTTTATTTAATCCTCATCTAAACATCTATACAGTAAATATTATGAATATCCCCATTTTAAAGATGAGGGAATTAGGCACACAGAGTCAAGTAATTTGTCCCAGTCATACAGTCAGTGAGTGGCAGTGCTGGGATTTACAATGGGCCATATGGATATTCTCTGTCGTGACATACTACATACAAAGTAACACAGGGAACACCGTTTTCATATAACAACCAGCAGGAATATAAACAAAAATTATCATCAAAAAGAAACACTGTTCCCATTTATCCTTGAATATTGTTTTATGTCTGCTTAGGAGGAAGTTCTTACTTAGAGGAGGAAGAAAATTCCAATTTGATTTTCTGTGAGGCAACCATCCTATTGCAGATTCAATACTCAGAATGGTATATTTGCTCATTGATTATTGATGAATGAGTATTGATTGTGCTCTTACTATGGTACCTGTGTGTAGTATATGCGTTGAATACATGACATCACTTATAAGGGAATAATTTTTAAAAACTTTACAGAAAATGTCATATTGAACCACACTAACATTACCCTAAACTGAATTTTGTTATTGCCTATTAGCTGTCACATCCTTCATTCCAAATGGAAATTGAGTTTTTTAATTTCTAGTGGAAAACACAATGCATGTTTAAGTCCATGTATAAGAATAACACCAAGGACTCCCTGGTACAAAGAGTCATTTGTTCAGTTTTCTGACCTGTTTCAGCCTGAAGAACAAGAACAGCATAGGATGATAAAAGGTTTCCAGCAGAAAGAGATTTATAGTCAGAATCACTTTTCTCTGTTTTCATTCATTCTGAATGAATACAAAGAATAATCTTGCTGTTAATACAAATGCAGCAAACTGAGCCATTAAATTGACAGTGTGATCTATCCCACTTCGCACTGCTTTATAAGCAAAATGTATCATTCTTGGGAGCTTTCTCTTGGTTAAAATAATTGTGAGAAATATATCTCTTGCCATTACTTTTATTGATAAAACACAGCATGTCATCTTAATTCATCCTTCCACTGCTCTATTTCATCATCTGCTGAGTGATTGGGATTCTGATCACCCTGCGTTCTGCTGTCAGATTGAAAGCTTCTATCTACTCATCTGTTATTCTTCAAGAAGCAAAGCTCCAGTGTAACATCTGTTTCTTACTGAATCTTCACCAGAGACTCAGATTTCAGCAAGCAATAACCTTGGGGTTCCCCTGGAAACCCTCGAGGGCTCCTGCTATGTGTCAAGACTTGAAGCTATCTAACAGAATTAATGCACAAAGTCCTGTTACTCTATTTTCATTTTTAAATTTAATTTGGGGTACATAAATTTGGTAGAGAAATGGTAATATTTTACTGATTTTTGAAACTAGTTATCACTTGGTTGAGAAGGCTGAAAGCTTTAGCTCTGTGTCTTAAACTTAATTCTTTCCACTTTTTCTCTATTGATGTTCAACTATACTCATATCTTACTTTACATTTGTTTTGTCTCACTCAGGTATTTTTATGAAATTTCTCACATCTAATCACAAAAGATTTCTATTCTGAAATGCATCTATTTGGATATTTTGTGTTTCCTGTTAAAAATTAACGTATCCACTTAGTTTGAATTACTGAGAAAAGATTACAAATAAATGCAAATCAGAAGTTAATTTTGATCATAACATGAGTAAAAGAAATAATCCAGAAAATTTGTAGATATTGGATATTTTTATGATTAGTCATAACTTATGCTAACAAACCATACACCCTAAACTGATGTGCATGTATTATAAATACTTATATATAATATTTATATACCTATACAACATGTTGATAAATTTTTCAAATCATTATTGGAAAATAATAATTAGAATACTGTTTCATAATTCATTGCTGCAAAACAATCCACACAAAATGTAGTGGCTTAGAACAATGATTTATTGTTTTTCACAAGTCTGTCAGACAACTAGGAAGTTCGTCTACTCCACATACATAGACATGGTCATTGACCGGATCACTCACTCAGCTGCATTCAGCTGGTGACTAACCTTGACTGAAAGATCCCAGAAGACTTAATTCCCATGTCTGGGACTTCATTGCTTTTCCGCATGGCCATGCCACATGCCTAGCTTGGAGCTCCTCACAGCATGGTGGTCTCAGGAAAGTCAGACTTTTACACAGCATCCGGCTTTAAGTAAATGGAAGTTACTAGTCCTCTTAAGGGCTAGGCCAAAGATTAGCATAGCGTTATTACTTGATCTGCATTCTAAGGGGCAAAGCAAGTCACAAGATCAGCCCAAATTCAAGAGGAACAGAAACAGACTCTACCTCTTGAATGATAATGCAACATGAATGTAGAGAAAAGGAAGAAATTAGTGTCAATCTCTGGAGACTAGCACACACACCTCAATTTAAATTTCAAAAGCATTCATTTCTATATTAGAACAGAAGGACTCTTGATGTTCTTCGTTATACTAGACAATAATTGATTTTTTCCAAAACATTAGTCTGTCTAAACTCCAGGTATCCCCAGATGTTTAAAAAAATGCATGGAGGAATCTGCCTGTGATGTTATCCTAAACATTCACTAATCTTAACATTGAAATCACACCTTAGATTTTAACTTGTCTTTCTCTCACTCTGCTTACAATTTTTACTAGTCCTTTCTTCATTTGCTTACATTTTCCACTTGGATACTATTTTAAACCAAGTGAAAAATCAAACTGAAGGCAAACTTACATAATGTCTTTACACATATGACCCACTTAACCTAGTCAAACCAGATCATCCATCCACAAGCACAACAGGAACCAGGAAGCAGTGCGAGAAGTTGGCAAGCAGTGTTTCCTTCCATCCATCTCTGTCAGCCTGTCAGAGGAAGTATCTCCATTTTCCAATTATCCATGCCAATGGTTTCCCCCAATGACAGGAGTAATTAAAAGATGACTTTACATTCAGCTAGAGCTCAATAAATGTTAGTTACAAAATATTATTTCAAATATATCAAAGAAGGTCATCCTAATTTTTTGTTTGAAGTATTTGTCAAGACCCCAATATATGCTAGGCTTTGGGAATATAAATTATCTCTTTTTCAAAGTTTCAAAAAGCTAAGAGGACATAAAATACTTCCTGATATTTCTAGTTTGGGGTTTTTATTAATCTTTAATGTAGTAATAAAAACAAAATGATCTCTCATGAAAGTGTTTATTCATAGTGTTTTGGTATCTTCAAGTGAGATTAAATCAAATGAAACTGCTATACAATGACATAAGAATATTTAACAAAAGGTTTCTAGAACAAGAACAATGATTTTAGTGACAGTTTTCTTATCTGCAGATATGAGACTTGAGGGACATAAACCTCACACAGAATAGTCTTCTGTAGCTATTACAGAGCAGAAAAGTTCGTTCCAACAAGATGAAAGTGATACATAAAAGCTTTGGCTTATTGATTAACTCAACATATACTTTTTTTGAGCACCTAGTATGTGCCACCTTGATGCTGGGTATACAACGCAAAGCAGAAAAGGTGAAATTTCTGCTTTCACAGAGCTCCTGTCTGGTGGCAAATATGGACACTCAGGCAGCTACAATCTAGTGTGGTAGATTTCAAGAGTGAGTAATGTGAAGTCCCATGGGAGCACACAATGGGATCTCCTAATCCAAGGGTAGGAGGTGAGGAGCAGCCTCAGTAGGAAGGGAGCATAAATGGGCACAATGAAAAGTTTGGAAGTTGGGGAGAAGAGGAGAAGAGTGTCCAAGAAGAGGAAATAGGATGTACATAGACCCTAAGTTAAGAGAGGATGTCCTCTTCTGGGAACTGAAAATCCTTTAGTTCCACAGGAGCACTCTGTGAGAATAAACCGTGGAATAAGGATTCAGCTTCAGCAGGACTGCCACAAAATCTTGGGGAGTGGGAAAGGAGGATTTTGGTTATGTAAGTCCATTAACATCCCTATTCTAAAGATTTCCATTTATAGAATGTATTATGTACATTTTTAGCTTCTAACAGCATGTGTATATGTATTTGAGCATATCATACACATCTTAAAATGGGGAAAAATGTATCAACATGTTAACCAGACGATTTTTTTTTCCTAAATTTGCTGCTTTGTACTTTTTTGTATTTCCAAAATGTTATACAATACTACTGCGCAAAAATTATATTTAACGGAAAAACCAGCATTGTTAGAATGTAACTTGACTTCTAAATATATCTACAAATGATATCTTTCTGAATCTTTTTATACTTCCTCTTCATCTAAGGGACACTTTCTAAACAAGTGTTGTTTCTATTTCTTAATAATAGATGTTTCAAATTGGAAGGTAAGTCAGGTGAAATTGAGTAACAAACTTTAGAACTAGATCTTCTATTAAACAAAAGCAATATTAAAAAACACAAAAAGTATACATTTTAACCCTGTTCGCAAACTCACAGAACACTTAAATCTTATGATATATAATGACATATATGATTTTCATTCAATGTAGTACATGTTAAACATGCTGTAAATGTCTTGAATATTGCTGAAATTCATCTCTTACACAAAGCACCTCAACTTCAGTAAGACATAAATAGAAGTTAATCTTTTTTTTCTAATTCTAAGTCTTTCCCCAGTTTTCTTTTCATTAGTCACCCCACACAAAATCTTTTTTTCTAATTCTAACAGTCTTTCCCCAGTTTTCTGTTCATTAGTCACCCCACACAATATTTTCTCCACTATTTGTAAACTCTGCTTATTAAACCCAATCCACAAAACCATCACATGGTTCAGAATTTAAACTCAGAGAAGACAAGAAAAACAAATTTGTGTTTAACCTTGTGTGTATGGGTGAGGCCACCGAAGATGCAGTCAGAATAAATGCATCTTGTGATGACCACAATAAAGATGGCAAGAGTAATGGCACGTCTTCAAAAACCAATAAAAATAAAAGGTGCTTTGTCCTCGCGGTTCCATTTCTCAGAACTGAGTTTATGCTGTTTGCCATAATTCCAGCATGAACTGTCAGCCTGGAAGTGAACGATCGGGCTCTTAGCTCAAGCACAGACCTTCGGAAGCCTCTGGCAAATTCAAAACATCAAAATTCATAACTTAATTTGTTTAAGGAAACTCTCACTCGGTTATCAAATGTGAAGTGTTTCAGAGCTAAGATTAAAAGAACACTAACATGCCCGAATTATTAATTATCAGTTTCTAGTTTAAGTCTTCTCTTGGCAAAACAATTCACTTTTCAAAGACTGCTATAACAAGTCTTGGGCACAGCTAGAGAAAATATTTGTGTTTGTATTAAATCTGGCTATTTCCACATATGCTCACTGTGACTCTAGGAACAGAGCCATTGAATAGGCCGGCAGTCTTTCACATTGTGCTGATAACAGCAATTCAGGTTGGTAAGCTAGCTGTGTCAAAAGTAACACTAATATTAATATTTATAACTTGCCTTTCTCCTGTCTCAAATCTACAAGATATTGTTATATTTATATTCAAGGCTATTCTTATGAGAAACACAGACAACACCAATTTAAAAAAAAAAAAAAAAAGTAAGGAGGTTTCTATAATCCTAACTTTTAGTGTAGTCTAGTTTCAAGTAAGAAAAATTTCATAGGTATTTGAAGTTCCTCAACTGACATTCCCTCACTGGATTAACAAAAAACAACAACAAAAAAAGGCATTCCAAGTATGTATTTTCTGTATAGCAGCCCCACCAAATGAAAGTGTGACTTATAGATCGAAGAAAGGAAGATAACAGGCTAAATCTAAAAGATTGATTGGATCTGCAACAATGTTACACTGTCATTTCCCTCCACAATTAGATACCTGGTTCCAGTGCTTTAAAGCCTAGATGAAGATAGCTCAGGACTAGCATGGTAACAGAAGAGGCTAAAAGAACCCTGGGGATTATCTACACTATTTCTCTGCCTCAAAGCAGACCATCTCTCAAACCATGTTGGGAACAGTACAGTCCACAAGTGGTGGGACTCATCCACTTTTAGTGATGAAATTCTAATGTATCTAATCCCTTGTGTTCAATAAATGAATTTTAATGTTAAAAATTCCATTATATACACACTTTATATTTATATACTTTATATCTGTACTTTCTTGTATGTCATTCTTAGAAATTCAAAAAGGAATGCCTGAAAGTTCCTTCTTCCTTCATTTCTTCCTCCTTTCCTTCTCTTTCTTAAAATGGGCACTGGAAGATAGAATTTGATTAGTGGAAGGGTATGTATTATGAACATAATAAGTACCACAGGAAGGACCAGAATAACTTAAAGGAACGAATAATTTTGGAGTAACAAGAAGCAATATTAGAAACAAAAGGGCAGGTCTTGAAATTCAACTTAATTGCAGCAATTACAAATCGATTTCAGGTTAAGATGCAGATTTTAACAGACATTGCCAGTTTTTCAAATGATCTATAGCTAGTTTCACTAACAATGTGTAAGAGTACCCACACCCATAAATATTCCTCTCCCCTAACCTTTAAAATGGATGTTAATTGGTGTTTCCATTGGTCTGAAATATATATAATGACATTTTATTACCATAATTTACATACTAGTAGTTTGAGAACCATATTTGTTTTGCTTTTTTATTATTTATTTTTTGAAACAGGGTCTTGCTCTGTTGCCCAGGCTGGGGTGCTGTGGCACAATCAGGACTCACTGCAGCCTTGACATTCTGGGTTCAAGTGACTCTCCCACATCAGCTATGACTACAGGTGTGTGCCACCATGTCTGGCTAATTTTTTAATTTTTTGTAGAGATAGGGCCTCAACTGCGTCACCCAGGCTGGTCTCAAACTTTTGGCTTCAAGCAATCCTGCCATCTCAGCTTCCCAAAGTGCTGAGATTACAGGCATGAGCCACCGCACCTCTTCTTTCTTATCTTTAGCAATTTGGATTTGCTCACTCATAAGTCACCTCCTTCATATGGTTCGCTTGTCCCCTTCTTAAGTTAGCTCTGTTCTGTGCTACAACTGGTTCTTCCAACGCTACCAATTATCAGATGACTTTATGATTCCCTAGGCATACATTTATCCAGTAGAAATGTCTCCTTTTTATGATGGCTTTGTTTCTAATCTTGGTTAAGAAGGCCTCCCCTTACCATTCAATCTAGCAATCTTACAACTGGGAATCTTTTTCAAAGAAATTATGATGACCACATATAAGGATTTATTAACAGGATATTTAACACATCATTATTTGTAGTTGCCGAAAGTCTGGAAACTAAAGGAATAGGAAAATGGAAACCAATAGGAAATGACTGCATAGATTATGGCACATATACCCCGTAGAGTGAATTTGAGCCCAACTGATTTAGAGGGACTTCCACACAGTGTTATTGAGTGAGAAAAGCAACATGCATAAATGTGTAAAATGGGAGTTCATTTTCGAAAATCAATGACAAAAACCGTGTATATCTGTTTGTATATATTTTTGTATGAGTATATATAAAATTTATATCCTATATAATTATATAAACCTGGAGGCTTCACACTAAGTTGTAACTGTGGGTTAGGAGTAGGGTCTCTAAGAAAAATAAGGAAAAATGTCTGAATGAAAACAAATCATTATGACGATTATATTTGCATATTTTATGTATTACATATGATATACAAATATTTTTAAACATATAATATTGTGAATTTTTTTTAACTTAATGACAATTTCCCCCAAATAGAAGTGAAGAAACAAATATGACAACTCCCCAAATAGTTTTATTTTTAAAATGCAAGTTTATTTTATCATTAAATGCCATCTGATTATAAAAGTATTACCTTATCTTAATTAGCAAAATGTTGACCACCATATTTACATATCTTGAAGCTTCTCTGTGTGATCTTGAGAGAGTTAAACTCTCTGTGTCCCATCTATGACAGGAAAGCAGGATAATATCAGCATTTATCGTAAAGGATTGCTGTGAACATTAAACTAAATAAAATACGTAGGATTTAGGACAGTGTCTGGCTAAATAAACACTAGCAGTGCTAGTACTGGTAAGGCAGAAATCAAAGTAATGTCTTATGACTGCTCTTAAAACTCTTTATCTAATTAGATGCTTAGTTTGTGTTGATCTCCTGGGTAGTTTCCTATTAATTTTTAATTCATCTATCAGCATGAGACTAGACATCACCCACTGCTGTGCTAACACTCAGATACTCATTTTTGTGGTACATTGTGGTTCCTTAATTTCTGTTTGATTCTATAAGCTATTTCTTGTATCCCCATAATACCTTTAGACTTGTTATATGTCTTTAACAATAGCTGTGTAGTTTACAAAAATCATTACATATTTTTAATCCTCACAGTTCTCCAAATAAAATAAGAATTAAAGAAGTTATTTTCCCCAGATTATGGCCAATAAATGAAATACCAAGAGCCAAACTCAGGTCTTACGACTCTAAACTCTTACTCTTTTCCATTTTAATAGCTATTGTCAGATTGATTTTTCAAATACAAAAAGGATGGCAAACATCTAGTCTTATTTTTCACAGCAATTCTTTGAGATGTGATTATAATATATTTTATGTAATTCTAGCATTGGATTTGTAATTCCCAGCATCTTTTGACACCATACAAGTCCTGGGAATACAAGTTTAAGATCATGAAACAAAAACTGTTATAGTGACAGACAAACTTATTGCATCTTATCCTATATTTGATTAATACACCATTCATTCTCCTATAAATGTCCCAGAACTGAGAAAGAAAATTTTCTGTTAAGGTAAGCTAATGATGTTTCCCATACATTAGAGAGTGCATTTGTCCCTATCTGCATCTGTTTATATGTGAGAAAATTTGAAAAGCCAGTGAGCACATTCAACCATCTCTAACAGAAAAATTATATAACTTTGACATCTTACATACAAATTCAAATGTTTAATGCCAAGGCAAAGGTATTTGAATTTCATATGTGAAAGAGATGAATACATTGCGTTCGCAAGTTCTTTTATGTTTTTAAAGAATAAAGAGGCTCACAAATCTATCCACATACCTTAATTCTTACAAAAGGGATTATTGGTAAAGATAAAGGCCTCTATCTGAGAATGTGTCTCAGAAGTGACACATTCATTTGATTGTAAACTATTACCAAATGTTTCAGGGTACTTTCTAAACATGGCCCTAAATGAGATAAAGGAAAAAATGTAAATAGTTTTGTATGGACCTTATTCTAAAAGAATCTATAGGCTACAAAGGGAAATCACACACACACGCTCTATAAGATAACGGATGAGAATATAAAAAGATAATGTAGGATGATGAACTAAAAATGTATGGGTTTCAAAAATCAACCAAAACCATCTCCCATTTTCAGCTATGCCAGTGTGACTTTGGACAAGTTACACCAACACTTTGGTTTATTTTCCTTTTTTTCTAGAGAATAGGTGTAATAGTGCACATCTTACATAATTGCTGTGGTGGCTAAGTAAAGTAATATGTATAAATCACATTGCTTGGTGCCTAAGCCAAAGAATCCACTGCATAATGGTGACTCTCATCATTATAAGAAAAAAAAAAATACTGATGAGTTACCCTCAAATTTTCAAGGAGGCAGAAATAATTTTAAGAAATATCATGGGAGTAAAATTTATAGAACTTGTTATTATAATTATTGAGACAGCCTCACTTTGTCACCCAGGCTGGAGTGCAGTGGCACCATCTCTGCTCACTGCATCTTCTACCTCCCAGGTTCAAGCGGTTCTCCTGCCTCAGCCTCCTGAGTAGCTGGGATTACAGGCATGTGCCACCATGCCTGGCTAATTTTTTGTAAATTTAGTAGAGATGGGGTTTCACCATGCTGGCCAGGCTGGTCTCGAACTCCTGACCTCAAGTAATCCACCCGCCTCAGCCTCCCAAAGTGCTGGCATTACAGGCGTGAGCCACCATGCCTGGCTAAAACTTGTTATTAGAGGTGAGGGGAAGGAAGGCAAGGTCGATGAAAATTTTCAAAACCGATGAGTTGAAGGATAGTGGTACCATTAATTTAAATAAAGATGACGATGCAGAAGGATGAGAGGATTAACCAATGTTGAGAACTGCTGTTTACAGAAAAGGATATTATTATTCTCTAACCATCTTGCATTACCTAAGTATTTTACAGATGTTTAGAAATATGAAGGTTCTTTTCCCACGGGCCTATTTTAAGGAATTTAAATTATACATTCAGCAAAAGTATTTGATATTATAAGAAATGTACTTTCATAAAATTTCACATATACAGGCCTCTTTGGACCATGCGGCTGGCTCAGAATCTGACTGTGCAAGAAAATTATTTTGACAGATTTGAAAAATCTGGCTGTTGAAGAAAAAATGTTATTGTGCCTACCTTTAGCAATGGATGAAATCCAAACCAAAAATGAGTCCAAAATTTTAAAATTTTGTATGTTTAAAAAAAAAAAAAGTAAGTAAAGAAAGTCTTTAAATGCCAGATGACGTAAGCTTAGCCTGGGAAATGCTATGAATGATGAAATCATTATTACATTAAGAGACCTAAAGTGAACTAAAGAACTCTCAGGTGGTTCACAGAGCACAAGTGGCTTTCAACTCAGTATCCTATGAGAATACTGACAAAGGCAAATTAGCTGAGTAAAAGGATTTTTCTAGTCCCTACGAGTAGGCTCTTGCTGTTCATCAAAGCACTTCTTACATTTTGCATTCTCAAGGTAATTTTTCTTCAGTGGTGATTAGCACAGTATCTTGAAACTATTCAAAATGTAAAGGTACTTCAAAACATCCTTTCCACTCTGATATGACAGAAAACACAGAGTCTCCCTCAGTCACCCAGGCTGGAGTACAGTGGAGCCATCTCAACTCACTGCAACCTCCACCTCCTGGGCTCAAGCCATCCACCTACATCAGCCTCCCAAAGTAGCTGGGACCACAGGCATGCACTACCATGCCAGGCTAATTTTTGTATTTTTTTGTAGAGACGGGGTTTTTCCAGGTTACCCAGACTGGCATAGCTCTTTCTAGCTGTAGTTTTTCCAGTCAAACTTCTAAATATGTCTAGAGCCCTACCTCTTACTCAGTATTTTCTATACTTAACAATAAAGTCACATCATAGTCACGGCACATACATCCATAAAACTATGGGATATGTTAGTCGAGCAAGTGTAAAATATTCCTCAGGAATACGGCTCTATAGGAATGCTCCAACAAGCAAAAATCTCTTATTTCATGCAATGTGATAGGAAAGGTCCTTTCACATTTTTGTTTAACATTCACTAGTTCCTTTTTAATACAGAATATGAACATAAAAATAAAGCAGTTCATAATTGTACAACATATATAAAGTCTCCTCACATTAAAACCAGGAAAAAAAAGTGAGTAATAGATGGAAATGTAAGAAATTTCAAGCACTAGTGCAGGGTATCAAAAGTCTCCCTTTCTATCTCCAGTTTCCAGCCCTTTCCACAAAGACAGTGTTATCAGTTTCTTGTACATTATTTGAGAAAATAATTGGCATATTCAGTGTACTAATATTTTAAAATTTTTATACGAAAAGAATCATACAAAAAATTACTATAGGCCTTGCATTTCTTACTTACTATATCGTGGATATCTTTACTAGTGAGTAAATACAGACCTATTTCATTTCTTAAAGAGTTAGGTAGTGTTTCAGGTGTGGATAAGCTATGATTAGTTTCCTCAACTGGTGGACATTTAGGCATGTCCAGTTTTGCTTTTTATAAATAATGCTGCAATAAACACACTGTACATGTATCTATAGGGAAAACTTCCTAAGAACAGAATTGCCTGGACATGCAATATGTGCATTTGAAGTTTCATAGAAATTTTATGGAGGTTTCATAGATATTACCTATTCATCTTCCAAAAGGTAAGACCTGTCATCTGCGTAAAAATGCCCCTGCTTCCTGCCTCCTTACCAAACTTCACCAAATATTCACCAACTTTTTTAATTGTTTAAAAATTGTTATGGGTTGAATCATGTCCCCTGAAAATGTTGAAATCCTAACACCCACTATGTGTGAATGTAACCTTATGTGGAAATAAGATCTTCACAGATGATCAAGTTAAGATGAGGTCATTAGGATGGGCCCTAATCCAACATGACTTTGTTGTAATAATAGAGGGAAATCTGGATACAAAGATGTGCAGAGAGGGAACACCATGTGAAGATGAAAGGCGGAGATTGGGTGATGTTTCTGCAAGCCAAGGAATGCCAAAGAGTACCAGCAAACTAGCAGAAGCATGGATTGGATTCTCCCTCAGAGCCCTCAGAAGGAACAAATCTTGCCAACACCTTGGTCTCAGAATTCTGGCCTCCAGAACTGTGAGACAATAAATTTCTATGATTTTAAACCATCCAAGTTTGTGGTAGATAAAAATAATATATTGTTTCATGTATCATTTATTCATTCTTTCTCCCATCTTCATCTATAGTCAAACTTTTTCATTTTTATATGTCCCCTAGCATTATAGCACAGCCTTGCATTCAATAAATGGTGATAAGCATTTGCTAAGTAAATACACACTATAATAGGTATGCTAGTTAAAATTTATAGGAAAAAAAATGTATAGATGAGAATTGTATATTATTCTTGTTTTGACTGGTGCTTTTTGTGAATTAAATTGAGCATATGATTATATTATTATTGGCCCGTTGTTGGGTCTTTTTCTTGCCTAAAATTGCTTCTCCACATACCATGCTTATTTTTCTGCTGAATAGTGCATTTTTTATTATTGATTTGTACAAATTTCTTGTGTAAATCAGAGAAATGATCAGTTTGTCATGTGCTGCAAGTAAATTCCCAGCTCATTATTTTTTAATTTAGAGAAGTAATTTTCTTCTTTTACATTTGTATAATATTTTATGTCATTACATAGTCAAATTAATCAAACTTTTCCTGACTTTTGGAGTTTGTATCTTGTTGGGAAACATCTTTATGCTTTTAAATTATAAATAAATACAAATCTACTTTGTTGCTTTTTACATTTAAATAATATATTGTTAGGTTGAATCATACATTGGGTCAAAATATCAAATATAAGCATTTTCATAAGATTCAACATAATGGTATGTCTCAGGGTTAATGACGTAGTTGATCTAGTTTATTTTTCTCTAAATGGCTATATTCAGATGTCGCATTATTATTTGATACATATTTTTTCTAATGACTTTTAAACAATATTGAATCTATTAGATACCTAGGTCAATTTCTCATTTTCCTTATCTGTGTATTCTCATTTCTAGTATACTCTAGTTTTATACTTTTGGGGGGTTTATCACCCTCATTTACAATTATCGTAAGAATATTCCTACATGTTCTTATATAGGTATTATTAAAATAAACTTAGAAATCAACTGGGCAACTTTTCCTCCTGTCTTCCTCTCCAAGAAAAAGAAAAAAGTATTTGGATTTTGATTGAGTTTGCACTAAATTTTTATAGATTAATATTGGGCAACTGATATTCTTATAAAACTGATACTCATTAAAGAAAGAAGTATTTCTATATGGAAGTCCTTTTTATTAATTTCCATTCAAATTACTTAACTGTGTTCTTATTATTGTCCCACTTCTTATATTTCTGGATATTTTATGACTTTTTAAATTAACATTATAAATTAGGTCTTTTGCCAATATGTTCCTATTAATATTCATTGATTGAAAAACTATTGATTTACATATACCAATGTGGTACATGACCACCTTGCAGGATTCTTGGATATATAATAGTTTTTATGTTCACTCTCCTTATGTGATTCAAGTTACAGTCATATCCTCTGCAAAAAATAATGTTTGCCTCCTCCTTTTCAGTATTTAGTTTCTTATTTAATATTATTTTGCACTCTACGAAACAATAATATGCTGATAGGCATTCTTCTTGGTTTTTTTGTTGTTGTTGTTATATTAAAACCATTCATGATTTTGCCATTAAGTTCTCATTCCAGCCGTGGAAAGGAGAATGAATTTAACATTTGAGCATTAATTTTACAAACTTAAAAGTAATCTTAAAATGCTCATCTCACATGCACATATTTATTGCAGCACAATTCACAATTGCAAAGATATGGAACCAACCTAAGTGCCCATAGACCCATGAATGGATAAAGAAAATGTGGTGTACATACACCATAGAGTACTACTCAGCTATAAGACCAAAATAATATCTTTTACAGCAACATGGATGGAGCTGGAGGTCATTATTCTAAGTGAAATAATTCAGGAATGGAATACCAAATAACTTACGTTCTCACTTATAAATGAAAGCTACATTATGAGTATGCAAAGGCATACAGAGTGATATAATGGACATTGGAGACTCAGAAGAGAGACATTTGGCAGGTGGATGAGGGATAAAAAAACTACATATTGGGTACAACGTATACTACTCAGGTGATGGGTACACTAAAGTCTCAGAATTCACTACTACATAATTCATCCATGTAGCCCAAAACCACATGCATCCCCAAAAGCTATTGAAACAAAAATAAAAGTTAAAAAATGCTTGTCTCATATGGCTGTTGTGACAAATTTTTGATACATCCAACAGACTTGGCCCATGGTAAGCATTTAATAAATGCTAGACAATCTTTCTCCAGGAAACCTTTATAGATGTTTAGTAATTTTAGTTATCTACTGAAGGAGAAATTCTATTTTTATTCAAGCAAAAATTATTTGGGCCAAAAATATTTTGGCATAATTAAATCACACCATATTTACTACGTCACTAGTATGAGCAAGACACCATGGAAGCCACATGAGACTTCCTTACCCATTCTCTTCAGCATACTGTACTGCTACATAGCAGGCTCTCACTACTCGAACTATTAACCAGCCTCCTAATTTAGTCCACATAATAACAGCAAACATTTATAGAAGATAACTCATGCCAGGTATTGTTCTGTGTGTTTTACGGCATTTGCCATTTGTCAGGGCTCAGTACATGATACCCCAAAATATGGCACCTTGGCATACTGAGTGTTTTTAGCTGAAGGAAAGTGAGAAAACCACAGAAGTAGAAAGGTCAGTCTCTGACCTGCTCCCACTATTTTCCCAGAAGCAGGTCAAAAAGAATTCTCTGACCTACCTTGCCTGAGGTCATAAGACTCTCATTCTAGAGGGGTCCTCTCATTCTATAGTGCTGTATACCACCTGGAAGCCAAGAAGACTCTGAACAGGTCTTGCTAAGTTCCCCACAGTTTAGTACCATTAGATCACATGCTTTCAGGCTTCAATCACACTTCTGCATAACTGTCCATAAAAATACGTCGTTTTCCCTGGGTTTTGGAGTCTTCATTTCTGAAGCCCCCTGTGTCACATAAAACTTACATTAAATGGCCGGGCGCGGTGGCTCAAGCCTGTAATCCCAGCACTTTGGGAGGCCGAGGAGGGCGGATCAGGAAGTCAGGAGATGGAGACCATCCTGGCTAACGGGGTGAAACCCCGTCTCTACTAAAAAATACAAAAAAACTAGCCGGGCGAGGTGGCGGGTGCCTGTAGTCCCAGCTACTCAGGAGGCTGAGGCAGGAGAATGGCGTAAACCCGGGAGGCGGAGCTTGCAGTGAGCTGAGATCCGGCCACTGCACTCTAGCCTGGGCAACAGAGCAAGACTCCGTCTCAAAAAAAGAAAAAAAAACTTACAATAAATTTGTATGCTTTTTCCTTATTAATATGCCTTTTAATATAGGGCTGTCACACAGCTGTGAATGTTGCAATGGGTAAGAAAAAATACTACCTTTTCTCCCCAACACAGTTAATTCTCATGTTTTTATCCCATTTTATAGATGAGGAAATTGAGGCACACAATGTAAAAAACTTGCCAAGTTTTTCAGCCTGGTAGCAGTCAAAGTGCAAGCCCAGGGCAGTCTGATCCAAGGCCCTTACATACTTCTATTCATCCATTCAATATCTGATGTTGACTTTATCTTTTTCACATCTGTTCCTTTATTTCCCACCTGTACTTTCCTTTATATTCCTCCCCCAAGCACTCTAAAATAAGCCCCGATTAAGTTCTCCTAATTGATGGCAATTGTCTCAGAATGACGTCTTCCTGACTCCTGTCTGCTCTGTACCATACCTCTTATTTTATCACACATCTGCCAGTTTAATATTTTCAAAATAAAGTTCAAGTGCAAATATCTTAGGTTGGCATTTATAGTGTCCTGTACATCCATGTTCCAATCTACCAAGTACCTAAAATACTTCTATGTGTATTTTATACTTTGTTCAAACAGAAGTTTTCATCACTCCTTGAGAATACCCTATATTTTCCAAACTTTTATTTGCTTCAGATGCTATTTCCTCTACCAAGACTGGCCTCTCCTCATCTCTTTAGAAATTCTAAGCCACTTTTCAAGGACTCTTTCAAATGTTAACTACAATAGGAATCTTTTCTCAAGCTCCAGGCTGAAACTGCTTTGTCCCTCCCCTCTTCCCCTTACCCTAGCATTTGAACTGTGCCTGTGGTATGAATCATACTGCATTTTACACTTGGTTATTTGTATACATATGGGAACACTTGGACCGGTGTGCTGATATGATATCCATAGGGGAAATTGTATTAAAGTCTATTTAGGGAGGGTTTTAAGATTAGGCTGGGTTTTGATAAGTGAATGAATTTTTTTAGAAGGTGGGTGGGGGGAGAAAAATTAAGGCATGAGACAGCTAGAAGAGAAAATTTCTATAAGGGAGCAGGTGAAAAATGGGTCCAGACCATTGAAGACATTTAATTACTCATTAAATAATTTACATTTAATCTTGTATGCAATGGAAGACATCTAAAGGTTTCACATTTAGGAATGGAGTACACGTAAGTGGTGTCCTGGGAAGATTAAACTGGTGGAGTGAGGATGGATTTGTAGATGGGAAGACTCAAGGCAAGGGGATAGCCAACAGTGGAGGCAGGATGAAAATTCAATTATCCTTCTGGTTAAACTTGAATCAATCCTGAGATGTGATTGGCCAGAGAATATTACCGTATCAAAGAAATTGTCCCAAAGCAGCTACTTAACAGCAAGATCTTTCAGGTCAAAAGGACAACATCCCCCTTGGCAAACTATTTTATAATCAAGTTTTCTCTAACAGCAAGGAGAGTTTCCAGGCTGTTATCTATTGTTAATAAAGGCCTGTACTTCCACAGTTCTCTATTTTCATCCTGATCCCTGGAAACACATTTCTGCATCTCCTTAATGGGGAAATAGAACCAATATTTGTAGAGTGATTATTAGATTTTACATTTAATCTTTACAACAAGGCTACAATGTAGATGTTATTTTCCCCATTTCACAGTGTGGCAAAGAAGTCTCAAAAAGATTAGGTAACTTATTCAAGATCATATAGCTGGCATGTAGCAAGAATAAGAATTTGACTGCAAGTCTGGCTGGTAAAAATCTCATCTGCTTTCAAGGCCATAATGAACTTTTTATTTAAAATGAGGGCCTTGAGACATATTGGTTAATGTGTTTCGTAGAACTTTCATTAAGATGTTCCATAAGATACTGATTCTGGGGAAACAGGCCCAGGATTTACAATTTACCAAGAACTCTGACTCATTAGTTGTAGAATTAAAGAATGAGGAAATTAATTGGTTTTCTAATGGTTTGCTTTCTTATGAATAAAGAAGAAAACAATGGAACTTTTCTCATTTAAATCAAAAAGCCTGAGTAGTTCACCTTCTAAAATCTGAATAACATTTTGAGTTAGACATCCCAACTTTTAAAGATGAAGACAGGCATAATGGGTAATACAGTGTTTTATGAAGCCTCAGATCTCCAAAATTAATGAAGATTTTCTTTTTCAGCATGACTGAAAATTAAGCAGCCTGGTTGCCAGGCTCCAAAATGGCCCCCAATGATCCTTGCTTCCCGGCATTTATAATTTTATGGAGCCCTCTTTTACATCGTGTGAGAATTGGTCTGCATGACCAATAGAATACGATAGTTACGTACTTCCAAGGGTAGGTCATAAGGACATTGTGGATTCTGACTCTCTGGGATCACTTGCTTGAAGACAGCCAGCTACCATGCTTTAAGAAGCCCGTGTGAGGGCCGGGCACGGTGGCTCAAGCCTGTAATCCCAGCACTTTGGGAGGCTGAGACGGGCGGATCACGAGGTCAGGAGATCGAGACCATCTTGGCTAACCCGGTGAAACCCTGTCTCTACTAAAAAAAAAAAAAAAAAAAAAAAAAAAAAAAAACAAAAAACTAGCCGGGCGTGGTGGCGGGCGCCTGTAGTCCCAGCTACTCGGGAGGCTGAGGCAGGAGAATGGTGTGAACCCGGGAGGCGGAGCTTGCAGTGAGCTGAGATCCGGCCACTGCACTCCAGCCTGGGCGACAGAGAGAGACTCTGTCTCAAAAAAAAAAAAAAAAAAAAAAAAAAGCCCGTGTGATAAGGAGCCGAAATCTGCTACCAACCACATAAGTTCACAAAAATATTGTTCAGCCCCGTTAAGCCTTCATATGACTGATGTCTCCCGTTGCTTTGAATTGTAACCTCATGAGAGATACTAAACCAAGCTACCCAGGGAAGCCATTTTAGAATTCCTGACCCCCAAAAAAGAGAGAACATCCTAGCTGGTCTCCTTGATTTCTTTTAATTTCCGGAAACACTGAATTGTTGGATGTTAGGAATATTATAAAACTTAAGGATACTGTTTAATAGTTCATCGTTGTAAACAGGTGTGCATGTATACACATACACGCACATACACATGCATGTGGGATCAGCAACATAATTTGCAAGGTCCAGCACAAAATGAAAGTACAAGTCCTTGTGTTCAAAAATTATTTAGAATTTCAAAACGGCAACAGCAGGGCCCTAAACTAAGGTCTGAGCATGAAGTCATGTGCTTAGGTTGCATGCACGTGAAACTGGTCTTGTGTGTGTGCGTCAGTCACAGCTAATATTTGTGGAGTGTTTCCCATACCCCATATGCATACTCCACAATCATATCTTAAGTTAATCCTCACACAACCTTGTGAGGTAGGGCCTATTATTACTCCAGTTTCAAATGATGAAAATGAAGTTTAGAGATGCTGTTAACTTACTGAAGTTCAAACAGGTATTAAATGACAGAACTGAGATTCACACTTGCATAGAAATTCCTGAGTCCAGACTTAAAATTGCTACATTGCAACTTTAAGGATATTGTTCCAGTTACTATTACAGCTTTTAAAAAATTACCCCCAAATTAAGCAGCTAGAAACAACCATTTGATTTTGCTTACAATTGTGTGGGTTAGGAATGCAGGGAAGACTCTGCTACACAGTTCTCACTTGGAGTCTGTGGTGAGGTTGCAGTCGGATTCTGGTTGGGGCTGCAGTTGTCTTGGAGGTTGGACTCTGCAGTTGACTGGGAGTTCAGGTGTCAGAGAAATCACACTTGGATCCTCCAGCATGGCAGGCTCAGAATAATTGAATCTCTCCCATGGTGACCCACTCCCCCAGAATGAGTGTCCCAGAAGAACCACACAAAAGCTGCATGGTCTTTTCTGACTTAGCCTTGTAAATCACGGTGTTGCCTGTGTTGGTTCTAAGTTACTAAGTAGGTCCATGTTCAAGGGAAGAGAATGTAAACCCCACATCTCAATGAAAAAAAGTATCAAAGAATTTGTGGATATGTTGTAAATCACCACAGAAATTAGCTGGATGGTTATCTGGAGTCAATGTGTCTGTTTGAAATTTGCCCCCATTAAGGAGCGGCTTAATCTAATGAAATTTAAAATAGTCTGGATAATTGTGGGTAAGTACAGATGAGATTTTATGATTAATTATTGTGGACAACACTGATAGAAGAAAAATTAAACTAACAGTGCTTGTTTATTTTACTAATTGACTAAGGCAGTCTAATTTGTAAGCAAGCATGTAGCAAAACCTTACAGGGAACATGATTTAACCTTGAGTCTTACCTTAATAATTAATATTTACATATGAAAGTAGCATGGTATAACTTGTCTTCACAAAGATATTAAGGACAATTAATAAACATAATGACAATTATGTTTATTCCTCATTGCTTTGTATATTGCAAAGTTGTATTTGTATTTCTGAGGTGAAATGAATAGCTTAATGAGCTGCCATTTTTTTTAAATTTGTGAAAAATATACTTAACAATGATTCAACATTGTATGTGTGTGTGAGAAGAAAAAAAAGAGAAAGGCAGAAAGAAAAATGGATAAGAATTAAAGATAAATGATTTAGACCAGGGGTTGGCAAACTACAATGGCCAAAAACTGCAGCAGCCAAATCTGGCCTGTTACTGCTTTTTCTGTTTTAATATAGCCTGAGAGCTAAGATATTGTTTTGGTTTGTTTTTGTTTTTTTTACATTTTAAGTCTTTTGTTAAAAAAGGAAAATAATATTTAATGGCATAAACATTTATAAAACTATAATGTCTATAAAATTTTATCAGAACACAGTCATGCTAATTCATTTCCAGATTGTCTATGACTACTTTAGCACAACAATGGCAAAGTTGAGTGGTTGCAATAGAGACCACGTGGCCCACATTGCCTAAAACATTTACTGTCTGCCCTTTCACAAAAAAAAATTACCAACCCTGATTTTGACAAAATGAGAGTTAAGAGAACTGAAATAATACATAGAGTTATTCTTATTAGCATAAACTACACAGCCACACAAAGCCAATTAATAATGCTGAGAGAAATAAGTTTGTGAAAATTTTAGTAAATGTTTAAAAATATAACAAGGTTTTTATAGACATCAAAAATATATATAAATAACAAAGTTTATTTCTCTATATAAATATATCTAAATAATATAACAGTTTTTCCCTGATTTTATACCTATGTTAACTGAGATACTTGTCCTACAACATCTTTTTCCATTTTAGTAAATGTTTAAAAATATAACAAGTATTTTTGCTGATTTTATACATATGTTAACTGAGATATTTGTCCTACATCTTTTTCCATTCTGCCAACGTAAAGCTGCAAATTCAAACACACATCTTCAATAATAATAATTTTCAATAGTTACAAATCAGAGGGTTTAACAAGCAGAGTTTTCATAAATGTTTGTGCCACAGATGTGAAAGTTTACAGAGAATAAAGCTGGAAATGTTTTTTTCCATGTACTCCTTTATTTAATGCCATTCTGTAAATTATTAAAGATATAGGTGTTCTGTGCAACAGAGTTTCTATTGTTTTAGCTATCACTAGCAGAGGATCAATGTGCTGACAGGTATCTCAACTGCAGATTACAATTTCAACCAGAGACTCATGAAGCTGGAACATTAGAATTGGATTGTATATATTTTTCTTTAGTCTAGCTGTGGAAATAGACGCCTCAATAAAGAAAAGCACTAATGACTACAGTTTGAATTCCCCCTCTAATAGACATATCCAATCACAAGTTAAATGACACAAGAACAGCAGCTTAGATACAATAAATGCAGAGTCTTTCACCTCTAAGCTAGACTGAATTTAATCTACTGCGAATGACATACTGATTTTCTCTCCTATGGAAAATCAATCATTCAACATCTTTTCAGGGCTGATTGTTAAGTCTGTGAGAATGGATGGAATCACCCAGCCTGGGGACAGAGTCTGAATGTCTCATGGAATAATACCTGGGCCAGCACTCTTAAGAGCTGAGGCATGGACAGGGAGGAGCAGAAATGACCCTCAGACTGCAGAGCATGGAGCCAAGAGAGTTCCAGAACACAGTGCCCAGGTGGGATAGTGAGACATCAAGTGTCTCCTGAGGTGAGTTGCCTATGAAGTATATTAGCCAAAAATGCTTGAACTCTAATCAAACTTTTTACAATTAACTTTTAGCAATGAGGAAATGAATATCATGAGAAAAAGTCTGACAAAATCAGAATGTGAGGTTTTCTATAAGAAGATTAGCCTGGAGTCCTGGAAAAGTAAATATAGAGGCAGAGTGGAATGAGGAAGGGGTAGAAAAAAAGATTATGAAAATATTCTTTTATAAAATACGAAAACTGTTTCAATTTCTAAAAGTGTCTTAAGTTGACATAAAATTGAGTGTATTTATCATGTAAAACATGCCTTTTCGAAGTACGTATACAATGTAAAATGGTTAAACCTAGCAAGTTAACTTTATTACCTCACATCTCATTTTTATGCAGGAATACTTAATATCTACTCTCAGCATTTTTCAAGGATACAATAATATATCATTAACTAGAGTAATTATGCTATTCAATAAATCTCTTGAACTTATTCCTCCTATAATGTTGTATTCTTTGACCAACAATTCCTAAACCCACCTACTCAACTCTCCCAGCCTCTGGTAACCACTCTTTACTCTCTGCTTCTAAGAGATCAACATTTTTTCATTCCAAATATGCGTGAGATCATGCAGTATTTCTCTGTCTCTGGCTTATTTCACTTAATATAATTACCTCCTGGTTCATCCTTGTTGTCATAAATGACAAGATTTTGGTTTTTTTTATGGATGAACGGCATTTCATTGTGTATATACCATATTTTCTTTATCCATGCAACCACTGATGGACACTTAGCTTGATTCCATATCTTGGCTATTGTGAATAGTGCTTCAGTAAACACGGGAGTGCAAATATCTTTTCAACATACTGATTTCATTTCCTTTGGATATGTACCCCTTAGTGGGTTTGCTGGATCTTACGGTAGTTTTTTTTTTTTTTTTTTTTTTTTTTTAGGAACTTCCATACTGTTTTCCATAATGACTCTACCAATTTAAATTCCTATCAATATTGTGCAAGAGTTCTCTTCTCTCCACATCTGCGCTAACAATCATTATTCTTTTGTCTTTTTGATAACAGACATTTTAACAGACCTGAACTGATATCTCATTGTAGTTTTGATTTGCGTTTCTCTGATGATTAGTAATGTTAAACATGTTTTTATATATCTATTGGCCATTTGTATGTCTTCTTTTGAGAAACATCTATTCTAGTATGTTGCCCATTTTTAAATCAGATGGTTCATCTTGCTATTAACTTGTTTGGATTCCTTATTTTTGGATATCAATTTCTTATCAGATGTGTAGTTTGCAAACATTTTCTTACATTCTGTAGGTTGCCTCTTCATTTTGTAGATGGTTTCTTTTGCTGTGCAGAAATTTTCTAGTTTGATATAATCCCATTTGTCTAGTCTTGCTTTTGTTGCCTGTGCTTTTGAGGTTTCATCCAAAAAAAATTATTAAACAAACCAATGTCACGGAGCTTTTCCCCTACATTTTCTTTGAGTAGTTGCATAGTTTCAGGTATTACATGTAAGTCTTTAATCTAGTGTGAGTTGATATTTTATATGATGTGAGACTAAGGTCTAGTTTTATTCTTCTTCATATAGATATCCACTTTTTCCAACACCATTTATTAAAGAGACTGTTCTTTCCTTATTGTATATTCTTGGCACCTTTGTCAAAAATTAATTAGCCAATTAAATGTGTGGATTTGTTTCTGGGCTCTCTGTTTCATTGGTCTATGTATCTCCTATGTATCTCTTTTTGTGTTAGCACAATGCCATTTTGGTTATTATACCATTATAGTACATTTTGAAGTCAGGATGTGATGCTGCCAGCTCTGTTTATTTTGCTCGGTACTGATTTGACTATTTGGGGTCTTTCATGGTTCCATACAAATTTTAGGACTTTTCTATTTATGTGAACAATATTGTATTTTGACAGAAAGTCCACTGAACTTCTAAGATTGTTTTGGGAAGTACAGATATTTAAAAAATGTTAATTCTAATCCATGAGCACAGGATATCATTCCATTTATGTCTTCAATTTCATCAATGTTTTAGTTTTCATTGTAGAGATCTTTCACTTCTGCAAATTTATTCCTAAATATTTTATTTTTTGTAGCCATTATAAAAGAGATTGTTTTCTAACAGTGCATTATCTGAAAAACAAATTAAGAAAACAATCTCTATTGTGTTGAGATACAAGTTTTTGTAAAGGGATATTGAATATTTTTAAATGCTTTTTCTGCATCTATTGAAATTATAGTATGGTTTTTCTCCTTCCTTCTGTTAACATGATGTATCGAGTTTATTGAATTGCGTATCTTGACCCATCCTTGAATCCCTGAGATAAATCCCACTTGATCATGGTAAATTATCTTTTCAGTGTGCTGCTGAATTTGGTTTCCTAGTAATTTGTTGAGGATATTTGTATTTATGTTCATAGGGATATTGGCCTATAGATTTCTTTTTTTGTTGTTGTGTTCTTCTCTGGTTTTGATATTATGGTAATGCTGACTTCATAGAATGACTTTGAAAGTTATCCCTCTAATTTTTTGAATAGTTTGGGAAGAATTTATGTTAGTTCTTCTTTAAATGTTTGCTAGACTTCAGCAGTAAAACCATCAGGTCCTGGTCGTTAACAGGAGACATTATTACTAACCCAATATCTTACAATATCTTACTTGTTAATGCTAAGACTTTCTATTTCTTCATAATTCAATTGATACATTGTATGTGTCCAGAAATTTATCAATTCCTTCCAGTTTGTTGGGATATAATTGTACATAATAGTCTCTTTTTTAGTTTTGTTGTTATTAGAGACAGAATCACGCACTGTTGCCCGGGCTGGAGTGCAATGGCACAGTCTCTGCCTCCCACGTTCAAGCGATTCTCCTGACTCAGCCTCCCGAGTACCTGGGATTACAGGCACCTGCCACCATGCCCTGCTAATAGTTTGTATTTTTACTAAAGACAGGGTTTCACCATGTTGGCCAGGCTGGTTTTGAACTCCTGACCTCGTGATCCACCCGCCTCAGCCTCCCAAAGTGCTGGGATTACAGGTGTGAGTCATTGTACCTGGCCTATTTTTTTTTTATTTTATTATTTCCATAGGATTTGGGGGAACAGGTGGTATTTGGTTATATGAGTAAGGTTTTTAGTGGTGACTTGTGAGATTTTGGTGCACCCATCTCCCAGGCAAGCAGTATAAGGCTGAAGCCAATTTTCTTATGATCCTTTGTATTAATGTGGTCTCAGTTGTAATGTCTTCTGTTTCATCTCTGATTTTATTAGACTCTTTTTTTTTAGTCTAGGCTAAAAGTTTGTTAATTTTATCTTTTGAGAAAACCAATTCTTCATTTTTTCATCATTTCTATTGTTTTTCTAGTCACTAGTTTATTTATGCTCTGACTTTTGTTATTTTCTTCCTTCTAGTAATTGAGTTGAGTTTGTTTTTGTTTATCTAGTTCCATAAGGTTCAATGTTAGGTTGTTTGAGATCCTTTTTTTTTTTCCTATATAGGTATTTATTACTATAAACTTTCCTCTTAGAACTGCTTTGGTTCTAACCCTTAGGTTCTGGTATGTTGTGTTTCTATTTAAATTTGTCTCGAATTTTTAAATAATTTCCCTTTTAATTTCTTTATGGATCCATTGGTTGTTGAGGAGAATGTTGTTCAATTTTCATGTATTGGTGAATTTTTCTACATTTTCTACATTTCTTCAGCTATTGATTTTTAGTTTTGTACCACTGTAGTTAGAAAAGATACTTGATATGATTTCAATCTTTTGATTCACCAAAACTTGTTTTGTACCCTAACATACGATCTACAACGGAGAATGTTTTATGTGCTGTTGGTTTTCTCAAAAAGCTAAGAAAAATGTGTATTCTGCAGCTGTTGGATGAAATGTTCTGTATGTCTGTTGGGTTCATTTGATCTAGTGTATAGAGTTTAAGTTCAAAGTTTCCTTAATGATTTTCTTTCTGCTTTATGTTTCCATTGCCAGAAGTGGAGTGTCGACATCCCCTACTATTATTGTATTGCAGTCTATCTCTTCATTCATATCTATTCATTCTTGCTTTATATATTTTGGTGCTTTGACGTTGAGTGCATAAATATTTTCAATTTTTACATCCTTTTACTGAGCTGACCATTTTATCATTATATAATGATCTTTGCATCCTTTTAAAGTTTTTGACTTGGATTTATTTTACCTGATAGAAGTATAGCTACTCTTTCTCTCCCTTAATTTCCATTTGCACAAAATTTTTTCATCGTTTCAACTTTCAGTGTATTCTTACAGGTAAATGAATCCCTCATACATAGCAGGTAGTTGAATCTTGTGTGTGTGTGTGTGTTTTTGTTTTGTTTTTTTTTTTTTGTTATCCATTCCAGCTACTCTGTTTTTTCATTAATTTATTTACATTCAAGGGAATTATTGATAGGAAGCACTACTGTCATCTTGTTTTGTAGGTCCCTTGTTTGTCTCTTGCTGCATTTCTTTGTGGCTAAGTCATTTTCTGTAGTGGTATGTTTGGGTTCCTTGCTTATTATTATGTGTATATCTACTATAGGTCTTCCTGTGTGCTTGTGAGGATTACAATAAATATTTTATAGTTATAAGTTATTATAAGCTGATAACTTCTTAGATCAAAAGTACTTTAACATTTTATTTCACTCCCTAGCTCACATTTTGAATTCTTGATGTCAGTTTGTTTTTATATTGCATCTCTCTTAAATTATTATAGCTACTATTTTATACCCTGCTTCTAGGGGTCAGTAGGGCAAGCTACCATTATTTTTAATAGTTCTTAAAAGATTATGTTATGTGAGGTGGTATGGCTCTGTGTCCCCACCCAAATCTCCTCTGGAATTGTAATCCCCACATATCAAGAGAGGGACCTGGTAGGAGGTAATTGGATCATGGAGGCAATTCTCCCATGCTCTTCTCATGATAGTGAGTTCTCACAAAATCTGATTGTTTAAAAGTGCCAGTCTCCCCTTTGCTTGCTCTGTCTTTCCTACCATCATAAAAGATGTGCCTTGCTTCCCCCTTCACCTCCCACCATGATTATAAGTTTCCTAAGGCCTCACCAGCCATGTAAAACTAAGTCATTTAAGCCCCTTTTGTTTATAAATTACTCAGTCTCGGGTGATATCTTTATAGCAGTGTGAGAGCAGACTAATACAGAAAATAGATAGTGGGATACTACTGTAAAGATAACCTGAAAATGTGGAAGCAACTTTGCAACTGGGTAACAAGCATAGGTTAAAATAGTTTGGAGGGCTCAAAAGACAGGAATATATGGGAATGTTTGGAACTTCCTAGAAACTTGTTGAATGGCGTGGCCAAAATCCTGATAGTGATATGGAAAATGAAGTCCAGACTGAAGTGGTCTCAGATGGAGATGAGAAACTTGGGAACTGGAGCAAAAGTCACTCCTGCTATGCTTTAGCAAAGAGACTAGTGACATTTTGCCCCTGCCCTAGAGATCTGTGGAACTTTGAACTTGAGACAGATGATTTAGGGTATCTAGCAGAAGAAATTTCTAAGCAGCAAAGCATTCAAGATATGACCCGGCTTTTCCTGAAAGCATAGTCATAAGCATTTACAAAGAGGTGATCTGATCTAAAATTGGAACTTATGTTTAAAAGGGAAGCAGAGCATAAAATATGGAAAATTTGCTGCCTGACCATGCAGTAGAAAAGAGACACCCATTATATGGAGAGAAATTCAAGCTGTCTGCAGACATTTGCATAAGTAACAAGGGGCTGAATGTTAATAGCAAAGACTTTGGGGAAAATGTCTCCATGACATTTCAGAGATCTTCACAGCAGCCCCTCCCATCACAGGTCTGGAGGGCTAGGAGAGAAAAATGTTTTTTTGAGCCAGGCCAACGGCCCCACTGCTCTGTGCAGGCTCAGTACATGGTGCCCAGCATCCCAGCTGCTCTAGCTCTAGCTGTGGTTGAAAGGGGTCATGGTATAGCTTGGGCTGTGGCTTCAGATGGTGCAAGCCCTAATCCTTGGCAATTTCCACATGGTGTTGGGCCTGCATGCGTGCAGATGATAATAGTTGAGCTTTGGGAGCCTCCACCTAGATTTCAGAGGATGAATGAAAATGCTTGGATATCCAGGCAGAATTCTGCTGCAGGGTTGGAGCCCTCATGGAGAACCCCTACTAAGGCAATGCAGAGGGTAACTGTGGGATTGGAGGCCCCCCCAGAGTTCCCACTGGGGCACTGCCTAGTAGAGCTGTGAGAAGAGGGCCACCATTCTCCAAATCCCAGAATGGTAGATCCACTGACAGCTTGCACCATGCACCTGGAAAAGCCACAGACACAAGATCTTGGGAGACCACCCCTGGCATCAGCATGCTCTGCATGTGAGACATGGAGTCAAAGGAGATCATTTTTCAGAGCTCTAAGATTTAATGACTGCCCTGCTGGTTTTCAGAATTGTATGGGCCTGTGGCCCCTTTTTTTTGGCCAATTTCTCCCATTTGGAAAGGGAACATTTACCCAATGCCTGTGCCCACATTGTATCTTGGAAGTAACTGCCTTTTTTATTGTACAGGTTCATAGGCAGAAGGGACTTGCCTTGCCTCAGATAAGTCTTTGGAGTTGAACTTTTTAGTTAATACTGGAATGAGTTAAGACTTTAAGAGACTGTCAGGAAGGCATGATAGATTTTGCAATGTGAGAAAGACATGAGATTTGGGAGGGGTTGGAGTTGAATGTTATGGTTTGACTCTGTCTTCACCCAAATCTCATCTGGAATTGTGATCTCCACATGTCAAGGGAGGGAACTGGTGGGAGGTGATTGGATCATGGTGGTGATTTTCCCCATGCTATTCTCATGATAGTGAGTTCTCATGAGATCTCATGATTTAAAAGTGGCAGTTTTCCCATTTGCTTGTTCTCTCTTTCCTGTGGCCATGTAAGAGGTATGCCTTGCTTCCCCTTTACCTCCCACCATGATTGTAAGTTTCCTGAGGCCTCACCAGCCATGCAGAACTGAGTCAATTAAACCTCTTTTGTTTATAAAGTATCAAGTCTCAGGTATAAAGCAGTGTGAGAACAGACTAATACATTGCATCTATATAGGTGAACGTTCTTTAATTTGGAAATATATACTACAGTGTTTAGGTAAATTCATTTCTGCAATTTACTTTAAACCAGTTGAGCACATATAATGATAAAACAATATTAACATGAATGTAGTAGGTATATGTGTGTTAATTCTACTTTTTTATGATTGAAAATTTTATTTAAAAATCCTTAAAAACTTTCTGAGCAAAGAAGAGATATGCCTTATCAAACCTTTTATCTAAGGTTTTCACTAGAATGACAGAATCCAGCTATGCTGCAAATGGTAGTGCAGAGAAAGAAGGAAGTGGAAGCTAGAGTGATGCCCTGAGATGCTGTATATAACCAAGAGGTTTTCCATTCCCTGGATCACTCTTATCAACAGCAGGGAAGCTAATAACATATCAGAAGCCCTGAACCCTGTGCTCTCTGTCCACTGAATCTCTCTTCTGTTTCCAAACTTCAGCTTATTCGGCTATTATAGCCTTCCTGATCATCTTAACAAGACCACGTTGAAGTTTTACATTAGTCCTTAGTTATACATCTCCTCTGCCTTTCATAAATATTTAAAATCTCATAAGGTTCTATGAAGATGAGCAACACTATGTTTGCTTCCATCTCTTTTGAGTCATATGAATCTTTTACTTTTATATTTGGAATTTTACTCTTAATAACTCTCAAGCTTTGGAGACTGTTTTCTTTCTGTGCTTTCAGGTTACAAGAGGTATGCCTATTTTAGCCCTTCCTTGGAATTTGCCTTCCCCAGATTAAGACAGTTCCCTTTGCTCACCATTTTTTCCAGGACTGCATGAGATCTTCAAGGGTGGTAGTCATTCTGTTCCAAATTCTAAAACACTCAATTGACTAGCCCTGAATTAGGTTCAAATTAGCAGATATCAAGTTTCTAACTCTAATTTCTGAGAAATTAATCAACAAAGAAGTATAGAACTTAGCTTTGAGTGCTATTTAACTCAGATAATTCAGCAGATACCTAAATTCCTCAGTACTCATTTTGCCTCTGTAATCTATGGAAAGAATAAGACATACTTTTCCTCCATTTAGCCACTTATATTTTTATCCTCACTTAAATGTTGTACTTCCTCTATCCTTGATTTTCTCAGGTATTCCTTTATAACAATTATTCCACATTATCTCTTGCCCACTTTTGCCAAAGGTTGCCAAAAAAATGAGGAATGGAGTCAAGTAGAGAACAGAAATCTGACTTCACAGTATCACGCTGCTTTTCCTTCTATCCAACATGAAAAAACAGGTGGGGGAGTGAGTGGCTTTCATTGAAAGAATCTGTTAGCTCCTGTTAATGAGGAAGGGGAAGGCTAGAATAAACATCACCCCTAAAAAATTAGGTGTAGGAATGCTGGACTTAAACCCCAGCCTCTAGAAGAGCAATCCTCGTGGAAATAACTAATGAAGAGAATTGGGGGACTGGGGAGAAAAAAATTATAAGGAAACTAAGCCCTAATCACACATGTGACTGCTTTGGGGTGTTACAACTCAAACCCAATGGGTTACTTTGGCTTCCTTTTGAAATTGGGTCTCAGTAGCAGTCAAACTATTGTCTAACTGGAGTAACTTCCATCATATTAAATGCCCAGCAAGCCCATTCAAGGGAGGATGCCTAGCACAAAGGAATATCCTGACCTGGGACTAGTACAGGTTCCACTATTTAATTTGTCAGTTGCACCGATGATAAACAGGAATGTATTCCTAAAGTCCTACATGTTAAGGCTGCTTATATTAGATTAACCCATATGAATAAGTTAAGAAGGAGTCCCCATAGATTCCCCTTTTCATCTAAAGACAAATTCATATGCTTCAACCTATAGAACAGAAGGTGGGATAATCATTTTAAGTAGAGGAATAAAACACATCATAAATGAGAAGATAGTAAGAGAGCATATAACTACTCTTTTGAACTTAAAACACTAGGTTCATATTAATTCTAACTTGAGGAAACATGATCTCAGAGCCTGGTTAGTAATTTGGAAAAATGTTTATAGAGGATCCAGATGCCTTGAAATTATTACGCTCAATCAGAAAAAAAGGAAGGAATATGGAAGCTACAGATGTGGACATTTGGCAAAAATCTAAATATTCAGGAACTGATTATTATACAGTTAGCTTGTGAGTATTTTTAAAAGGACAATGTAGTGATTGCTAAAGCAATAGTGTGCCTTGAACCAATAGCCAAAGCATACTTATCAGTGAAACAAGACAGAAGAATTTAGAAACACTAAATCTGGAAAATTACATACAAAATTTTCATTATTTCTAGATAATATAATTGTATAATCAGAAAATTATAGAAAATCAATTGAAAACCCAGTTGAATTAATAAGGCAGTTCAGTAAATTAGCTGAATAAAAGATAAACAAGAAAAATCAATAGCTTTTCTATGTTCTTCCAGCAACCATTAGAAACTTTAATGAAGGTGAATTCACAAAATGGCACCTGGCTGGTAAGATGTGAATCAGCCTTGTTCAGTTTCCCAAGAAAATAGCTATGAAAATGCAGAAATGATGCATTTTAACAATGCTGAAAATTAGGACTACAGGCCAACTAATTGCAGAAATCAGAAAATATTGGCACTAATAGTAAGAACTATTGAGATTAAATGATCGTTACAATGTATAGCCAAATTAGACACATATTTCCCATTATTCATCATTTATGGTTAAGTAGTTAAGAAATGGATTTATTTGTTACTTAGGCAATTATAAAAATGTAAGGTCAAACATCTTTCAAAGTTAAAGGTTAAATTTAAAACAATGTAAAATTAGAAAATAATTTGAAGAGAAACAAGGATAACAGCAAAGAAAAAGTTGTCTACATAGCAATAGGTAAATGGAAAAGGAGGATGAGGCGGAATGAGGTGACAGGAAGCAGAAGAAACAAAGGAGAGAAGAAAAGAGCAGTGATAGGAGGAAGAGTGAATAAAAAAATAGAAAATAAAAACAATATGGAAGTATTTGGCAAAATATACATTTATGGCAATAAATTAAAATGTGTTGTCCAGGCACGGTGGCTCACGCCTGTAATCCCACCACTTTGGGAGGCAGGGGTGGGCGGATCACATGAGGTCAGGAGTTTGAGACCAGCTTGGCCAACATGGCAAAACCTGTCTCTACTAAAAACACAAAAATCAGCCGGGTGTGGTGGCAGGCCCCTGTAATCCCAGCTAGCTGGGAGGCTGAGGTAGGAGAATTGCTTTAACTTGGGAGGCAGAGTTTGCAGTGAGCCGAGATCGTGCCACTGCACTCCAGCCTGGGCAACAAGAGTGAAACTCTATCTCAAGAAGAAAAAAAAAAAAGTGTCAAAGACAAAGTCTCCAGTAGTGAACCTTAAACAAAATACAACCAGACATCATAAGAATGACTGAAAAAAGTGACATTTTAGAAAGGTTTAAAAGTTTAAGCATACAAAAAGTTTTTTTCAAACAAAAAGAATGATTAAAAAGTATAACTAGCATGAGCCATTAAGTATTAAATAAGAGCAACAAAAATACAAGAGTAATTTTTTAAAAAATATAAGAAAAATGACAGAAAAGCCAGCAGGAAACAACACACCTCCCTCAATCTTTGATCAATGAGGAAAAATAATAGAAGTTCTAAACTGGATAATAATGTAGATCTGGCCAGGTGCGGTAGCTCATGCCTGTAATCCCAGCACTTTGGGAGGCCAAGTTGGGCAGATCACCTGAGGTCAGGAGTTTGAGATCAGCTTGGCCAACTTAGCAAAGCTCCATCTCTACTAAAAATACAAAAATTAACCAGGTGTGGTGGGAGGCACCTGTAATCCCAGCTACTCGGGAGCCTGAGGTAGGAGAATCGACTGAACCCAGGAGGTGGAGGTTGCAGTAAGCCGAGATCACGCCACTGCACTCTCCAGCCAGGGTGACACAGCGAGACTGTGTCTCAAAAATAATAATAATATAGATCTAACTTCAGATTCACATAGTTTTCAAATGTATATAGTTAACATTTACCAGAAGAAAACTTTTCTTTCATTCATTCCATAGATATTAATTGCTTACCTGTATGCCAATGCCCCTAATACCCTGACTCAAACATAGTGCTATTAAGTGTTAGAACAAGAGAACCCCAGGACTCCCCCAAAAGCAGAAATGTATCTGACTATACTCTGATCACAATGTAACAAAACTGGAATTGAACATACACACACACGCACACAGCCCTCAAGTGATCCTGGGGAGAAATGAAATCAACTGCAATTAACAATATTTAGAAATTTTTAAGTGAAAAAAATCATAAATTAATGACAATGAAAGCATGATATATGAAAATGTATGGGGTATAGGCACAGTTTAACTCAAATGCCAATACATAGCTTTAAAGTATTAGGAAATATCACAATAATCAAAGCACTTAACTCTAGACAGAAAGGTAGAACAGCATAAGTAAAATACATTTCATTAGAATACAGGAAGTCAAAAGAGACCATAACTCTCACCCCAATAACCAAAACAAATCAAGTAAGTTGCAACATCATAGCTTTTAAGCCAATTAGGAATCTGAAGATACAAAGAAATCTAAATAAATTAATTCATTAAATGAATGAGCCAAGCCTTTCATAGGAGAAAAAAAAAGACCACAGCTGCTTATGTTTCAGGCATAGTGACAGGAATGAGGACAAATGTACCACAGATGGGTTGAAGGAGGAATGAACAGAACTTTTAACAAACTTTTAACCACCATATGGCATTACACACTAGAATTCAAAGAAGCCCCAGTCAGAGTGTATCTACTCCCACATGCCAACATTTTCCCATAGTTCTTCACCTGGTACAAAAATACCACCCCAGCATCCCAAAAAGCTGACAGTCAGAACATACAGAAGAGGGAGATCACACATAGTTAGGTAAGCTGGTGGTTCACCTGTAAAGCACTAAGAAATTTCTGGAACCTTGCCAATGTATAATCCCAAACACTATTGAAAGGAAAAGTCCTGATCCCACCTTCAAGTGTTGAAGCCAGTGGTGAACTGAATCAAATGGAAGGCAAATGAATGAATGAATGAGTGAACAACTCAACAACAGATAACCACACTAACTCAGGTGCTCCTCTAGCAGCTGGCAAAAAAAAAAAAAAAGTAGCATGCTTTTTTTTAGAAGGCAAATATTAACTTTAGGGTCTAGTATCCTTTTATGCAAAATGTTCTCTATGTAATCAAACATTATGACACACAAAAATAAGCATAACACTGTGGCCCATGGTCAAGGTAGAAAAGTATAAACAGAAGACGACCCAGGAACGGCTCAGAGGTTGGAATTATTAGGTATCATCTTTAATTTATCTGTGATAAAAATGCTAACAGATTCTGGGGGAAATGTAGACAACATGCATGAAGAGATAGACAATTTCAGCAAAGAATTGGGAGCTACATGTTTTTTTAAAAACACAAATGCTTCCAGTGAAAATTCTAAAACTGGAAAAGAGAATATCAGAAATGTTCAGGGGAAGTATCAGGGCAGACATTCTCACCTTCTTCCTGATGTTAGGAGAGAAGCATCTAGTCTTTAACTGTTGAAGTATAAGGTTAATTGTAGACTAGAAGGGAGTGGGTTTTTTTTTCAGATGACCTTAAATGGAAGAAATTCCCTTTTTGGTTTGCTGGGAGTTTATTTTATTATAAATGAAGGTTGAATTTCATCACATGTCTTTTTTCCATCAATTAAGTTAATACAGTAAGCATCAGAAGTGGGATTCTCTAGAATGACTGAATCATGGAAGCATGGTGAAAGCAGTGTTTGGGGAAAGTGTGAGGAACAAAGAAAGATCAACTTTTGATGCCTAGGTAGCTACCAAGTCCCCTTGGGTATGAGACAGCAGCCATGCTATGATCAGTTACTAGAAGTGAAAGTTACCAATAGAATTTTAAAATGATAGACCCAACTCCTAAGGAATTTGCTCACTGGATACATAAGGAAATGCAAAATAATGATAAGCAAGCTAAATACAGTCATTTGGGGTTTTTTAAATCTGTAATAGCTAAGCTCAAAATAAAGCAAAATGTTGGGGTAGACACTGTTACTGCATCAGCCTTAGGGGTTTGGGACAATTTGAGCTACAGCATGTAGCCTTAAAGCCACTATGAAAGGGAAAAAATAATAGTGAAAAAACACTACAGTGGGAGGAAACAAAAAAAACTACTGAAACCAGGGAGCATAATGTGAAGAAAGTGTTTCATTTTGTAGTTCAGTATCATCAGCTTCCTGAAAAATCTTTACTAAATGGACTGAGTTACTAATTTAGAAGGCTCCTTAGTTTTGAATGTTGCAAAATGGAGGAGCATGGATTGATGCAAGACATACAGATCACTATTGAATAATAGATGACTATACAAATCCCCTGGGGGAAGGCCCTGCACATAGCTGGCAAGTAGACTACATCAGACCACTACTGGTAACCCAGGGAGGCTATCAATAGGTCTTGACAGGAGTAGACACTTACATGGGACAGGGCTTTGCATATTTGTGGTAGACGCAAATGCTCAAAACAACACAAATGACCTGAAACAGAACATACTATGCCAGTTTGCACCACTCAAGCTATACTCCCTTCAGACCGAAGAACACAGTGTATAGCCTATAGCATGAGGACAATTTAATGGTTATTCTTAAAATGTAACAACGGCTTCTATATCTGCATTTTCAGTATTTAAAATTTGATTGTGATTAAAATTTACATAAATATGATAAAATGTATGATTAACCTGAACACCTATATAAATTTTATATAACTCTTCATATTTGCTCTCTGTGTTCTTTAAACTCTAATAAATTACATCTTTTCCATAAACTGCTTGGTTTCTAGAAAAGTAGCACACACAGTAAATACACAAGGATCTATAATGATATGAGCATGATAGCAGAGAAACTAATTACAGGGATTTTTAAAAGCAAAATGCAAAAGGAAGGTAGGAGGGAAAGCAAAGAAAGAAATCATTTAACAAAACCATTTCAGCAAAACAAGTGATGAGAAACACGAAACGCTTAAGGCACTGATACAGCAGCAATTATATCCATATCTCCCATTAACTTTCTATTTGATGCCTCGGGGAGTCTTAACTCACAACCCTGGGAGACATCATTCTGGAAAGTTGGTTTACTTAGTCTTTTTTCTTTTAGAATTATTAAACTCATCATTAATGGTATTTTTTAAAAAGTAACATATACAAAAAATTACTTATAGTTAAGAATTTGTTTTGTATATGAGTGGAATATTTTGATTTTTATTGAGTATGGTAGGAGATGAATGGATCTCCTACTCATTCATGATTAATTCACTAATGATAAACATTCATTCCTTTATACTTGACAAATGCCCCCATTTTGTACAGTTTTACCACGTAGTGATGGAGGAAGTACCAGAGAAACTACAGGCCTCTCTCAGGCGAACAGCATCCAGGGATTCATGTAGCCATCTGTGTAAAGGCTGGCAAGAATATTTAAGTTTATCTGATTGAATGTCATTTTGATATGAGAAGTTTCAACTCCACTGATACCCACCCAGGACAGTTAGTTGCTAGTCTAGAGTGAAGCCACAATTTTCTCACCATATTGTTTTTGCTACTCTCCACTCCACCTACATTTCTTGATCTGTCATATTCTGCGTTAAACTGGGAATCAATTTATATTACTCAGGATTAGCAGACAGAATAGAATGTATGTGTATACGGAGAAAAAGATATTTATTATAAGAAATTAGCACATGTGATTATGGAGACCGGCAAGTCCAAAATCTGTGGTGTGTATTCACAGGCTGGAGACTGAGGAGAGATGATGATACAAATAAAATCCAAAGACATCTGCTGAAGAATTCTCTCTTGCTCAGGAAATTTAGTCTTGTTGCTGTATTTGGACCTTCAACTTATTGTGTAAGGCCCACCTACACTATGGAGCGAGATTCGTTTTACTCATAGTTCACACATTAAAGCGTTAATCTTATCCAAAAACACCCTCCAACCTGATATATACAATTGGCTATCACACGATCCCTCAAACAAATATTTTCCTGGTAATACACTGTCATTGATCTTTGCTAAAGTTGGGGGATTTAGACAGCAGACAAAACTTGGTTTCACAACTTTTTTCTTCCCTGAAGTAAGTAGAATTGAAGCCTAGACGGGAGCAGTGGTAAGCATCCTAGGAGATGGCCGGGAAGAAACAGGACAAACCAGGTGTGGGAACTGAAGAAAACAAAACACCATAAACTTGAAAGAAATAAACATTCTCAAAATGTAGATATTTTCATATCCCAATAATTTATCTACAGTAAGCATGTTTAAATTATGTAAATTCTCACATCCCTCAGTACCAGACTTAACTATATTTGAAATCACGACTATTTCATATTCATATTCATAGAGCCAATGGGACAGCCAGGTTTCCTAGAAATAAGATAATCAAATAGCAAGATGATATAATTTAGCTATTCTCAGGTCAGTAGTAGTCAGTGGCCCATAAGCAAAATGCAAGCTCTGTAATAAATGCCATGAAGGTCACAAAAAGCTGAAAGGCTTAAAGGCAGGGGGAGAAACTATATTCAACAGTTAAGGAAAATTCACACAAGGATCCCAGATACCTATCTACCTTGAGAAGTCACATAGGAAACTTTCATTCAAAGTCTCAAACTGTATGGATAAGGGATGAACTTAAAGATGTTAAAATTCCATCTCTAATTCTGACAAGGATTGATGTTTATGACAATGAAATTATTTAAATGTAAGTATTATCATTAATTATCTTCCATTTATGTCTTCTGGTTCATTTGGCTTTCTGATTCATACTTACAAGCATTAAGTTTACTTTGAATACAATTCAAGGACAGTGCTTTATTGCAAAATAACTTGCATGTGAAACTAGTCTTTTTAGGGGCACCATCTGTTCTTCGTGACACTTTAAATGAAGGAGATTTCAGTTGCTAAATATTCCACAGAAACATATGAAGAAAATTCAAAGGGTTTGGGTTTCTAAGAAAATACAATATCCCCTAAACATGAAATAAAGCCCTTTCTTCAAAGAGTTTGCAATAACAAATAAATGTTTAATTATAGTTGATATTCATAGACCTTCTCTGGAAAAGCAAAATAGAATGTGTATTAGATAAATCTTTTTGTAAAGCAAGTGCAATGATGAAAGTCAGTGGCATTCTTATTTATAATCATGTAAGGGCAGAAACAAATGGTGGTTAAGCAACTTGCCCAAAGTCAAATGGTTCTGAAAAGGCTATTTAATTTGTTCGCCCTTACTCAAGATGAAAATATGAGTCAATTGTCCAAGGACAGAGCTGAGCCACAGAAGACAAGTTGTCTAATGGCATATCTTTGGAGAGGTTATTGAGACTTACTAGGCCTTAGTGTCTCACTTTTAAATATCTTGAATATGCTAGAACATCTCACAGACATAATTAATGAATATTAGTTAGATTTCAAAGTCATTGCAAGTAAGAAGTTATCTGATAAATAGTAGGCATAAAAGTACCGATTAGTAATGTTTTGAGCTGCTTGGATGAAAGGTTTTCATGAACAGCTCAGTTGGACTATTACAAAGGAATTGGAGCTGCCATCTTTTGTGAACCACTTTAATCTGTAACAATCTACCCTGTCAATAAACCAGTTAAACTGTGGCTTTGTTGGAGAGCTAGGGTCAGAAAGTTTATTGTAGATTGTCATTTTGCTCTCTACATGGTGCGCCACACATCATTTTAAAATGATACACTGTGTTCAATATTTTACATGACTGGAGGATAACTCTAGACTTGAATTTATTGCCACATATACTTGCAGCTAAATCATGCATTACTTCAACCATTATTTTCAAGATATCAGCTAGCATAACTGATGCTAAACCATTTTATATATAAATTCATTTTGTCTCATCGTTCATTTACTACTTTATCGCTTTATGGTTATCTAAACTATTTTATAGCTGGAAAATTTTTGACGCCTTACATACAATATAATTCTGTTAGAGTAGGAGGAAGAAGAAAGAAAACCAAGACTTGCACCCTTTAATGCACCCTTTATGAAAAGTATTTTAAGAGGTTTGATTTTGTTTTTAACTTAGAGTCGCTATGATTTGGGGAAGAGCTTTTTGTCTTGGGATAAAAATCGATGTTGCCTTATTGCAAATATTTGTTTTCAATATGGCTGAGGAAAAATCAGGACAGAAGCCATTTGTTATATGTATCTCTGAATTGCTTATATCTTGTGTAAATATCAATTCATCCTGAATTTCAGTTAAATTTTAATTGTCCTCAACATTCCTCACAGTGACTATTTCAACACTTAAATGTCAACAATAATCTTATATTCCAAGGTTTAAACCAACAACCTCACTCAAAAAAATCAATGAGGTTCTTTCCAAGACATTGTATTATTTAGCACATAGAGAACTGAATAAACCAAGAATTTTCTTATTTAAAAGAAAGTTAGCTTATATAGGCGAAGATCATGCAAGATTATAGCAAGTATCTCTTTGAAGTTAAAATACTGACTGTCAGGAATCCAAAGACAGATTTGTTCACAAAATTTTTTTTTCCTTTACTTCTCTGAAAGTGTTTTGACAGTCTAGCAATGCAGTTAAGTAGAGAGAGACCTGGGTTTGTAAGCATAGTAACTCCTGTTCTATTTATTTCCTCACAATTTAAACGGAACCGTTTAATGTGATATGGAGCCCACTAATTACTACAACTTCTAAACTTCCTATACCTCAAAGTCATTCAGATGTAGTGTTACATTTGGTTAGAAATCAAATTATCCAAAGCAATTGTGCACAATTATTTTGTGTGATATATGCTTGATTTATATGGCATGTTTTAGCACTGAAGACCACATGCCAGTAGATTATGATTAATGAAATATCATACATCTCGATAACAATCTACATAGATTAAATACATGATTGCTTCACAGGCATTTACTTCAGAATAACTTCTGGAGGCACTATGTGTAGTATTATATCTCAGGTAGACATAAACCATACAGATGATCCAGGGAGCAGAGGAGCCAGACATTTGTGTCTCTCTCACTCAGGTGAAGATAAAGTCCATGTAACTTAAGACAAATGGTATCTGCTTCTCATCCCTCTTCCCACCTCCATAAAATAAAAAATGATGATACTTTGCCAAGGATCACAGGAATGCCAGAATATTAAAATATTATCTTGTTCATCTACTCCATAAGAGTCTGAAACAAAATGGTCTATGTAAAGTGTACTAAGATCATTTTATTTTCCAATATAATTTTATATTCATTTGTAGTTACCCTGTAGGGAAAATAGGTCTCTAGTAAATTGGCTAAAATGAAGTCTTTAGTAAGCCTGTAAACTTACAGAAGGCCACAGAGGGAAAGTGATCTTAAAATGCAGAAGCAACAGCTAAAGGCAAATAAACCTCCAGTCTACTTTGTTTATGTAATTTTGACGGCTCGAAAGTGAAAAGGGATGGGAATTATGTAAAAGAATAAATCATAGGTAGATTATCAGAAAGAGGAATTAAGGATTTCCAGGAATGTAACAAGTTAAATTACACTAATAGTGACATTAATGATTAAATGAAATCAAATAAGGTACTTACATAAAATATAAAGAAACATTCATTCTTCAGGTACAAAGCACAGTATCTTTGCAACTGCCAAATCTATGACCAAAATTTGAGAGCTTCTGTTCTCATGAGTAGGTTTATAGACCACTTTCACAGCCATCATTAACTTCCACATATAATAAGTAAATCATCCACCAAATTGTCCATCAATCCTTCTTGAATTTATCCATGTTTTTAGCTAACAGCACCTACTATGTGTCTGACTGAGATAAGCTCTGATTAGGAATATTAGAAAATCTCTTAATATGACTTATTTTAATATTTCAAAGAAGATAACTATCATCTCTGCTGGGCGCGGTGGCTCACGCCTGTAATCCCAGCACTTTGGGAGGTCGAGGTTGGCGGATCACAAAGTCAGGAGATCGAGACCATCCTGGCTAACACGGTGAAACCCCGTCTCTACTAAAAACACAAAAAATTAGCCGAGCGTGGTGGTGGGTGCCTGTAGTCCCAGCTACTCCTCGGGAGGCTGAGGCAGGAGAATGGCGTAAACCCAGGAGGCGGAGCTTGCGGTGAGCAGAGATCGCGCCACCGCACTCCAGCCTGGGCGACAGAGCGAGACTCCATCTCAAAAAACAAAACAAAAAACAAAACAAAATGAAAAAACAAAAACAAAAAAACTATCATCTCTGAGAATTATTCAAAACCAACGCCTATTTTCAGCTAGACTGTAAATTATTTAATTTCTAAAATAAGGTATAAATATCAGAACGGAGGAGATAAATTTAACTTTATTTGCAGATAACATGATTTGAAATTCCAACTGCTCAGGGCACATGTTCACCCTTTGAACAAATCACTACACTTAGGGAGTTAGGAACTACCCATGGTCTATAGCTTGGGCTCAAGGTCTGCCCCAGTAGGTACACATATTTGGAAGTTCCGCTAGAACTCTATGGAGTAGATAAGATTGGTTCTGCTAAGGAAGAAAAGGGTTATTAGCAGAATGGGGGAAAGGAATGCTAGATGATTTTTGAAGTCTTGTCCATTTGCACTGTAAAAGGTGGAGTACTTTGTACAGTGCCTGGTGCATAAGTCCTCACTGAATATTAGTTATTAAAAGTGGGGACCATCTTTCCCTCTCCAGAGGTTCATGTAAAGTAACTTTGACTGCCTTTTCAGAAATATCGAGAACGGTTTTCTCTCTCAATCTCTCTCCCATTAGAGAGAAAAATTACGTGACTGGAAAAGTTTAGAAAAACACAAAGCAAGAGTAACTTTCCCCTCCTAAGACTCCCCCTTTTGCAATATTCTGTGCCCAAGAGGGAGAGATTCCTCTTGTCCCTGCCACCATTCAGGATATAGCCCACGACTTGACCTCTAGAGGTCAAACCTACCTCTTCCTTTGGGTATAAACATGTTGATTCCCCATACATCTGGCCAAATGTGAGCTTTAAGTCTCATCTTAGATGGTCACCCCAAATACTTGCTGTGAGGATAGGTGTCAGGAAATCTGACTATGGTGGCAGCTCTATTACCTAGCTTCACCAGAAAAAAAAATCTATGATTCTGTATATTGCTTATGTCTATTTTTTTGTTTAATCCAAACTAAGAGGGATAGAGGTGGGATTAATCATTAAATATTTAAAGACATGTTCAAGATCGCCAGCATTAGCTGTTATTGTTATTGAGAAATGGCACAGCACTAAACAAGCAAGAGATTTAGTTACTACTCAAGCTTAGCTTAAATTGAGTCATAGACTGTAGATCAATCATAATGCTTTAAAGTTGTCTGATACAAAAATCAAATACACAACAATGTAGTCGAGGGGGAGGCACAAAACCTATTGAAGATAACAGCTGCAGTTTGGTAGAGTATAGCCTACTATCCTTAAATGTCTGTGATAAAACAAAGTTTATTAACCAAAGAATATCTTCTATACAAAAAAGCAAGCCAAACTCTACAATCTCAAGGTTTCCTATTCCGGAAAAAAACTAAGTTTTCAGAATAACTTGGGAATAGGAGTGAAATCAAAGTATCTTAATATGCGGTTAAATAAGTATCAGGATGAATTGAGCCCCTTTGAACATAAACTTAGATGCATACACTGCCTCAAAGAAGAAAGCCAAGCAGAAAGGACAGGAGTCAACATCAGAGTCAGGGTCAGAAAGGAAGGATGCATGACAGACAGAGACGTTTTGCATTCAAAGGAAAAGCAATGTTATAAGGAGACAAAAGTTTAAATATATGAGAAAGTCTTCCCATATACCCCCAATTCTATTTCAAAAGGATTAATGTATACAAAAAGGATACAAATGGATAGTTTTCTATATTGTGAATGGACAGACTAGATGACCACTGAGGTCTCCCACCTCCGTGAAACCAAAAAATTATTTAAAACAAAATATTGGTCACTCTTGAATAAAACGAAAGAGGTTTTATTTAATGCTTTTATAGTTGGTGTTTTACTACTCAAATTTAAACATTCAGCCCCAAAGAATTTCAGAAAACTTACATATGAAAAAAATATTAAACAATGATATAAAGGTTGTTTTCCCTAAAAGAAGTCAGACTATTTTGTCAACAAAAAAATATGAATCTACAAAAAGAAATAATAAATAAAACAAGTCTCAAAGGAACACTTACACACTGTTGGTGGGAATTTAAATTAGTTCAACCATTATGGAAGGCAGTGTGACAATTCAAAGAACTTAAAACAGAACTACCATTCTACCCAGCAATCCCATTGCTGGGTTTATACTCAGAGGAATGTAAATCATTCTACCATAAAGACACATGCAAGTAAATGTTCATTGCAGCACTACTCACAATAGCAAAGATCTGGAATCAACCTAAATGCCCATCAATGACAGATTGGATAAAGAAAATGTGGTACTTATATACCATGGAATACCATGCAGCCATAAAAAATAATGAGATTATGTCGTTTGTGGGAACATGGGTGGAGCTGGAGGCTATGGTCTTTAGCAAACTAATACAGGAACATAAAATACCTTACATTCTCTCTTATAAGTGGAGGGTAAATGATGAAAATTCATGGACACAAAGAAGGGAACGACGGACACTGGGGCTTATTTGAGGGCTTGAGGGTAGAGGGTGAGAGGACGGAGAGGAGAAGAAAAAAAAATACTGGGCACTAAGGCTTACTACCTGGGTGACAAAATAATCTGTACAAAAACCCTCCGTGACAGAAGTTTACCTGTATAACAAACCTGCATATGTACTCCTGAACCTAAAAGTTTTTAAAAAGTCTTTACTACCACCAGGACAGAAAGTATTCTACTTTCACTGCTCCATCAAGAATTGAAAATCTAGAATATCTATAATCTAAACATCTTAAATTTATTAAGATAACTGTACTTATTAACCATAGAATTCTGCATTCAAATAAAATTTAAAATCATCATGTCAATCAATGGTAGCAAAGTGATATTTATATACAAACAAAAATAGTTTGAATTTGCAAAGGCAGTATGACTACTCTTGTATAAGGTATACATAACAGATACAGAAATAATTATTAACAAAGAACAGTTAGGGGTACACAGAATATTTGATAAGCCACCAGGAATACACCAAAAATGCAAATCCTTCCTCATGATGTCATGGTTGGATAAGTAATTTCCTAACTTGCATATGTATATAACATATGTACAATAGAGAGGAAAAAAAGGGGGACTGTTTGAATTTTTCTCTGCTTAATGGGAGAACAAGGACTGCCTTAGAATTTGAACTAGGATATGTTAATGAAATATTTTAATTCCAAATCTTATTTCAAGACCTATGCAAAGTTTTGAGTATGCCTAGGAGGAATGTTCTGAAGAGTAAAAGGTAATTAGCATGATATCAGGCAAGGGTCAAGGAAAGATAGTCATAAGGAATCCCCAAAACAGAGATGCCCCGGAATTGTAAGAATAGGGGGTTTAGGTTTTCTTCTATTGTCTGCTATGCTCTAGGCTGCCACCATGATTTTAAATGTTCAATGAAAGTGTGATGTACGTAAGTGTTGTATTGAGGAATATGGGAGGCACATGTCCCTTCTTTAGCAAAGTTTATAGAAGTCAAACAGTAGTTTCAAGAGCGAATACAACAATCAGAGATTAAGTACTCAGCACGAAATCCCAAAGAGATACCTGTGAGGAAAAAAACACACCCCCTCCTGACATCTTCCATATCTAGAACCTCCTAGAAATCTGTGAAGATCTGTTTAAGGGATATTTTAGACTCCCCACAGTAAGTGGAAATAGAAGCTTCAGTCATTCTATTAGGATATTTTTTTGAATGTTTTAGTCATCTGACGAAAGGCTACTTACTCTTAAGGAAGTTTTAACAGTATTAAATACAGTAATAAAGTAAAATTAGTGCACTACTAGAGTTTACTGAGAAATGAAATTCAGTGTTCTGCTTTGAAGTCTGGCTGCTACACAATAGCCAAACTTTCAACTTCGTGGTATGTTTGCATACAGACATATGGCTGGATGGTCCAGTATCTTCAGATAACTTATTTAATTTCTTCAGGCAGCATTTATTTTGTTTTGAGCCACTTAAGATTCTCAGTCACTTCCGTTCTTGCCTTTTGATTATAAATTAGTTTATTTTCTTCAATTAAATTTGCCCAGGGTTGTCAGCTGACCCCATAGTGTGAGCTAAGGCACATATGCATCAACAGTGCTTTGGGGTTCTACCTTTCTAATACATATATTTTCGAGTTTAGGATTTATAGGTCTTGGAGCTCAAATACAGAATTATTCAGTTTCTTGGCTCTAATGCAGAAGCAAACTAATATTCCAACAAAAGTATACTTACGCAGTGAAACAGCCATGTTTTTCCTATCAAACGTGGAAACAGATAAAGTAGGTTAGGACCCAGGCTTACCTGATGAGTGTAGGAAGAGCTCTGCATAAGGATAAAGCTATCATTTCCCTGCATGAGGAAGTGACAGTAAGACATGCCTATGTTTGAACCATCATATTCTAACTCAGTCCTTCATAAGGTCAAATTTTATGGACGATAAATGTTGCAAAGAAAGCAGGACTACAGTTTTCACTCTTTTAACAAATAAGATATATCTACTGCTAGAACTCTATGTTATTGATGTCATATAAGATCCAATTTATCCAATTGGAATAACAAGAAAATGCGGTAAGAACCATTTACATTGTGCAATTGATAATCCTCATGAAACTCTCATGTAAAATGATACTCCTCTTTGAGATAAATTGTTGAAAACTAAAGACAGTGACATTTTACCTCAAAATTTCCTCTGCCCCTCAAAGTACCAGTTTCTTAGCCACCAAAAGGCACAGATTAGAAAAAGCTGTAAAATGTACCTAATTTCTCAAATCTATGTGCTTGATATGAAATAATAGAGAATCTGTATTCCTGGCTTTATTCATCCTACATTGATCAGCCAAACAAGAATATGGTAAAAAGGGAGGTAAAAATATATCTTCTCAATTTGTATTGTTTGCAGATTAACATTCAGTACATACGGCTACCATGGTAATAAGTTAAAATAGTCATAAGATATGGTGAAAATTTTTAAATAATTCATGTCTCTAAACTATGAATGCAGAATTTTTAAAGTTTCTATTTATAGTCTTTAAGGGAACCTAGGATTACACAAGAGTATGCTTTTATGTGAGTACAAATTCAGAAAGTTATAGAAAATTAATGATGAGAAAGCAAGCCTAAATGTGATGTTATCTTTTCTCTCAAGGCAAAACAGAATGATTCAATTATTACTATTATTCCCCTTGTTTTCCTATTCATAAATAGAAACAGTGATCCAGTGTTAACTCCTACTGAACAGGCAGTCCACCTGCAAAGACCAGCACCCAGGCTCTCATGACATTAAGACAGAACAGGGTGATTCACACCAGCAAGAGATTGTATTGTCTTCCTGCAGAAGATCATTACCCTGAGGAAAAAAGAATGGGTGAGAAGTCTTAGTTTTGATTTTTAAAAAAATAGGTTCTAATTTATCAGTAAAAGAAGTTATAAAACATGGGGTAACTTTGAGCATACCCCTTTTTAAGTCTCTTCAAATGGGAAAAACTGCTCATGGCTTCCTGCTGATTACCTGCTTATGTATAGGTCAAGTGTTTCAGAATGAAAATCCTGATGTTTTCTGGGCAAGCTCACCTTCTCAAGGTCCAGATTGTCATGTGTCAGGGGATAACAGTTACACATCTGCTTCACCTGCCTTCCTAACTCTTCCTCACCTGCTGTTGTCTAGTGACCCAGCCATTGAATGTCCTGTCCCGTATCTAACACATGCAGGATTTGCTTAGCCAACATAAATAGTGCACCCATTTTGGCCCCACCGGAAGTTGTTATAACATGAACAAGCTATCTGTCACTTTTATTATTTGGTTAATAATATAATGTCTAGAATTATTCTTAAGTTATTAATGAGTTTTGACTGTTCAGCCTCCTTTCCTAACCAATAGCAAGGAAGGGTAGTGAATATACAGAATATTTACATATATACATATACACATTATATATATGTATATATACACAAAATATACAAAATATTGGAGTATATGTACTTGCAGGGCAGAATTTTAAATGTCTACCATGTTAAGAAAATAAAAAATGCTATGGTTCTGATAAAATTAGAAAAGACTACATACATTTATATATATACATATATGTGTGTGTATATATATACATACAAAATATTGTGGGTATGTATACTTGCAGGGTAGAATTTTAAATGTCTACTATGTCAACAAGAAAATGAAAAAATGCTATGGTTGTGAGAAAATTAGAAAAGACTACATTCTATGAAATAATGCCTTTTTTTCCAAACTCTTGTTAGTTGCAAGTTTATTGCATTATGCTGGATTTCAGTTCTAAGGACTTCCCTGGATATTTTCTGAACACTTATAGCAATTTGACAAATATTAAAGTTGTGTCATCCTAAGACTGCTAGGGCAAGATGGGAAGATTTTATTTCTTTGTTCGTATTTGGTCTTATGATGGATAACTATTTTTTATTACTTCAGATAATTTCATAGAACTTCAATTTTATTTTGAAGGAAAAGAAATGGCTGTTGACAGTGCTTTAGAAATTAGGATTAAGCTGCCAGTAACCTTGATGTCAGGCAGTGGAGCAAGCAATAAAATGATGAAATGTGAGAAGACAGCCTTATCTTGGACAAAGTAAGACCCAGTCCTCTCTAGCGGAATCCATTAAAATCACATTTTGTTTATTCATTTGCTTGTTGTATAAAAATAAGAATTGATCTCTTTAAGTCTAATTTAGAAATTACTAATTTTGGTCTGTTGCTGTTGTCTTTAATTAGCCGAAAAGCTACTCTGAGCTATTACTACTACTAGAAAGTATCCAAGACATGGGAATTGGTCTTGCAGATATTTCCATTATTTTTACTCAACAGGGATTCTAGAGATAACTATTTTATATCCGATAGGTATTGGTTATGGACACTCAGAAATTTTAAATTGAAATATCTTCACAGAAAATTTCCTAATAGAGATTCCATTTATGTTTAGTCATCTAGAAATGATATTTCCAGATTTTTCTAGTGAAGATTGTTTTAATTTTATCAGCAAGAATTGCTTTGGTGCTTCACTGTTTTTCAGGATTTCACTTTCCTTACATAGGTTACTTGCTTCAAACCTATACAGCAATTACTGACATCAAACATTTGCATCAATTTTAACTAAAATTGTGTTGATCAAATCCAAATTCCCCATATTCTTATTACATGCTTAAGATCATTTATCTAAATGTATTTTTCTTAAACATTTAATATCTACATTTTAACCAAAGTTTCAGAATTTAATACCAATGTCACTTCAGAATGGTTTTGTTTTTGTAGTACCTTATTAAGAATACTCTTCATTTCAGTTGATTAATAGTAATATTTATTGTTTTTTTCTTTATATTTTTTCTTTCTAGTTTTGTTTTAGTAATCTTTTCAGTTACAGTCACCTTGGGAATCATTAACTCCTTTTCCAATTAGGGCTCCCTACCTACAGATGAAGGACAGGACTGAGCTTGTTCTCTCTCAGAAAGGAAGGTTCTTTTCCTTTGAGACTAAATTCACCTGACTGGGAGGTAAAAAGGTGTTTCTGGACTTAGAGTATGGAAACCTTAAATAGTAATCTGAACTGATCTTGGACATAATCTGATAAAAATTAGGTGTAAAACACTTATTACCATGGCATCTATATGAAGTATGAGAGATCCTTATGGTGATGGAGTATTCTACAGTTTGGCTGCATCAATATCAATATCCTTCGTGTGATATTGTACTCTGGGTTTATGTTGTTATTAGAGGAAACTGGATAAAGGGTACATAGAATCTCCCTGTATTATTTCTCTGCACTAGAACTACATGTGAACCAGAAATTATCTCAAAATAAATTTTTAAAAATACGCGTCTAAAGTGCTCACTTAATTCCTCTCTGCCCTTTTCTGTAAGTAGGCAAATGTGGAGAAAATCTGCCTAAGAATTGTCCAAAGTCCAGTTTTATTCAGAATTAAGAAAGCTCTGTTCTTGATTTTCTCTTGCATTTTGTCTCAGAGGTTTCTCTTTCATTTTGCATCAAGAAGCCTGAATTCCAGTCCCAACTTTGCCAATAAACAAATGACTTAAGCCATATCATTTTACTTTTTTGATTGTCAGTTTTATCATATAAAATGGGGGATTGAGCTAGACAACTTTCAGGGTTTTTCTAATGCTAAAATTCCATGATTCCAAGTATACTGAACTGGTGCTAAGTATTTATGAAGCAAATTATAGTAACTGACAAATTATCAGAAATGAGTTCTTAAGTAGAATATCTAACAAGGTAAAGGCTGTGGGTTTCTCAGGTTTTCATCTGTTGATAGCTTTGGAATAGAAACATCTCAGGAATCCTAAAAAAAAAAAATACAGTCTTCTAGCAGGCAACTAAAATTGGCCCATATTCCTATTACGCAAAACCCAGGTGACCTTTAACTGAATATTAATACTTTTTTAATGTTAATATTAACATTACATCTCAATATAAAAAATTTAAACCAAGCTCTCATTGAGAGGGAGCCATTAGTGACTATTAAGTATCTTTAACTTCACCAAGAATATTCCTTACAAAACTGTTTGCTCCAGTCATTCTTAACACCTCCAATACAGTGTAAAAACAAATGCAAACTCATTTGTGAAAATATATTCATCCAGTTACTTGCATGTTTTGCTCTCAGATTCTGTTGAAGATTAAATCAACCAAAGGTCACATGAAGAACATCACTGAATATTCTTTAAAAACGTTTTTGAAGAGATTGTCTCGATACTGGTTCAGGATCTGTTGCAAAAGGATTCATACAGGTTTAGCATGGATAGAAATATATCCTTTGAGAATTTAAAACCAGGAAAAAGCTTTCTCCTAAACAATGTCTGCATTTATTTATGTCACCTAATTTGAATTTATAACCTATAATGTTTTTCTCAGTCTTTGCAGTCTAAAAGCTCACACCTAAATTTAAAACTCAAACTTAGTACTATTAGTAGTATTAAACAGTTTTTAGTATATACCCCGAATTAAAATGAATATTAAGAATGAGGATTTCTGGGTCTACAGCAAGAGATTCTGATTAAGCAGGTCTGAAATCTGCCTTTTTAATGACTATCCAAAATAAACATGCTGCAAGTGATCCATTGACCTTTTGTTGTGAAATACTAGCTTAGTTTTAAATATTTCCCGTTTTTGACATTTCAAAGCTATCTACTTTTATAGCAGCAGCTTTATCATATAATTATTTTATCTTAATCTTATTTTCTAGAATTAAGCAGAATAAAAATAGTGTATCTTGGCATAAATATAAACTTATATCACAGGCAATTAATTTGAATTCAGTGAAGAAAACCATGGATGTACATCCTTGTATCCTAGGTGAGAGAAGACTTCTTAAAACTGCAAAGACCAAAAAAAAAATAATAGATTTCGTGGTATCCAAATTAAGAATTTCTATTCAATGAAGGATAACACAAATAGTTGGCAGATGGCAGACTGTATATGCAATTGCTGAAAGTATCAAAAGAATTACACAAGATTATGCTATCTGCACACACATACACTAAAATCTACCCAGACTTATGCCAACGAATAGAAAAAAATAGTGACCCCAGTGAAACACAGGCAAAGAACATGAATAAGCAATTCAAAAAAACAAGTATGAAAATGCTAATAAGCATTTAGTGCTTCAGTTCATTGGTCATGAAATTTAAAACAAAAAATAAGATATCACTTTACATTTAATAAGCTGGTAAACACTAAGAATATCAATGACTGGCAAGCATACAGTGACTTAAGGATGTGGCTACTCTGAAAACAGTCTGGCTGTCAAAGAACTTTGCCAGCCCTTCTCTTGCCCATAATGTTTTCTAGGTAGGAATTACACACCTATGATGTTCACCAAACCACCAGAAGTCCATATTAGGTCTTTGCTTGCTCCTTAAATCACCTCTCTCCTGACTTGAGGAGTGGCAAAAGCACCTCATCCCCCTGTGGCAGAATGTGAGAGTAGCAGAACACCAATAGCCCTCTCCCCAAACTGTCCTTCAAAATTGAGCCTGTGATCCTTTTGTACCCTTCGTGCCAGTGGAAAGGTTACGAATCATGCAGCCATCCTCCACAGTCTCCCACAATCTCCCTGGAATATCTCACATCATGGAGTTTTCTACATCATGGAATGTGGAATGTGGCATCTGTTAACTCAGTGCTTCAGCTAAATTTTCCATTTTGTTGAACTATTTCAGGTGCTTATATGGGTCCAACTGAACAAAAAGCTAAAACCAAGGGAAAACACTTGCTTTGATTTTTATCTCAAAAGAAAAACAGACTCATGCTACCAGAAGTGGATTAACTTTTACACTACACTTGACACTTGAATTTTTCTAGTCTTTTGTATTTTAGAAATAAAATATTCTAGATAGTCTAGAATCCAGTTACCTAAAGCCTCTGCAAAAGGACAACTGAACTTCAAGAGGAAGATGAAGTACGTAATTTTTTTTAATCATTATGGTTACGCTTCTGAAAGTTTGGTTTTAAAATAATTATATTTAAAATGTTAACTGATTTTTAAATGAAACTTATGAATAAAGCATAATAATTTACACGTCCAGATTTACCCTTCAAAAATTGAAGAAAGTGTTACATTTCAAACTTTTATATAATATAGAGTATCTTTCTCCAAAGAAATGAGATTCTTTTAAGTTCTAAAACTTGAGTCAATTTCTCTGTCTTACCAATATATTACTCAAGACTTGTAGAGCAGTAGTATCTCAAAGTGTGGGCAAGACCACAAGTCTCAGAATTACCTTAGTTATATGTAAAATATGCAAACTCCTAAGCCCCATCCCTAACCTATGGAAGCAGAATCTCATGGAACAGGGCCCTAGGATTTTGCATTTTTAAATGCATTCTTAAGCAACAAACTCAAAAGCTAAAGTACGTAAGTGTTCAAATTAAAATGTGAAAACCACTGTTGTGGAAGCTGCACTTGGGAAAGTTTTTTTTTTTTTTTTTAAATATAAACTGAATAGGGTCTCTAAGTTTATGACAGCCTGGCTTAATGATTAGGGCTATGGACTAGAGCTCAACAAATGTTTTTTATTCCCTGCGCCACCATTTCCCCTTAAAAATGATATCAGTAAATTATTTAAATTCACCGTGATAAGTAGGATATACAGTAATTCTGTTTTCTTGCCTCAGAGGCATGGCGTGAGGTTAATAACAGCTGCAAAATACTTTTGGCTCCTTAAAGACATTATATAAGACATTATATTACATATGCAGCATTTTTGTCTCCTATGAAAATAGAGCTAAAGTGTTCCTGAGAATTCAGCCTATGGCAGAGAAAACAACCATGACACAGCTTTCACAAGGGCAAAATTTTGTCAGTTGGTATCAGACCCAGCGAATGCTATGCTTCTATTCTTTGTGCAAAGACCACTGCCATCTTGTGGAAAACAGTCATTGTCCTTATCTTGGGCTTCTATTTCATTTGTGGGAAATGGTGACAAGATAATTTGGGTTTTCTGCTAGCGAAGATTCGTGGTTTATGAAGTCTTAGTCACCCTGAGGCCTGTTATCTGTGGCACATGAGGACTCAGTGAGGCCACGCTGAAGGTCAGGTAGTGTTAATGGAAGGAAGAGCTCTACAAACTAGACATCTCCCCAGGGCTTTGAACTATACATATCTCTCCAACAGGGTTTGCCACAAAAACCTGCTTTTATGTTCCATTATATTCTGGAATTAGGGCCAAAATAATAATATTAAATCCAATGTTGATTGCTCTGGGAAAAATTATGTCAATCTGTAAATGGTGTTTATATTTATCTGTCAAAAGAAGATTAGGGATTGCCTGCAAAAAGTAGATGAAATAGGGTCATTAAACAGTCCTGAAGTCTACCAAGTTTGATAAATAATTGTCATATTTTGACAAACATGATGAATTTTTAAATCTATCCTGTAAAAATGGGTTTTTGTAGAAAGACAATTCCTTTCTAACCTTTATCCTATTTGTTGAGAGGCTTAAAATTGGTACGAAACTATACCAAGAGATAATATAAGCAAATGTCTTTTATCCCAGAAGCAAAAACTTTGCCTTAAGTATTATTATTATATAGAAAAACACATAGTCTTTCTGGTCAGAAACATTGCCTTTTACCTTTAAAGCAAGGATTCCTTAAGAAACACCTTTTTAAAATTTGCATTTTTAATTGTGGTGGTTGAGTTAGTCTTAGGCAAAAAAAAAAAAAAAAGCAAACAGATGAAACTTGCCTTTGATATTCTAATCTCATCACTTCCATACTTTTACTCCCCCCACACTTCAAATATCTCCCCTCAGGAGATTTCTCACCTCTGTGTTGGGGCTGTAACTTCTTCTGTCATCAGATAACTTAAACTTATATTAATTTACACTAAAAAGTTAGAGTAAGTCACTCCAAAAACAGGAAAATATTTTGAAGAATTATCAGTCACTGCTTAAACCAAAAGGTAGAACAATTTTTTGTTGTTGATTTATTTATTCATTTTACCTGATTTTTTGTTTTTGCTGTTGTTACACTTTAAATTCTAGGATACATGTGCACAACATGCAGCTTTGTTACATATGTATACATGTGCCATGTTGGTGCTTGGACACAGGGTGGGGAACATCACACACTGGGGCCTGTCATGGGGCAGGGTGATGGAGGAGGGATAGCATTAGGAGAAATATCTAATGTAAATGACAAGTTAATGGGTAGAACAATTTTTTTAAAAAAATCTAGGAAACTTTGCAGCGGGGAGAGTTTGGTATGTGACTTTTCTCTCTAGAACCCAAGATTTCATTGTGTGGATAGCCATCTCTTCAGCTTATCGATTTTTAAAAGTTAAAAAAAAAAAAATCCTGAACAAGAGTAATATCCTAATTCCTTCAAACAAAATGATGTCCTCTTACCTCAGCTTCAAATCTCATCTCAGTGCAGTGTTTCATCCAAAAGAAATTACAGAGGTGTCTTGAAGAGGCAACGAAAAGAGGAACCGGGACGACTACTACTACACATACTACAGATAATTTTTTCTATAATCTTTTTTGGATAGATTTTTCTCTTACGTCCTTTGAATTGAAACAATCAATTCCCTAAATTTTTCATCTTTGTGTTTCCAAAAGCACCTCTAGCCTTTTTTTCCATTATTGACCTCCATTTTCTTATGTAAGCAGAAGTCTTCACACTGCAATTCTACCCAGTGTTCTGGTCAGTATGTTAGAAGCCCAGGAACCCAGCAGTGATAGCAAAGAACTCTCCTTTAGAGGGTGGAGAGAGGGTCAAAAATCATGAACATGTATCTTCAATATTTTTGCTTCTATAGCATCAAAGTAGTATCACATCAAAAAGAGGAAGAGTTCTTGTTTGAGGCCCATTTTATCCCAAGTCAGGGCTGATCCCTATTCAACCCTCTGAAGAGTAACAAGTATGAAAATAAATGGTGTACTAAAAGACAATTTCAGGTCTAGGTACAGTGACTCAATAAGCACGCTCCTCCTTCTGTCTGGAACACTATTTTCCCATGTCTGTTGGCCTAGCAAACTCCAAAACATGCTTGAAGAACCAACTATTAACACACCCTGAAATGGGTTCTCTGGCACAGATTGTTAGTTACTTTCCTTCCAGTCCATTATTTGCTTGTTCTCATAACAATAAAGCTTTCTATTTTTAAAGGGACAGCATACAAAAATAAATAATTAAAATATTTCTATTTCTCACTTATTTTTCCCTTAGGTATGGCCATAAAACTAATTCCTGGCCAATGGCCTACAGGCTTGAAGAATGGGTTAATCTTCTGAGCTGTTCTCTTAAGAGAATCCTGGGTGCTTTCAACTCTCCCAATTTCTCCTTCCTGCTGGCTAGAATGAGGATGATGGTGAGAACTATTGTGGACTATGAATTAAGGAACACACTGGTAATGGCAGAAAAAACAGATAAAAAGAAACTAAAGCCTTGAGACTGTGGAACCACCATACCAGCCCTGCAATTTTGTGCCCAGAATTGAGGTATGAGAAAAACTATTTCATTTAAGCTACATTAACTTTAGGTCTCAATATTCAAACTTAAGAACCCTCCAACATGTTCTGGTAGTACTTGGTGCAAGTTTCTCTTAAGACACTGGTGTCTTTGTATTCAATAATATTGGATTTCTTATCTAGAGACTCAGGTAGGATGTCTTATAATTACTTGTATTCTGGTGTTAGGTAGACTGTTTGAAATAAAAATATGCTGAATATAGATAGAAGAATGAGTAGTTGAGTGAATAAATGGATAATAGGTCATGTGATCAATTTGTATTCATTCAGATTCAGACATGTTTATCTTATGACTTAATAGAGTTCTCTGACTTGAGATTTAGAGAACAATATTTAAATTATAATAGAAAAAAAGAACAAACTTCAGGTATAAAAAACATAAATTAGGGAAAGGATGCCTTATCCAATAAATGTTGCTGGGAAAAATGGTGAGCCCCATGTAGAAGAATGAAGCTGGATTGGCTAAGGTCATTGGCTTAGGCAAATAATTTATCTGTTGCTTAGGCAAATGAAACAAAAATAAAAATAAATGGGACCTACTCAAACTAAGAAGTTTCTGTACAGCTAAAGAAAAAAGCATAATATAAACAGACAACCCACAAAGTGGCAGACAATATTCACGAACTATGCATCTGAGAAACAACTCAAACAAATCAGCACAGAAAAAACTAATAACCCCATTAAAAAGTGGGCAAAGAACATGAATAGACATTATTATATATGTCTATTCATAAAGTTAGACATTACGTATATTCTCAGAAGAGGATATACAAACAGCCAACAAACATTTAAAAATGCTCACTATCACTATTAGGGAAATGCAAATTAAAGCCACAATGAGATACCACCTTACTCCTGCAAGAATGATAATTTTTAAAACCCAAAAAATAGATGTTGGTGTGGTTGTGGTAAAAAAAAAAAAAAAAAAAAAAAAAAAAAAAAAGGAACATTCTGGTGTGAAGTGTTCACTGCTGGTGGGAATGTAAATTAGTATAACCAGTAGGAAAAATAGTATGGAGATTCCTTAAAGAACAACAAGTAGAAATGCCATTTGATCCAGCCATCTCACTACTTGGTATCTACCAGCCATAAAAAGGAATGAAATAATGTCTTTTGTAGCAACTTGGATGGAACTGGAGGCCATCATTCTAAATATGGAACCAGCCTAAGTGCCCATAGACCAATGAGTGGATAAAGAAAATGCAGTATATATACAATATGGAATACTACTCAGCCATAAGAATGAAATAATATCTTTTTGTAGCAACATGGATGGAGCTGAATGACATTCTAAATGAAATAACTCAGGAATGGAAAACCAAATATACGTTCTCACAAGTGGGAGCTAAGCTATGAGTACACAAAGGTATAAGAATGACACCACAGACTGGGAAGGTTGGATGGTGGGTGAGGGATAAAAGACTATAAATTGGGTATAGTGTACACTGTTCAGGTGATGGGTACACTAAAATATCAGAAATCACCACTAAAGAATTTATGTATCCAAAAACCACTTTTACCTCAAAAATGTAAATAAAAAATATTTTTTAAAAAAAGGGTAATGGTTAATTTCAGAGAAAAACATTAAAAGAATAAACTTTGGAAGAAAAAATGCTATAAAGGATTATACATGGTGATTTTCTAAAATGATTTATGTAAACACATACATAATTAATGACAACCACTTACTTCTCACGTAGGATTCTCTTTCTAATGAGCAGTCAACTCTTCAAAGTCCTAGTGCCAGTGCTGGTTTTGTCCTTATTTTGTCTACTTTCATCAAGATGGTCTACTGATAGAGTCAGAAGTTCTAAATAGAACAAGCTGTAAAGTTTATCAGATTTTATCTGTACTCTCAAATTCAGTTTCTAAGATATAAGACCTCCTGACTCAACTGTTGGGTTGAGAACTAAAGAACTAGTAAAAACACCATTCCATCCAGCCATCCCACTACTGAATATCCACCTTAAGGAAAAGTCATTATATGAAAAAGACATGCACATGCGTGTTTGTAGCAACACAATTCACAATTGCAAAGATATGGAACTGACCTAAGTGCCCATGAACCAACAAGTGAATTAAGAAAATTTGGTATATATACACCATGGAATACTACTCAGTAATAAAATGGCTGAGTATTGAGGCTCAGTGCCGCTACCACCGTTGGTCTTTTATCATTCATTTATCCCTATCTCTTTGCATTTCCATCTTCATGTGTATTTCCACAATGCTGTGAGAGAGAAACTCCCTTAATGGTCAGAAAAATCAAACTCTTGATTTATATATGACAATTTGCATTTTGTGCAGAGTATCCATCTGGGCTGAGGGGGCCATTTCACCCATTCTTTACTCACTCCAAGACTATGTCACCTGAGCCCTTCTGTTGCTTCTGAAGGCTATAGTTTAAATGGGCCAGAAATGGCTGTCAAGTCTCAAGATGGATCTTGCCCTTATGGCACAAAAGCCCCCATTTTCCTATTCACCAATAGCTATACTGCTGATCCCTCATGCTTTTAAATCTGTTTTTCCCTTTGGGGTTTTTCCTGACTTTCAGTTTCCACTGATCTCTTCCTCTCTTTTTAGCAAGTTAGACATTATTACGTAGCCTACACCCTTAGAATTCAGACACAAAGCACAGCAGACAGAAGCTCCACCTCTCTGAGAATATTTCTTCTATTCCAGGTCCCTTCCCAGTCTCCACCATCCCCTGAGATATACACACACACTCACATATCACACACAAACCCTCTCTCCATGACCTTTTCTATTCTCTTTTCAACATTTCCCCCCTCCTACAACTACTCTGCAACAAGGGGTAAATGGTCATGCTTATTTTGCAAAAGCTGCAGCTGGCATTCAAATTGCTGCTGTACTTGCAGAAAAGTCATTTTCAATATTTATTCTTTAACTCTTTCACAATTCACTTTAAGTGATTTACTCTACTTATTAGATAAGACCTATAAAATGTGGTCCTATCCTTCAGAAGTTTTATTCTAAGGACAAAAAAATATATGTACTTTTAAAATCTATATCCATGTAATGTTTATTGTTATGGCATAAATGTTTATCTATATACAACATGCCATAACATTGCACTATGCATTTTAACTTATTTCTACTCATCTGTGTCTTGTTGGAAACACAAGAAGTTTGAAACCAACGTCCTGGCAATATTGACTAAATGGGGAATCTGAATAAGTGATTTTATTTTCTGTTTAAAACAGACAGTTTATGTCAGATATGGCTTATATCCAAATTCTCCTGCTAGGTAGGTCCTATCTCACCTATTCATCTGCTGAATTGTTTTTCATTTTCACATTAAACTCTGCTGGCGTTAATCATGTACCTATATTGTACTAACTCAGTTATGAAAGTATCTTATGCCCCTCATGTAGGAAATTCCAAGAAAATCACATTTTTTTTAATTTTTTTTTTATTTGAGACAGTTTTGCTCTTGTTGCCCAGGCTGCAGTGCAGTGGCACAATCTCGGCTCACTACCACCTCCTGGGTTCAAACGACTCTCCTGCCTCAGCCTCTCAAGTAGCTGAGATTACAGGCATGTGCCACCAGGCCTGGCTAATTTTGTATTTTTAGTAGAGACAGGGTTTCACCACGTTGGTCAGGCTGGTTTCGAATTCCTGACCTGAGGTGACCTACCCGTGCCCAGCTATATTCATTTTTTCCTCAGTTAACCCACATGTTATTAGAGACAAATTCTGATAGCTCAGTTCTTCTTACTGCCTTTCATACAGTAATTTCACAAACTTCTAACTTTCTTGTTCTATTGTCTATTAGTTCAGTCTAAATATTACTGTTCACAAGGCTTTACTCAATATAATCCCCTCAATACTTCTACAGAATTTTAGGTTTCATTCCTGAAATATCCTCCAAACCTCATTTTGTGCAACAGTACCAATACATTTCAAATTGACAGGCTTCCATCCAAGAAAATAAATGGCAGGAAGTTGAAATATGACTAGAGAAACTGTTTGCCAACACCATTCATCAGAATTCTTGGAAAATAAGTGAATTTGATCATTGTTAATTTTATTTACAATGAATCCAAGGTAAATTTCTTAGACATGGATTTTGTGACAAAGCATCTCTCAGAATGGGAATTATTTAATTACTTCTCTTTAATGAAAGATGCTAAGTATCTCCATCACATTTTCTTCAGGCAAATATAGATGATATTCTTCCTGACATAAAAATGCTTAATATGACATAGCTATGGGTATAAATACTTCCTGTGTTTTGATCATATGAGTTGAAGTGCTATTACTTTCACCCTTTTAAAAAATGTCCTTAAACATGTTGAATACATAATACAGGCTCATATTATGGGTGTTTTATGTTACAAGACCAAGGGGGCCACCTTAAGTCCAGAGAAATGAACTCAATGCTTAGTAAGGTTAAAAGTGGCCAAATCAACAGCCATGAAAGACTTTTAAAATTGGTGAAAGGGTCTAATCTTAATAACCTGGTTTGAACGTATGTATTTTAATTCTGAGATTAAATTATTAAATTATTGCAGATGCCTTTTCATCATTATAAAATTGAAACCAAATCTAAGTGGGAAGGTTCGGGAAGAGAAGTGTTTGCCTTTCTAAATTGGGTACGTTTTAGCAGCAGGCCTCTCACAGATGTGCAAAAGGAGTGGAGACCATGAGCTCTACAGAGACACAAAATCCACTGACTACACGATGGTGTGATCAGATTGAGCGGCAGTCTGAAACCAAACAGATGAATAATTGATAAATATATCAAGTGAGGAAAGCAGCAGGTCAGAAAGGCACAAGCTGCTAAATTAGAAAGACCAGTCCTGAATGCCTACATTTGCCTCATTTGCTTTTCACTGTTATCATTTTTTGTTTAGAATTTTTAGAATGCTTGAAACTGGTAGAATAAATTAAAGCTATCTTCTTCATTGATCCTCGCTGCCTCACCCTGCTCCAGGAATGCTGATGTACAATCAACATTCTTTCTATTAAAAATCAAGCTCAGCAAAATTGCAAGGGAATTTCAAAGTTTCCTTATATATAGCACAGTTCAGGAATAAAAAGGGAAAAATCTATTAGGTTATTTGATAAGTTCATTTACTCATTAACAAATATTTAATATATTATTTAATTCCATTAGCAAAAACTATGTAGCATAAGCCACCTAAGTCCTTTAATATAAGAAAAATTGTCATTGTTTTGGTTGGAAACAGGGGCATATGTTTTATTTTTATTTTGATATTATCAAATGAGATTGTAACATCTAGTAACATTTTATAGTTAATTCTGTGTGTAATTTTTTTTTTTTAAATAGAGAAGATACCTGTATTTTTCTAACCTTTCTAATTCCTTTGGATCAGAAATCCTCAACCCTGAACACATCTGGGAATTTTGCTGATTCTTTTCTTTGGGGAACTGTATACAAATTTTCACTACAGTAAGAATCTCTTTTGTAAATAGCTTCCAATCTGTTACAGAATACTTTTTACTTTAACATTAATATATCCTTTAAAAATTTACTTGGTGACCCAGGCACAGTGGCTCACACCTGTAATCCTAGCACTTTCGGAGGCTGAGGCTGGCGGATTGCTTGAGCTCAGGAGTTTGAAGACAAGCCTGGGCAACATGGCAAAACCCTGTTTCTACAAAATAAAACAAAAATTAGCAGGGTGTGGCAGCACATACTTGTAGTAGCAGCTACTCGGGAGGCTTAGGTGGGAGGATGGCTTGAACTTGGGATGTTGAGGCTTCAGTGAGCAGCCTGTTGAAGACCTGTCAAGAAGTACAATCAATGAGTATTTATTGAGCACTTTTTCTGTGCCCAACACATGGCAAGGCAACCAGAATATTAATATAACACCAACAAGCCTACACCTGAGAAGCTCACACCTTTATCGCTGTCCATTTGTATGTATTGCCTATTCATATGCAGCATCGTCAGTCACTTCTTTAACAGGTACCAATGATATAGTAACAGGTGCCAGGAACTGTGCTAGTTCAAAGTTAGAAATATAAATACAACATATATTCAGTCTTCTATGTACTCAGACTAGTAGGAGAGAGAGAGTACCTAATGGGAAATCTCCGTGAAAAACGCTTAAGAGAAATACTTCAAAGGTACTGTAGTAGCAAAGGTAATTATCTTTATCTAGGGGCATCAAGGAAATCCACACAACCATTGGGCATGCTCAAAGCCATACTGCTGGACACACAGAGTCCTTAGTTTTCTCATTATATAGACAGCACGCTTCTTACCAATATGCCTCAATTTATCCTAAAAGAATACCTCCCTCAGACCACCCACCAAATGGCTCTGTCTCTGGGCACGGTTACCACTTGGCATCTGCTGAGATGTACAGCGAGGGTATTAATTACTGCTTGCCGTGTGATAAATGTGGTTGATAGTTCTTGATGAGGTCCGTGTTTTGTGGATCTTAATGATTCCAATTTGACAGACAGCAAGCCACTAAATGGTTACCAGGTGGCAAAAATATTGTGTTACCCTGGGTAGAACCGAAGAGACTAATATGAAATAACCTCATCGTATTAATTACTTGAAAGCATATTTTTTCCAAATAATCTTAAGCAGAAATTCTAAGTTTTTCTATGTTTATATTTAGAAAAACTGATTTCTTAGTGGACTCAACCAAAAATCAAAGAAATTATTCAGACATAAAATACAGATTTGAAGTCACTGAAGCATAATGAGGGATATCAACTATAGAATGCACAGCAAATACCTAGCCTTTGGAAAGAAAGGGCCACATACATATTAAGTAATTTAACTTTACTACTTAACATGTTCAACTGTTTAAATAGCCTAAGTATCTTTATGATAAGGCATTTAGCAGAAGATATTTCCTCAACCTCTTTAGAAAATTCCTATTAGTATATTAAAGTACTTACAAAAAAAAGGAAAAAAAAAACAGAACAGAGATATATTTGTTTGCTGTCTAGTAAAAACAGCAAAAATCCCAACATATGGCTCTCTTACCTCCTCACCAGGTCATAAGCTTATTGAGGAAGAAGCCATTTGTCAATTATTCTTATACTCCCAGAACCTGGGAGAGGGTCCAATATAGGGGTAAATAATTTTGTTGAGTCATTTAACAGCCAAATCTGGACTATGGAGATTGAGCCTTGGCATACATTCCATCATGTGTATAGGACCTCCGTCCCTCATGAGTCAATCTGCAGACAGGCAGACAATGCCAGTCACTGTGCACACATAGACACAATATGTGAGGGTACAGTAAAAACAGAATTACAGAATTTAGAGTCACTTTCCTTAAGGAGCTTAATATAGTTTTTGAAGAAGGGTGGTTGTTAGTGGGCATGACTATTTTGCGTCCCAAGGACTAGAACATTGCAACCCAAAATTCTTTATACAAGTCTTAATCTAAAATGCAGGTCTAACACCTATGACCTCTCCACTTATGCACCTTATGTCATCATAGAAAACTGCTAAAGTAACAATAAAACCTGATGTTATTTGCCAGTGATGATATTAAAAGGTCAATCATGCCATTTCTTGACTAAAATTCTCTACTAACTCTCCCATTTCTCTTAGGGTAAAAAGCCAATGCTCGCCTAAAATCTAACTTCCCTTACTTTCCTTCTTCACCCTGAGCCCTAGCAGTCTTCTTCCATCTCAGCTTTTGCATTGCGCTTCCTGTCCCCTTGTCCCAGAACCTTCTTCTCACACCCTTTCTATGTTCAAGTCTTTGCCCACAGGTTACTTTCTCAATGAAGTTTAGCCTGCATACCCTGTTTATGATTGGAAATGAAAGGAATTAGTATATGCTACCCAAAAATATGCCATAAGATTTTGAACTGAGGACAATTGAGAAACAGCAGATGCAGGAAGGGCTTTCTGTCCTACCATTTTTGTTTTGTTTAAAAGCAGGAAATACATTTTCCTTTGTAAAATGTCCTTCTTCCCCTTTTTCATGAAGAGAAGATTCATTACTAGAGACAGCACCAACTTGAGTCTACGTAACAAACCTTACTAAATTAACCCTTATCTCCCCCTTATATTTACCTTCTCATAATTTACTTCCCCTTAGAGCCCACACCTCCCCTTTCCTTTATCAAGTCACTTCTCCACAATTTATCATCCTATGTTGAGATATTATGTAAGTCCCAAGTTTTAACCACCCCATTAAGTTACTCTTCACTGAGCTCTCCCACATGTATGTGCATTGCATACATAAATAACCTTTTTTTTTTCTCCTCTCCTGGCAATCTATCTTTTATCAGTTTAATTTGCAGACCCCAGGTCCTGAACCTAAAACAATGGTAAGGAAAAATATTTATTTCCAACAGAACCTTTCTCCCCTAGTGTTTTCCATCCTCCTTACTGTGTTTTATTTCCTGTACAGCACTGATAATGCTCTAACATATTTCATGCGTTTAGGATTGACTTCCCTCTTCCAGAAAGTAAGCTCCATGAGGACAGCGATTTTTCTCCCTTTTGTTCTGATGTATCCTCAGTGCCTTAAGGAGTGCCCAACATATAGAATGCATTGTTGAATTAGTCAATCAATCAATTATAACCACCATGACCTTTGCACATCAGCGCTACACATAAGGAGCTGATAGAGATTATTAGGAAATTAGAGTTTAATTTCTTATTGAGATGGAAGAGTAACAAATCACGAAGAAGTCACACTAGAAATGTACTCTTCTCAACATTTATCATAAAATATTTTTATAAGCATCAAAAAACACTTAACAAGAAAAACAATTTGGAGTAAATTATTATTTTGAAAGCAATTTTAGAGTTTTTGGAATAATGGGAAATGCCTATGTGTATGACAAGGAAATCTACCAGCAAAGAAAGACTTTGGTTCAGTCTTCATCATCTATTTTTTTTTTTTTAAGCATCAGGTAAGCCTATCCTTAAAGAGAAATTTGCTCTCCAGTTATACACTTATATAAATATTATTGCTGTGTGAATGTTTCAGTCACTATCTTAACTCCATATTAAGTGACTAGTCCAAAGTCACCTACAAAATTGCTTTTATATACCCAACACATAGCTGCAAAACCCTATGTGAAATATTTCATTTTCATAATCAGTTTTAATGTTTATTATTTTTTAAAATGGCCTCTAGGAATACAGCAAGTAACTTGAGAAACTTGATCAAAATAAATTCAGTTAGAGCCAGAAGTGAACAATATCCTGAGCAGCATGCCTAGATTGTTTCTAAACTATGATGAATTTCCATTATATATTATCTATTTTCTTTTATTCAAAACATGTTGAGTTTTTGGTGTGTAAAAATGGCTCAAGAATCTTGACCGCACAAGCAACCATAAAATAAAAACTGTTTTCTAATCTTGGAAACAAATTGTTGAATCACTATTAAATCCAAATTTAATTTAGTTATATATATTTCATTTAGACTGATAACACTTGATTGCATGATACATTAGAAAAAACACTTAAAATTGTAAGTGTAAGATATCTTTGATTCTAATACGCATTCCAATTTCAGATTTTAAAATGGGGAAAATGTCTATCTGAATCAATGAGTCATTTTCTAGTATTTAGGGTATTTATAACCAGGGTAGCCAAATACTCTTTCTACCAAAAAAACAATAAAAGCAAATTAATTATTTGAATAAGCTACTATTGAGGAAGGTTGTTCTTGTGACACTCAGGATTATCAAATACTATACTAGATTCAAGAAAAATTGTAAAATAGCCTATAGTGGAATAGTTCTGGCTAGCATGAGAAAAATTATTAATGATCCACAAGTTAAAAATCTAGAAGAAATTAGCCTGGATCAAAAAGAAATAACGTTTTCCTCATAGTCTTTTTGAAGGAAATGCTAAGTTGCAAAAAAGTATTATTGTCTTAGAAAAATATCGGTCCTTCTTAAATTCGTGAAGTAATTGATTTTCTCAAATTGTTTTTATTGGAATTCTGAATTTTCACACAATGACTTTGTCTAATAAAAATATTCACCAATATGATCTTTTATATCTAATTCTTCTTCATGCTGTGCTTTAATGGGAAACTAGAAAATGTCATTCTAAAAATTGTTTTGACAAATAGATAAATCACAAAACATAAGCAAGATAATGTTTAAAATGAGGAAGGATTTGGCAGCCAAATAGCCAAGAAAAAAAAAGAACTACTAGTATAAAGATTGAAAGCACTTATAAAATTTTAAGAATGTGTGACTAGATCTTTCAAAATGGGAATTATAAACAATAAGAAACGTCATGCAATTTTATTTTATGCACAACCGTGTAAGTAAATGTACCATTTGATTTAATAATGAAGACATGAAAAAGATAAACTGTTAACAAAACATAGTCTGCAATAGCTTCTTTCAGAAATGGTGTATACATTTTAAAAGGAGAGAGTCAATAGATGTAAGATTAAAAAACATTATTCATCTCTTTCTCACAGCAGGGTGACTAAGCCTGCTGTCACCAAACATGTTACCTCACTGTTCCCTGATGGAGTTCCTTTAATAGGATGAGACGAATGCAAGTGTTTAACTATTTTAACATATCAACAACAGAAAATAAAAGCAGCTATTGAAACAAATTATCTGGCTTCCCACTCATTAAATATGTGTATGTGATTAGACAGAATGGTACTGATGTCTAAAATTTTTATACAGGTTGAGCTTCCCTAATCTAGAAATCAAAACTCCAAAATTCTCTGAAATCTGAAACTGTTAAAGCACTGACATTATACTTAAAGGTCATACTCAAAGGAAATGCTTACAGGAACATTTCCGATTTCGTACATTCGGATTAGAGATACTCAAAAAATAAGTATATGCAAACACAGCAAACCTCATACTATTGCACTGTGTTTTATTGTGCTTTGCAAATATTGCATTTTTTAAAAATTGACAGTTCATGGCAACCCTGTGTCTAGCAAGTCTGTGGGCGCCATTTCTCCAACAGCACGTGCTCACTTCATACATCTGTGTCACATTTTGGTAATTCTCACAATATTTCGAAATTTTCATATTATATCTATTATGGTGATCTGTGACCAGAGATCTCTGATGTTACTATTGTAATGGCCTTGGGGCTCCATGAATCATGCCTGTATAAGAAGGCAAACTTAATAAATGTTGTGTTCTGACTGATCCACTGACCTGCCATTCCCCTATCTTCCCCCCCACCCTTCTCCTCAGGCTTCCCTTTCCCTAAAACGCAACAATATTAAAAGTAGACCAATGAATAACCCTAACATGGCATCTAAATTTTCAAATTAAAGGAAGAGTCATATGCCTCTCACTTTAAATAGAAGGCTAGAAATGACTAAGCTTAGTGAGAAAGGTGTGTCTAAGTGTAAGATGGGCCAAAAGCTAGACCTCTTGTGTTGAACAGTTAACCAAGTTGTGAATGCAAAGGAAAAGTTCTGGAAGGAAATTAGAAATGTCACTCCAGTGAACACACAAACGATAAGAAAGCAAAACAGCCCTATTGCTGATACGGAGAAAGTTGTAGTAGTCTGGATAGAAGATCAAAATAGTCATAACATTCCCTTAAGCTGAAGCCTAATCCACAGCAAGGCCCTATTTCTCTTCAATTCTACAAAGGCTGAGAGAGGTAACAAAACTACAGAAAAAAGTTTGAAGCTAGAAGACTTTGCTTCAATGAGGTTTAAGGAAAGAAACAATCTTCATTACATAAAAGTGCAAGGTGAAGCAGCAAGTGCTGACGTAGAAGCTGCAGCAAGTTATCCAGAGGACCTCGCTAAGATCATTGATGAAAGTGGCTACACTAAACAACAGATTTTCAATGCAGATGAAACAACCATCTATTGGAAAAAAATGCCATCTAGGATTTTCATTACAAAAGAGGAGAAATCAATACCTGGCTTCAAAGCCACAAAGAACAGGCTGACTCTCTTAGGTGCTAATGCAGCTATAGTGACTAAGTTGAAGTCGATGCTCCTTTACCATTCCAAAAATACTAGGGCCCTTACAGATTATGCTAAATCTACTCTGTCTGTGCTCTATAAATGCAGCAATAAAACCTGGATGACTGCACATCTGTTTATGTCATGATTTACTGAATATTTCAGTGCTACTGTCAAGAGCTACTGCTTAGAGGAAAAAAAGATTCCTTTCAAAGTATTACTAACTCACTGACAATGCACTTGGTCACCCAAAAGCTGTGATGGAGATGTACACAAAGATATTAATGTTGTTTTCATGCCTGCTAACACAGCATTATTCTTTGATTCATGGGCCACAGAACGAATCTCAACTTTCAAGTCTTATTATTTAAGAAATACATTTTGTAAGACTAAAGCTGACAGTGGATTCCTCTGAAGGATCTGGGCAAAGCAAACAAAACCTTCTGGAAAGGATTAACCATTCTAGTGTCATTAAGAACACCTGTGATTCATGGGAGAGGTGAAAATATCAACATTCACAGTTTAGAAGATGTGAATTCCAGTCCTCATGGATGACTTTGAGAGGTTCAAGACTTCAGTGGAGGAAGTGCAGAAGTGGCAGAAATAGCAAGAGAACTAGAATTGTAAGTGGAGACTAAACATATGACTGAATTACTACAATCTCATGAAAAAACTTTAAAAGATGGGGAATTGTTTCTTATAGATGAACAAAGAAAGTGGTTTCCTAGGATGGTATTTACTCTTATAGCGCAGATGCTGTGAACATTGGTGAAATGAAAACAGAGGATTTAGAATATTACATAAATTCAGTTGATGAAGAAGTGGCAGAGTTTAGGATGAATGGCTATAATTTTGAAAGAAGTTTTTTCTGTGGGTAAAATGTTATCAAGGAACATCAAATACCACAAAGAAATCTTTGGTGAAAGGAAGAATCCAGCAACGTGGCAAACCTTATTGTCTTATTTTTTAAAATTGCTGTAGCCACCCCAACCTTCAGCACACACCACACTGATCAGTCAGCAGCCATCAACATCCAGGCAACACTCTTCACCAGTAAAAGAATTACAACTCACTAGTTTCAGATGACTTTTAGCATTTCTAAACAGTATTTTTAAATTTAATTTAAAATAAAACTCCCTTCAGTTTTTCCATCCTGTTCCACTTTTTCCTTGGGCTCCCTTTTCCCAAAGCTCCCAATTTTCTCACCCAGTCTTTATTCACGGACGATGACTTAATTTTTGTGGGATAAGGACCTAACAAATTATTTCTTTTAGTAACATTTACATTTCCTAAGGTTACCACCTTTAGGTAACCTTAAGGAGGTAAGAACCACCTAGAGAAGGATTAACAATGTATCACCAAAAGCTTCTGGAGATGGTTCTAGATGCCCCTTGGTGCAAAGAATTAAGCCTGTACTTCTATACTAAGTTGAAGTATATTTCACACTTCACACATCAGTTATATTTCCCCCCTCCAGCTTTCATTCTACCTATTAAGAATTTTACATGGAAACATAGGATTTTCCAGGATAAAGAAAATCCTTATACAAAGAGTTTCATGAAACTCACTTTGTTCCATACAAAAGGAGTTTTGGATATAGAGCAACATCCAACTCTAGTGAGTAGTTCTACGGAGTTTTTCAAGCAATTATGATAGAATGTTTTCATTCTCTCTAGTCAGTGTGAGCTGCTAAGATTAAATTCGCAGCTTTTCATCAAAGCTGATGTAACTTTCTTACTATCATATCCTTTAAAATAAGGACTGTGGCCTGAGGGCACCTAAGAATATGTGGCCAAAGGCAAAAACAAAGAGGGTTTGTGCAGTTTAGAATATTTTAAACTCAGAATATTGACTATATATTTTTAGTCAGACATTTTCTTTTAAAAGGAGCAGTAATATGCCCATTTTGTAGCCACAGTTTTAAAATTTTCAGTCTTCACCCCACCAAAACCAAACACCACAAAACAGAACAACAAGTGAGGAGGAGGAGGGGGAGAGAGCAGCAGATGGTAGGGAGTAGAGGGAAGATGATGCCCTTCTGTCATACAACATAATCCATTTCGAATATCGAAACTGGCCAAGAACAAAACTGGCCAAAACAACAAACTCCACTGTTGAAATTGACACTAGCGTATAAGATAATAACCAAGGTTTCTCAGTTGAAATAACTGTCACAAATTTAATCTCAATGTCTGTAATATCATGGTTCCCAGCCCTTCATGCTCATTAGTATCCCCTGGGAAGATTTAAAGCTGTACTGATTCCCTAAAGCCACTCTCCTGATTCTGATGTAGTTGGTCTAGGGTGCAGCCTAGGCATCAGGAGATTTAAAAGCTCCCGGGGGGATTGTATGTGCAAGCACTCAGTGTTTATCAAAAGACAGAAGACACAGCTATTCTAGACACCTGTTTGAACGGACTGATAGTGCCCCAGCTTCATTAGATGTCTACCTAGTGTTGAATCTTTGTAACATCCCCCACATTTGTTCCGTGAAAGAGGGACAATAGGAGATCACAGTCTTACATAGTAGCTCTCTAACCCATTAATCAACGAGTTGTTCCTCTCTCATTCTCTCTGTGGGTTCTGACTCATGCTGCAGTAGAGAAAAAAGACAAACAGCCTAGCCAATAAACGACCGCTGCTACGCGATCGCCTTTCTTTGACTACAGTAAAGGGCCAGAAACTGCCTTTTGGGAGTGCAGAGACAGTGTAGGAACGATGCTGCCATCTGGCTGCCTTCCTAGGCATCTTTCTTTAAAAAAAAAAAAAAAAAAAAAAAGAGTTACTAATCATACTCTCCTACTTCATTTACACATTAGACACAGGCTTCACTATTCCTCTGCAGCGGGGACTCTGCAGTGACAGGCAGAACTCAAAGGGAGAGCAGAGCAGCCCAAGGGGAGCAGAGCAACCCGAAGAGAAAGCAGAGTAGGCCAAGTAGAACAAATGCTCACCTTAAAAGAAACTTTCCTGAGACAGGGTCTCATTCTGTTGCCCAGGGTAGAATGCAATGGCACCATCTCAGCTCACTGCAGCCTCAACCTCTCGGGCTCATGGGATTCTCCCACCTCAGCCTTCTGAGTAGCTTGGGACTACAGGCGTGCACCATCACACCCAGCTAATTTTGTTTTTGTACAGACAGGGTTTCAGCATGTTGCCCAGGCTGGTCTTGAACTCCTGGGCTCAAGTGATCCACCCGACTCAACCTCCCGAAGTGCTGGGATTAAAAGGGTGAGCCACTATGCCTGGCAACACCTTTAAAAATTTCTTCACCCACCTGTCCACCACCTTCAAAGTTGTTCTTTGAGGGTTTTCAGGAGTGAGATTAATACAAAATGGGATAAGGCAGTTTTGTTACCAGGAAGGCTTTAACACACTGGTTCCCAACTTTCCTACACATTAGAATCACCTCGGGGAGGTTTATGAAAATGCAGATTGCTGGGCTCAACTCCCAGAACATCCAATTCAGTAGGTCTGGGTTAAAGTCTGAGAATTTGCAATTGTAACAACCTCCCAGATGACACTGCGCTGGTCTGGGAATCACACTTTGAAAACCACTGAACAAATTGTCAAAAAATAATTGCTGACAATCAGTAATATAATAAAACCATTAGCCCCCTCAGCCAAGGAGGCAAGACTGGGTAAAGAAGCCATAGACGGTGGCAGTGACCAGGGTCAAAAGATGTTGCCACTCTGGGGTTGTTCCTAGATATCTGTGGAGTAGCATACCAAAAAGGCCAGGTAAAGAAGTGGTATGGATGAGGACTGGACGAAAAATGCCTCTTCATTGTTTTGCCTGGGCTCCTCAGAGACTTCTGGGAAACATTGTGCTGTCTTTTACCTAAATATTAAATCATCCCTGTGCATCTAATTTAGTGAGGGGCAGACCTGTTTCACAAGCCAAAATAACAGGCTGCAATAACTGAGGATTTTATAGATATAACCTGACCACAGATAAATTAGTTTGCATTCTCACAGCACCATCTAGTGGAAATTTCAGGATTTTTGTTTTACATCAAACAGCCTAAAATGGAGGTAGTTTATGTTATGACAGGGAGAGAGGGCTGCACCATTGCTAATTGAGGTGCAATGCAGACAAGTAAACAAAAACAGGAAAAATGTGGCTATGTGAAAGATATTTTTTAACCATATACAACATGTTCTATGAAAACAGCAAAGCCATTAGCTAAGGAACTTGTATGCACAAAGAAATATGTACAAATAGCTTTTCCAGAACCGTCTGGTAAAAATATGTAGTAAAAGTAGGAAGATTATGCTATATAGAAATATATGTTTATGTGCTGTGTTTATATGCCACAGCCTCAAACCTAACTTATTAACAATTATATGAAAAATATAGGAACAAAGCTCGTGTTCTGTATGAATAGAACGGGATTCAAATAACCACATACATTACAAAGAGTTGAATAAATTGAATTCTCTATTTTCTACTGTATAGTCCAGGAAGAGACAGAGTAAGGACGAAAACAGAGTTGGCAAATCGCTGCTGGTGGTTCTGAGAAGGGATCAGAGAGGGAAAAAAATGCAAGATGTTAAAAATCTGTTTTACTGTCCCACAAAATGTTTGCAAAACTGTTCTAGGTGAGCTGATAGTTTAAGGGTAACTGTTTCATTAAATAGTTTGAACTCAATGGATATTAATCAGAAGCAATTTTCTTTCTCTAATCATATGATTGGTCAACTTCTGCTTTCTTGCCCCTGAATGATATCTCAGGCAGATTCCATTGATAATTGATCATTTTCATAGTCCATATAAATCATGTAATTTTACCTAGCTCAGCTTGTAAAACAGATTACCCAAAGGGTTCTGGCCTGCCCCTCCTCCCGACTCCAAAACCATGAAGCCAACCTGGTTGCACAAAACCTCCTCTTTCTCCACATTAAGATCTAGCTTCTTTAATGACCTGAGGTGAGATCAGAGGAGAAGAAACAAAATAGTCTCTTCAACCCAATTCTTTTCTGTTGCAGAATTTTCTGCTGGGTATTGCTGCTCATCTAGAAAACACCAGCTACCAATGGATGTCCTCTGTGTCGAAATACTCCTTACCTCGGAGGATACTGTGTAAGTTCAGAAGGCCCTGAAGAGTCTCCCCGACATGGTAAATCCAACTCTAGCCAGTCTTTCCTGCCCCTTTACAGCTTCCCCCATTAGCTTCTTTCCACTGCAGTGCCTACAGCCTGTAAATAGGACTCAGGTGGAAGTACTGCTAACGTGACTCAGGTTTGGCTACATCTTCCCCACATCCACTCAGCCTTTGGGAGATTTGTACATTCTTATCACTCAAGTGCAGAATCTTCTGTTCCATGGCAACCACCTTCTTTCTCTCCACAGGCTTCTCCCTGACTCAGACAGTGACTGATTAAGGAGATAGCCTGTTGGGAAATAAGATACTGACTCCCTTTCTTTTAGTGCCACCCACAATCTCATAAGGGAGGAGTATGAGGCTTCTCACCCCATAAACACTTCATGTGGAGGACTCTGGGCTCGTTTCTCCTCCCAATTGTCCCTCTATAGCTTCCCTTCTGCTAGCCCAAATCTGCCTAGTTGTATTAATCATGATTGAAGACAGAAAAAAGAAACATTGGATTGCCACCTTCACCTGGAGGGACCCACAGGTCCAGGGTCCAAGGCTACTTGGTGGAAGCTAGGCCACAGGTAGGCCTGAGTGGTGGGGATGGGAACTGGGGCTGCAGAGAGGATGGAGTTACCATGATCTGAGGCATAGTGAGAGGGGTAGAAATACCCTTCCCTCGTGTGCGCTCTGCTGTCCCGATAATGTCTCTACTCAGCCCAGAGCAACAGGAAGCCAACTGGCTTGGACAACCTGAAATACTGAAATACACCTAAAATACACCCTGCCACGTATGTAATACACCTGAAGATTTCGGCCCCCCTGTGATACGTGGCAGGGCAGAAGTTTGAGGAAGGGATTGAGACTCAACAGGCCTAGGATGGCAGTCCAGTCAGAGTAGAAAAACTGGCTTGGCTGATTCATACTCAAAACTCTTCTCTTTTGTACCCAGATCACCAATTTCCTTGAATCTATCTAAGCTTTGGAGTGAAATGAAAGGTCCCTAAAATCCCGTACCCCTTTGTTTGCTTTCATCTTTGTGTTCTTGTCACCATTTTCAGGTCAAGAGAAAAAGCTTCTCTCAAGATCTTATCATATGAGGTTAAATGCAGGGTCTCCCAATATGTTGTTCAATTGTGGTATAAAAATAAGCAATTGCATTGATACTACACTGCTTGGCCCCAGATTGTATGTGAAATATTTTTATAAATATTTTACCCAGTCCATTATTTCCTACCCCAAGTGAGATTTCAAGATATCCAGGATTTTAAAATTACATTTAAGTATATGTAATGCTATGGAGAACCTCTGAATATATTATATTTCAGTACCTTCAACTAAGATTTTATTAAATTGTGTTTCTACTTATATCAAAAATCCCTGTACTAATAAATCTTCATTGGATTTTATATGTGCTCAGCACTATGCTTTGAGAGAGAGAGATAAGTATCTTAGGCTGAGTTCCCCAGAGGCAGACTCTTGAGATGAAGATTCGTGAGCAAGTGGTTTATTAAGAAGGTACTCTCAGGAGAAATAAGGGAGTAGGGAAAGCAGAATAGGAAGGCAAACCAAGCAAGTGTGTTTCTGACCAAGTTCCATAGAGGATAGCCTCAGCCTGGTCCTGAAGGGAACTCCAGGTGTCCTGTAGGAAATTTATCCCAACTGGAAGCAAAGGAATTTGGCTCTCATGCTCCAAAACACATTATTAGATAAGAAGCCTGAGGTTGGGCCAGCGAAGAATGTTGGAAGAAAAACCATTTGGCCATTGGAAGAAAAACCATGCCAAGGCTGCAGGAGGGGCAAGCAGATGGGCAAAGAGATTGTAATATTGTTATATAAGAAGGAAAATAAATATTTGGTCTTCATCCCCAGTTCCTGGGATAGAGTTTTTCTAAAACTCTTGAAATTTCCTAGATGTGAGAGAAGAGTCCTTTATTATTCATAAGCCTCTTTCTATCACACCCGAGTTTATGCTAACACCGGCAACTCTTGATAGGTCCCTAGATAGCTTCTGCATGGAAGCAGACAGTGAGGAAACTCATGTGATATTGGCCCCACCCCCTGACCTCTGGGAAGGGATTAGGGGCTGGAGACTCAGTGATGCCTATGTAATAACAACAATGCAACCTCCATAAAAACACTGAACATGAGGTTCGGAGAGCTATGTTAGTGAGTACATCAAGATGCTGGAGGATGGCATGCCCAGAGAAGACATGGAAGTGCTGCACCCGCTTCCTTCCCATACTTTGCCCAGTGCATCTTTTCTATTTGGCTGTTCATCTGTATCCTTTATAATATACTTTATAACACAGCAGTAAGAGTAAGAAAGGAGCTTCCCTGAGTTCTGTGGGCCATTTCAGCAAATACATTGAACTTGAAAAGGGGTCATGAGAACACCTGACTTATAGCTGGTCAGTCAGAAGTATGGTAGGCCCTGGACTTGCAACTGGCATCTGAAGTGGGGGTTGTGGGAGTCAGCTCTTCAACTGTGGGGTCTGCACTAATTCTGGGTAGTTAATGTCAGAATCAAGTTAAACTGTAGGACAACCAGTTGGTGTGCAGAGTTGGAAACTTGGTTGATGTTGGGGGAAAGAGTCCCACACATTGGGTGTCAGAAGTTGTTAGTAAAAATTAGATCAGTGTTAGTAGAGTAATAAGGAATCTGGGTGGAGCACCAATAGTCTCTACTTCAATCAGCATAAAACTTGTCTTTCCATTGGTACATTGCCATCTAGAAGACTACTGAACAAAACTGGACACCAATATTAGAACAAGTATATAAGAAAGTGCAAAGTTATGGCACAGCTGAAGCACACTATCACAGAAAAAAAAGCAGTGGTGACCAAACTTTGCAGCCCATTGAAATCATCTGAGAATCTTTAAAATATACTGATGCCTAGATTTCACTGCTTAGCACTCTGACCTATTTGGTATGGAGTGCAACGTGGGCAAATTTTGTAAAGCCAATCCCCACCCTCCAGGTGACTCTAATCTCCAGGGAAATTTGGGTAGAACAAATTTAAAGCAACAGAAATAAATGTGAATTGCATCCCTGGTAAGAGACATCAGGTAGGGGATGAGGCTTGAACTGGGTTTTGAAAGATGGTAAGAATTAGAGCAATAAGAAATAAAAGGGGCCAACATTACTGTCAAAAGATACCACATAACTTCTAAGACAAAAATTAGCATGACCAAAAAAGAAAATCAACTAGAACATTTCTTGCTGAGACTACTGGAAAGTAAGGTTTTAAAGATAAAGTGCATCCCTATTACAGTGGATTCACAAGTGAAGCAATTTTTTTTTTTTTTTTTGAACTTGACCCAGGGGCAACCATTATAGATTTTTTTTTTAGTGGAAAACTAAAATGATAAAAGTAATGTTTAAAGGAAAGTATTCCATTAACAATATAGAAGATAGATTCAAACTGCAAGAGACTTGAGTCAAGAAGGTCTGAGAAGAGGCCATTTCAGTAACGCTTTTGATATGGGACTAGAGCAGTAGCTGTCAGAATTGAGAGGAGGAGACGAACAGGAAAAGGTATTTTAAAGGAGAGAGAGGCCTTGAATCTTGGATACAGAATCCACAAAGAGGAAGAAATTAAAGAAAAGTCAAAACTTAGTAAGTGATGTAAAGTATTAACTGATGTGTTTCTTTTCATGCACGTGAAACCCCGGACCTACCTTCGGTTGGGCTGGGAGACATGACACAGGCATTAATCCATTTGGGATGTCAAAAAGGGACAGTAGTAAAGAGATCCCAAGTCCTTTGCTTTAAATAACAGTAAAGTTATATTGTGCATATAACAGAATATTTTCCAAAAAAAAATTAAAATTAAGAAAGCTTTTTGCTTTCTTCATTCTAGCTTGCTTGCTTGCTTTTCTGCCACCGCCCTCCCTCATGCCCCCCACCATTCGAATCTCCCTGGGAAAGAAGAAGAAAGTTGGGCAGGAACAAGATAGGTTAGACACTTAAAGTAAGTACTTTGAACACTATCCACTCCTATTTCTCTGTCTCCTCCACATCCGTAAGCCTTGTGTATCAAAAAGAGCCAGAAGAATGTACCACTCTCCCTTATCCCTACAGATGCAAGGAGAGTGTCATGAATGGAGTCCTTTCTGCCCACCACATGGCACTGAGGTTTGTGCTATCTCAGACACACAGATCTTAATAATGGTGCTATATGTTGACAGCCCCGGAGAGAGGTCCTTGAGCAACAGAAGTTATTTGAGATATTTTAGAGAGTTGGTAGCCCAAAGATCTGTCAGAGTTGGTGATGAATTATTGCAGCAAAAAGTGATATTGGACCCTCAGTTTTCCACACTGTGATGGAAGCAAAAATATCCTAGCAAAAGTAAGAATTTGTGCTGACAATCAAGGATGATGGCAGGATAACAATATCTCAGCTGATGACAGCATGAGACAGATCCAGACCAAGATGACGACCCCTCCTCACCAACACTGTTCCTCCGCAGTAGAAAGGGGACTAAATAAACATATTAGTGACAAATATATGGATATGTAGATATAGCTACATTTTATAGTTATTACATGTAATTTATATTTAATAAATGTTAAACATAAGTGACAGATCACTAAATTTGATTGAGTATAATTATGAAATCATTAGAGTTTTTCTAGATATGATTGGGGTTATTTTGCTACTATTAGAAGAAACGATGCATGAGGTAAAAATATATTTCATTATAGAAAAATAAAGAATGTTATGTTTTTTGCATCTGAATTTGTAGTCTTCGAAAATAGGGTAGCCTTCACAAGGTTTTAAGGTAATATGACGAGAGAATGATGGTGCCAGATGATTAGTCTGACTCGGCACAGATCGTTTGAAGTAACAAGACAGGCGGTAAAAAAATATACTTTAGGCGGGGAGGGATGGCATTGGGAGTTTTACCTGATTTAAATGATGAGTTAATGGGTGCTGACGAGTTGATGGGTGCAGCACACCAACATGGCACAAGTACACATATGTAACAAACCTGCATGTTGTGCACATGTACCCTAGAACTTAAAATTTAAAAATACACTTTAGGTTGATGGAATCAAAACTAGAGTCAGACTAGGACATAAAGGCCAAAGCTATAGATTGATTCAGTAGTCATTAGCATGAAGCTGATCATTTAAGCCAAGATGAATGTACAAAGAAAAGCAAATAGGAAAGAGCTTGAAGTGATGCCTAAAGGACACAAAAGTGAGCTTGATATTTTAATTTTTAATGCAATTATTCAGGCATATAAGAGGGCATGACATAAAATGTATATGGTTTTTCCTGCATCTTTTCCATTATTTGATTAAACTGAGTCATAACAATTTCATAGGCATATATTTTCTAATCTCTTTAATAGATTTAACCTACTCATGTAGGTTTGTGGAATATAAGATATTGCTGAAATACATGAGAAAGGCTAAAAGCCAGACTTAAGAAAATCTCCCAGAATAAAGAGCAAAAAAGCAAAAACAAAAACTCAAAAGGTAAAATATAAGAGTTGAGATATTTTAAAAGTCCCAAGAGGCCCAATATCCAAATAATGGAAAACTGAAATAAAAATTAAAGAAATATTAAAATTTCCAGAGCTGATTCTGCACTGAATATTTACAGATTTATTGTACAGTAATCTGTTTATTTTTATTTCACAGAACCAACCCATCAAGTCACAGAAGGCATAATTTTAATTCTGAAAGAGAACATAAATCCTATGAGCCCTGGCAATGTCCACATTGAAATTTATGACAATAGTTTGGGAAGTGGAAGCAGAGAAAGAGGAACCCTGCTACTAAACAGTATAGAGGGAAGAGGAACTGTTTTAAGGTAAAAGACTAAAGTTTTGAGAATATTATTTAAAGTCCTGATAGTAACCTAGAAATAAGATTGTATCTGACTAAATATGGGACAAGTCGGGAAGAGGGTAGGGTAGGGTAGGGTAATATTGTGTGACTGAGCACAATCCCCACGGTTGGCAGCACCTGAGATGAACTCCAGTGATCCCTGACCCAAGCTATTGTAACACTCTGTAATCCCATCCATTTGACCATAGACCAGACTTACTGACTTCTAAACAAATAGAATACAACAAAAGTGTTGAGATGTCACTTCCTAGATTAGTTTACAAAGAAACTTTGGCTTCATCTGAGACACCCACTCTATTGCTCTCTGGATTGCTAGAAGGGAAGACAGCTGCCATTTGGTGAGCTGCCCACATGACAGAGAACAGGCCAAATATCCCTCGAAGAATTGAACACTACCAACCAGGGGAGTGAGCTTGGAAGCAGATACTCCTACTGAGAGTTCAGATGAGAAGGCAGTTCCAGCCAATGCCTTGATTACAACCCTTATGAGAAATCTTAAGGTGGAGACCTAGCCAAACCATGCCTTGATTCCCAATTCACAGACTGTGAGATAATATACTAAAAAAGGCATCATAAATTTAGAATAAAAACCAATCAAGCTGTTGAAGAATGTGCACAAAAGTTGAAAAAATATTACTCCAAAGATGATAGACAAAGAATGGCAATCTATTTTAAGAAAAGAGGTATCTGCAAGGACAAATGAGAACAAATGGAGCCAAAGCAATAAGAGGGAAATTTTTGTAAGCTATAAAAATGATCTGAGCCTGCAGTCAAAAGGGGTCAAGATGTTGCATGCAACATTGATGAATGGAGACTCGTGCTTAGAAATCATCTGAAAAAAAGGAATTTTAGGAATAAAGGGAGTACACCTGTAAATGTTCAGGAAGAATACATAGAATTGATATTTTTTAAAATAAAATTCATTCTCCAATACATTGGCCACAAAAAAGTGAAACAACTTCTATATGAAGTGAAAAAAGTGGTTGTGTTCTAAAGTTGTGCACAAAAGCCACTGAAAGACATGCTTAGACATAAAAGGGCTATGAAAGTAAACAACTATTAACTCTTCTCTTAAAAAAATGTATAAACTGTATTTAATTGAATGAGCAATAAAATATTTAGTAAGAAAATGGGATACATAGGTCTGCGTGGGAAACACTGATATCAGTTAAGTATGTGGGATGAAATAAAAATATAACTTTAGTCTGACTCAAAGTAAATGTGCGTAAATACTTAAACATTCATGGCAAGAAGTTCAAACTGATTTCATTTTTATTGGACTTGATGAAGATATTACATTCTGGGGTGTTTTTGAAAAAGTGAAAGAGAACCAGTAAAAAATTTTATCAGTTAACTTTTACTATGTAACAAACCACCCCACAGCTTACTGATCCAAAACCACCACTATTTAGCTTATGATTCTGTGGGTAAGCAATGTGGACTGTATTCAGCAGGCCAGTTCTTTTGTTCACATCTGGCCTCACCAATGCATCAGAGTTCAACTGCCAGGTGAGCTGGGGAACTAAATAGTTTAGGATGGCTTCTGCTAGGACAGCTCCTCTTTGCTCCATGTGGTCTCCATGTTCCAGTATGATAGTCTACCCTTTTTCATATGCCAATGGAGGAATTTTCCAAGACAGCAATTGGAAAACATGCAAGGCCTCTTAAAGTTTGAAGCCTGAAACATGATTTCACTTCCATTGCATTTTGTTGGTCCAAGCAAATCACAAAGCCAGTCCAGACTTCAGGGTGGAAAAAATCAACTCTAACTCCTAGTGGGAAATTCTGCAAAATTATGTTGCCAAGGGCCATGGAGACCAGAGGTGAATAATTGCAGCCAATATTACAATCTGCCACAGCCTAACATCTGGCCTTAATTATTCACATCCCTCTCACAGGCAAAATATACTCACTTCCTGAGTCATCCCGAAGTCTAATCTAATCACAGCATTAGGCTCAAAGTTCAGAATCTTGCGATCTTTTTCCAGTCTGCTTGTAGCTCCTCTTGACATGGAGGCCTCTGACCTAAAAAGACAAGTTGTCTGTAACCCATAATCCCAACCTACAATAGTAAGGTAGGGCAGAATAACAAGAGACACTCCCATGCAAAAAAGTGGGAGGATCAAAGGCATATAACAGTCACAGTCCATAGACATTATGAAATTGAGCCAAGCAAATATTTCTACTCAGAGGCAGTAATGTTCCTTGATTAAGGCCCAGCTTGAATCCCTGGAAGTGGCTTCTCAAATTGTTCTCCATGACCTGTGGCTCCACTCGCAAGTGCCCTTTATATTTCTGCCAAGTCATCTTGAGTATGAGCCTGCTCAATGAAACGTGGCTCAACTGTCCCTTTGCCACCATGGCTGACAACCAGCCAACCCCAGAAGCAGAGCTACCCTACTGTGTACATGAAGGATTCCAACTGAGCCATTGAAGCTCACCCTAAATTGCAAGCCACTGAATCTGAGTTAAATAACTGTCTTTGTTTTAGCTCCTCTACTTTAGTTTATTATACAGATATAGCTAACTAACAACCCATGAAGTTTTTTTTTTAAAAAAAAAAGTATAATCTACTGCAGTAGATTCAAGAAAAAATTTATAGTCCTCATAAAGAGATAAAACACAGCTAACAGAAACAAAAACAGAGAGGATCAACTGTATCACTTATTTCAGAAAATAGGCTAAATCCTGTTCCTCAGGTAAAAGGAAAATACTGTCATTCAGTTCAAGATAAATTTCAGCTATATGTGGTTAATATTTCTAAAATATGATAGAGAAATGTCAATAAAAGTGTGGGCAGATAAGTATTAGCAAATAGAAGCAAAAAAAATGAAAGGCAGTGATTACACGATTATAAAATTAAAGATTCAAAGCTTCAAAGGTATTAATGATCTATTTTTAAACAGATAAGGGGTTAAGTCAATAATACATAACAGTTATAAACCATTACTGAGTATCAAAAATATGTAAACATAAGTTCAAGAGAAAAATGACAAAGTAGATCTTTACAAATTATTAAATTTGAATTATATTAAGATTTATTTAGGATTCAATATTCTATATAGAGTGAATATGCATTATTCTCAAGCATCCCTAGAACACATCTAAAAATCTATCACATAGTAGATAATAAAGAAAAATTCAAGAAAACCTCAAATCAAAAATTTGAAGCGCTCATTTTCTGATAGAACAAGGGCCCTTATCCACGTATGGGCTTCAGAAGATCCATAGACTTCCTGACACAGTATTTTGTGTTTATGATCATTTTCTGTGTTGCATGTACAGTTTTTCATCAATATTCCAACTAATCCCAATCCTTCATACATATGAAATTGGGAGCTAATAAATGCAATTATAAATGAAAAGGTAAAACTCCAGTCACAAAATTTCTAAGAAAAAAATAATTTTAAATGTTAGTGTTAAATTTAATATGATACAAACATGGTGTAAACTACTGTCTGCATTTAATGAACAGATGTAATTGGAATTGCTCTGGGTTAGAGTGGACATAATTGTCATGTTTATTAAGCAATGATCCATAAATAAAAGCGCTTGTTACATTATTGAGTCCTGTATGCATACTGCAATATATATGGCTTATTTGTTTTATGTGTACAATTTTTATCAATTAGAAATTTTTTCTTGCAAGTGAAAGAAAATCTATTGCCTGTTCTATTTGCAGACAGACTCCGTACTTAGAGAAGCAAGAGAACTTGAGCAACTCCAGAAACATATATAATCTCAGCTTCCCAAAAGTTCCCTTCAGAACCTCCCTCTGTCCCAGAAGTCTCCAAAAAGTCTCATGACATTTCCTTGGCTCTGATGGCATCAACTGAGTGTCCCTGAACTAATCATTGAGGACAGGGAAAAGTGGGAATCTGATTGGTTATGCCTAATTCACATATCCCAACAGCCCTCCACCCAAGCACATTTGCTGAGAGCAATTGATGAGCACATTCCAAGTTCAAAATGGGGATATTACCTAAACCAGCTGAATAGAAAATAAATGGTATTAGTAACATGATACATACAGTCTATTGAATATGAGAATTTCATATTTGCATGTTTATTGTTCATTCTTGCCATTCTGTAGTTTAAGGAAATGGCTATTAAAATTCATAAGCTGGCTATAATAATTAAACACTGTTTACATGTCCTTTTTCTCACACCTGTTTTCAAAATTAACAGAAATACCACACTTCCTAGAATCTGGTAGTTTTAGGTGATTAGGATTCATGGAATAAAGCTACCATACATCTGCATTATCTCATAGTTCATACATTAAAACTAAATTCAAATAAATTCCCAAAATTTAGCTATTTAATTAAATCTTGAAATCTTTTAATGTTTATCATTAATGATTCACACATTTCAGCAAAATCAAATAAGATTAATTCATTGTTCATGCTTCCTGGAATACTGAGATCTAAAAACAACCAAATTCTTTACTTGCAAAGGTATTCTTTCATTTATAACTGAAGTTACAATGTATGGAAATTCAGTAAAGATAATTGATGGGAGATAAAGGGTTCTGAAAAAAAACTTCAATAAAGTGAAAATGTCATATGAAAGAAAAGGCATAATATGAAAGTAAAAAAACCTGGCCGGGCGCGGTGGCTCACGCCTGTAATCCTAGCACCTTGGGAGGCCAAGGTGGGCGGATCACGAGATCAGGAGATCGAGACCATCCTGGCTATCACTGTGAAACCCCATCTCTATTAAAAATATAAAAAATTAGCCGGGCGTAGTAGTGGTGGGCGTCTGTAGTCCCAGCTACTCGGGAGGCTGAGGCAGGAGAACGGCGTGAACCCGGGAGGCGGAGCTTACAGGGAGCCAAGACCGTGCCACTGCACTCCAGCCTGGGCGACAGAGCCAGACTCCGTCTCAAAAAATAAAAAATAAAATAAAAATAAAATAATAAAATAAAAAAAGCCTAGCACACAGAGAAAAGACAGAGACCGAGAATTGTTTTAATGTCTAAGGGCTTAACCTCCCTGACCTCAGCATAGAATAAAATGTATTTAATGTTTCTTGGGCCTCAGAATGTATGGTACATCGAAGTAATAAAAAATAATTTAGGCCGTTTCAGACTGAGATTGGCAAAATCCCAATTTGTCATAAACAGGATTTTAAAAGCTTGATACTGCATAAATAATTTATAGTTTCTGAAGAAAAGTTCTAAATTTGAAACCATGCATTAAATAGAAGTCTATATTAACCACAGGGCCCTCCATCTCCTTCAGGAGCTGACCAAGATACTTTACAAAAAGGTTGTCATAAATAAAAGCAAAATATTTCACTGCTTATTTCCTATTTTTGGAAATGTAAACCAAACTCAGGACATTTAAGAGATATGTCATAGGATTTTTAAGTAAATAAGAACAAAAATGTTGCTTATATGCTCTATTAAGTAAATTACATGCTAAATTGCCCCGCCCTTTTTTTTTTTTAATGGGAGAATAGTATTAATTCCATCTTTACCAAAGTTCCGTATCACATCACAAAATACACTTATGACGCAATAAGTCTTTAAAATGAAGCAAAAATTATAAACCCCCAGCAAGAAATCTGAGTAGTCTTCTCAGACTTTTATAAGATTTTTTACATTTCTTGCCCACAACTTGACATAATTTTTAAAATGACTTGTCTTTATGAAACATATCTAAAGCATTCAAAACTATGTTTATATAGAAATAATCTTTCTATATTCGTGTTTCATTGGTTTCTATAACAATTTACTTAGATTACATGATGAAAATAACAAGTACTCCTACTGACTGATGGGTTTGGAAACAAGCAGGACTAGTTGACGGTCAGCATGTTACACATCCAAGTACCTGGATTTTGGAGGCTAAAATGAAGCACCAAAACTTAACCAAGTAAACAATAGTCAACAATAATACACATTTATACCATATTCTCATGTTCTTAACACTGTTAAGTGCTATATATGGACTATTTCAATCACCCAGAAACAATGAGGTGAGCATCATTATCCTTTTTCACCTGTGAAGAAAATGAAGCTTAGCGCAGTTGAATAACTTGCCCAAGATCACATGGCTAAGGAGTGGTGAGTCAGGGTTTGATCTTAATCTGATATCAGATCCAAAGTTTTAAAAGTCTGTGCTATGCTACCAGAAGTCTTCACTATTGAACATCAAAAGTGGAAGACTCGCGAGGTAAGATCAGAGACCTCCCAGACCAAGGTTGAAGGTTGCGATTCTTACTGATAACATCCCCTCCATTCCTAGTCTACATGCTCCTTTGTCATAAGGATATGAGTGACTTCTCTGATGTGTTGAGAGGAGAAAGGATCTGTGAACCTTGGGAGGTAATTGAAATTTGGGATGCTGTAAAATTTTTGTGAAAGCTTTTTTCTGAGAGAGGTCTTAGGAAAATGTTCGATTCTCCTGCCTTGAAAGATGCTTGTAACTAAAAAATGTCTTAATATTCTGCTAGCTGATCCTGCACTCGAGAGCTCATGGTCATGGAGCTAGGGGTAGGAAAGGGGTTCTGATTAGCTAACAATTATTAAGTTTATTATAATTATTGTAGTTTTATTACTACCATTATTGTTCCCATTGTCACCTTTGGTCTTTCTTAATGCCATCTCTTCCCTACCCTTAATCACCGATATTTCCTATCACTTAAGTAAATCTATCAAAATATACTCAGCCCCATCCCAGGCAGGTTTTCCTAACCGTACTAGCACCTGGAGAGAGGTGACTTGCATTGGCAGTCATGGCATTTCATGAGTATCAGTCAAAATGTATTGCAAGGTAAATAGCATTAATCTGGCAAGTTTCTTAAATGAAGGTCAGATAAGAATACTGTATAAGGCAGTATGTTAAGAAAAACAACACTATCTGTATAGTGTTTGCTATGGACATCGGCACTATGCCACACGTTTTACTGACCATCTGGCTGACCCAAGTATATCAGCAGGCAGTGAGACATGTGTTCCATGTGATGATATCCCTAGCACACAAGCAGATTAATATTTTTTGAAGAGCAATCCAGGTCGACTTTCTAGAGTTCCTCTGCATTTAAAACTCTTTATAATTTGGCCCCAAATGACCTGGACAATCTTCCACTACTTTCCCATGTGAACCTCCTCCTCCAGACACCATCTCCATAGCATAGCTGTGTGGTACAGCAAAGAGGCCTTTGATTTCACACCTGGATATATCTCCACTCTGTACTTCCTGTCCATGAAGTTGCTCACCCTTTTTAAGAGTTTCCTTATCTGTTAAAAAGAAAAGGGAGGTAATAAAACAATAATGAGGATAGTACACGCCCTACCTCATAAGTGAAATGTATTGCCTACAAATTCCCAGCCCAATACCTGGCACATAGCAAGTGATCAATAAATATTTCTATTATTGCTTTATAATTGTTTTAATTAAAAGTTTAAGAAATGGACACGTCATCCTAATGTTTTGACACTTAAGATGACTGACTTTGTTTTTTTCTATATAATAGAATACATATTTTGCTAAATATGTCCAACCCCCCAGACTAATTTATAGCACTCCTAGTTTTTAAAAAAAAAAATTAAAATAGAATATACATGTAGGATTCTGGAGTCTAAAACGAAGCATATTTTCCATGTTCTTAACACTGTGTTAAGTGCTATATATGGACCATCTCACTCAATCGCCCAGAAACAATGAGGTAAGCATCATTGTTATCCTTTTTCACTTGTGAAGGAAACGAAGCTTAGAGCAGTTGAATAACTTGTCCAAGATCACATGGCTGATGAGTGAAGAGTCAGGGTTTGAGCTCAGTCTGACACCACAAAGTTTTAAAGCTCTGTGCCATGCTGCCAGGATTAATCACTGTTGAACATCAAAAGTGGAAGACTCACAAGGTAAGATCAGAGACCTCCCAGATCAGGGTTGAAGGGTGCATGTCCTCCTGATAACATTCCTTCCATTCCTAGTCTACATGCTCTTTGTCATAGATATGGGTGACTTCTCTGATGTGTTAAGAGAAAGGATCTGTAAATCTTGGGAAGTAATTGAAATTTGGGATGCTGTAAAATCTTTGTGAAAGTTTTTTTCTCTGACAGGTCTGTCTTAGGAAAATGCTTGATTTGCTTGGCTTGAAAGATGTTTATAACGATAAAAAATGTCCTAAATATTCTGCTAGTTGATCCTGCACTCAAGGGCTCATAGTCATGGAGCTAGCGGTAGGAAAAGGCTTCTGATTAGCTAACAATTATTTAAATTCTTTATTATAATTATTGTTGAGGTTTTATTAGCACTATTATTGTTCCCATTACCATCCGTGATCTTTCTTAATGCCATCTCTTCCCTACCCTCAATCCCTGATATTTCGTATCAAAATATACTCAGCCCCATCATCCCAGGCAGCTTTTCCTAACCATACTAGCTCCCCACAATTGCTCCTGGATGTGAATTCATATAATTGTTATTGTCTCCATCACATTTCTTATTGTTGGTTATTTTTTATGCATGATTGACTTATCTCTACTTGTACAGAGATTATAAATTGAGAACTGCAGTGTATCTTTTATGTATCATCACCCTCAGTAGCTTCATTGTAAGAGACATTCAACCAGAAAATATTGATTTTCTACTTAAAGGAAACATAAGCACAGCACCGCCATGTTTAGAAATCAATTGGCCTTAGATATTTCTTACTATTGCAACCCTCATACAAAAGAGGAATAAAAGTCAACTGTACCAACTCTGACAGAACAGGTGAAGAATAAGGATTTTTTTTCTTTGAAGAGATTTAATATTTCATTCTGAGGTTCTGAACGAAAAAATTTCAATCACCCCATTCCTAACACAGACAACAAATTCCAAAATAAATATACAGAGGAAACTGAGCCACGACTGTTTTCCAGTATAACAGTGCTGGAGACCCCTTCAACATGATATGGATTAGGAAGTACATGGTCTGCATTTGAGGTAGCAATGACAGCATTTGTATTACTAAAGAGCCCTGTCTGAAAGAAAAAAAAAAAAAAGTACAAATAAACCAAGGCTCAGATATATTAGGAAATAGAGCTCATTGATATTAAAATATAGACGAGAACATGGGTCTCATTTCTTGCATTGATTCTCATTAAAACAACATACAAATGATTATCAAAGCCATTTTCTTTTCTTTTCATAAGACTTAATGCATTCTGGCATTAAAAATATATAGGGTACCATTACAGCCGATGTAGAATCAGAATAGAATCAAGCTAGTAAGATCTGCCACGTGCCCCTTTCTCTCACCTAGGACCTTGATATTTTAACCAAAGATACCATCTTAAGAATTACTTTTTCAAAATAACTATTTTACTGATTTGTTTTGACTTTAACCCTTAGGCAAGAGATTGATTGGAGATTTTAGTTGTCATATAATGGCAAATTAGGCATTTCCTTCTAAAAACTTTCTTCAGGAAAGGAAAAATATCTTTTTATTAATTTGTCTCTAAACCCACAGTACAAAATTTAAATTTCTCTTACAGATTGAAACACATCAGGTAATCCCTGTATGTCCTTGTCTTTCTTAAAGAGATAACTACTGAAGCCTTTTGTTTCTCTCCAGAGTGGTCGTCCTCTGGACCAGCAGCATGGGTGTTGGTGATCCTTTGGGTTCCTAATCACTTTCATCCTGGGGATTTCCTTGGCGTCTTATCAATGCCTGGACCCTTGTTTCCTGGATCCCATGTCAACTTTCTGGCTTACTCCTTTATTGTGATGAAAATTCCCTAGTTAATTTCTAAGGAAATATGCTTCATAGGCCAGTGTTGAGACTTTGCCTTTAGAAATATATATTTTTTATCTTCACACTCCATTGACAGTTTTTCTGTACATAAAAATTCCCAAACTCCTGTCTTTACTTTTGCTCTATTTTCTGGACAGTGCTCAATTTTCCTGACACTTCTAAAGACTTAACATGTCTCTCAGCGATTTTTTTCAAGAGTTTTTTTTTAATTCTCAAAGTTTATCTTATGTCTTGTTTGAAGAAAAGCATCTCTAGCCAGATGCAGTGGTGCATTCCTGTGGTCCTAGATACTTGGGAGGCTGAGGCAGGAGGATCAATTGAGCCCAGTAGTTATAGGAGATGGAGACCAGCCTGAGCTATGTACTGAGATGCTGTCTCTGAAAAGGGTGAAGGGGGGTGTATCCTTTTGTTTAGGAGATGCAATATCTTCTGTAGCACATATTAGTAACGTTAGTATCTGGTTCTCCTCTTGCAGAGGAGGGCAGACTACACTTTCCTACACCTTGAAGTTAGCATGGCCATAAGTCTTATTTCAGACAAATCATTAGAAAAAACTAATCTTGTCATTTCTAGATGGAAGTATTTAAATGCAGTGGTCTCCAGTTTTTTCTTCCTTATAGTGACGCATTGACATGAAAATCAAAGCAGCTTGGAATACTGAACCAATACATAGAGAACAGCTAGAGAGACAGCTGGAGACACACCTGAACCTGCATAGATACTGCTTGAGCGAGCAAAAAAACTTAGTTGTATTTAGGCAGATTTGGGGGTTGTTATGCTAGCCTAAGTTATGCTATCTTGACCAATTCAATCACTGGGACCACAGTGGGGCACTGCCATAACAATAAACATCAAATATGTAACATTGGCTCAGTGTCGAGATATCAAGGATTGAAGAAACTAATATTGAAGGCAGGAAAGATGGTGATTCATGCTTTTCAGTGGCAAAATATTTGGTACAACTATGAACTTGGAGAAGGCTTAGGAAAAGTAGAGCTAAATTCTGTGATAGGTCTCTGTGGGTAATGCTTGATGGCATATTACAAGAAATAGATGAGATCAGAAAAAAAATTGTTCAGCCTTCAAATAGGAATGAAAAGAATGAAAGAAAATTAGCCCAGAAATTGGAGAACATGTTAGAAGAGAACTAATTTTCAAATTTAAAATTAAAGTTTTAAAGCAAGGGAAGCTCATTAAAACTCAGCCTTAAGCAAGGATCAAAGTAAGGGAATGGCTGCCATGACTATTACCAAAACCTCTGTGTGGTTTAAATGTTCTCAGGTCACCCAGTATATTCTTCCAATTGACAAAATAGCATAAGGAGATGTTGAGTGGTGCTTCTCACTGAAGCCTAATAGACACACAATCTTAAGCTGTTGAATAGCCTCAGAAATGAATGCTCCAATCTCCTGCCTGGGGAACATAAGCCTGAGTAGCAATCTCAGCTATGTGGAGGGAGGGATGTAGCTGGAAGCTTTTATGTTCAATACGAACTTTGATTTAATCTCACTGTTCAAGATGACACCCATCTACCTGAACTGAGTCAGATGTCCCAAAGCTCTCTAGATAACAGTTTCCATATAATGGCAAATTAGGTGTTTCCTTATAAAAAACATTCTTCAGGAAAGGAAAAAATATCTTTTCATAAATAAACCTCCATTTTTCTGCTCAATACATATAATGTAGTTATCACCTCCCATTCCTAATTCTTTCTGAGCTCATCCCCTTTTTATCCCTTCTCTATCATTTAGTGGAATTACAGAGGAGAACCAAAGTAAACATGCGTCCAATCTACCATGTTCAACCTGATCTACCCTTACCCTGGCCTTCCCTATTTCCTCTCCAGTCCCCTGTCATTCTCAACACCAGAGCCAGAATGACCTTTTAAAACATAATTCATATCATCTCTTTATTTTCAAACCTATAGTGGATTTCCATTGCATTTGAGTAAGACTCAACCCCCTAAAATTAGCCTTGTGTATATTTCTGATCGCATCTCACATTTGTCCCTTCCATCCTGTATATTGAAGCCACTCAAGATTTCTGTATGAGCTTGCCTAAACCATTTCACTCTTAGAATCTTCTCACTTGCTATTCCTTCTCCCAGGAATCTTCCATCACTAAGAGTGTGTGTGTGTGTGTGTGTGTGTATGTGTGTATGTGTGTGTGTATATATATATACACACACACATATATATACACATATATACACACAGGAGTTCTCAACTAAAATATGACCTCCACAGAGATGTCTTTAACTGTGCAGAGTACTGAGTCTACAATAGCCTGATTCCACTGCCTCCCAGTCTCTCTATAAAATCTTTTTGTAGTTATTCTCTTAATTATCCATTAATATATAATATACTACATATGTATTTACCTATGTCTGCCTCTAGCCAAATCCCTCTCAAATAATATCAACTCAGGAGACCTTGTTTTCTTATTCATCAAAACTTACCTACCATGGACTATTATCCATCTAAGTATACCTTTAAGAGTAAGCATCTAGTATACCTTTAAATGATATACTGAGATGCGACTGAGCAAATCATGCCTGGACTATATTCTAAATCAGAATTATTTATGTGCTTCATTTATCATTTGTCAATTTGGAGGGTTTTATTTTTTTAATGTGAGAATATTTCTTCCCTCTGATAAATTTCCAGAAGGCTCCTTCTGAGAATAGATAAAATACAAAAAATAAAATACAAACAATAAAAATTAGAGTACTACTGTGACAAGGATTAAGGGGGCAAGGTCATGAACAGAAAGGAACCACAGATGGGTAAAGCCAACATTCTGTTAGTTCATTTTTCCTTTTGTCAATTAGAAATTAGAGCTTGCAAGAGTAGAGACAAGAATTCCTAGCAGAGAAAAATCCCTGATAGGTAGAGAAGCCACCAAAGCTTTTGGCAATATTACTGTAGAAAGAAAGAAATGTAAAACACTAGAAAGGGTAAGTATGAGGAAATATCTAAATAAATGTCAATGTTACTCAACAATAGCGTCTTATAAAGGTTTGCGTGTGTGTAGAATTTCAATGGCTGACCAACATAAGTGGCAAAAGTAGGGGGAGGTAAATGTAGTGTTCTAAGTATTTTACATGTCTGGGAAGTAGAAAAAAAATACAAATTCATATTTGACTCTATTAAGTAATGAATGTGTGTTTAAAACACAAGGGTAACCACAGAAATATTTTTAAGGATGTATAACTATAAAGGTAGTTAAAGGCTAGGCACGGTGGCTCTCACCTGCAATCCCAGCATTTTGAGAGGCCGAGGCGGGCGTATCACTTGAGGTCAGGAGTTCGACACCAGCCTGGCCAACATGGTGAAACCACATCTCTACAAAAAATACAAAAATCAGCCAGGCATGATGACGGGCACCTGTAATCCCACCTACTTGACAGGCTGAGGCAGGAGAATCGCTTGAACCCAGGCAGCAGAGGCTGCAGTGAGCCGAGATCGCACCACTGCACTACAGTCTGGGTAACAAGAGCAAAACTGTTTCAAAAATTAAGAAAAATAAAAGCTAGTTGGGAAAAATAAATTTTAAAATTTTGATCTAAATGAAGGTTGAAAAAAGAAAAAATTAAAATCAAGTGGGAAATTATAAGATGGTAGACACAAAAATCAGTAAAGTACAAATTGACTAGACCAACTAAAATATTAATGTTATCAGACTATTTAATAGAATGTCCTGGTCACGTAACTGAATTAACGAAGTTATATTTGGGGAAAAGTGCATGGCATAGACATTTTTCTATAAGAACTGCTGCTGCAGAATGAACAGAACAGTTCAAGGAATACCAAAACTTGCAGTCATCATCCAGTCCAGCTGTCCTAAAGTTAGCATAAGCCACTAGAGTACAAAATGTTTGCAAAACCAATCAAAAAATGCCCATGATGATCCACACATTTGAGGAAAGTTTTGAAAATATCTCCAAATTCTTACAAACTAAGGAAGACTTCTGTAGCCCATGAATCAAAGAACAGTGAAAATTAGAAAATATGTTCAGCTACATAAGAAATATGAAACCTAACGGAATGCAGCTAAAACTACCCTAGAATGAAGCATAGGGTCTTACATGAATATTTTAGAAAATAACTACCAGAACTTAATCTAAATATCTTCAAGAAAAAAAAAAAAAAAAACAGCAAATTAAACCCAGAAAGGTAGAAAAGTGATAGTGTAAGAGCAGAAAATTATTTAGGAGAATAAACCAAAATAAAGTTAAAAACCCAAAGTTAATTATTTAAAATGAATAAAACTATACATGCATAGCAAGACTAATGAAAAATATACTGAGAAGGCTTAAAATATGACTACCATAAATGAAAAGGAGGATACTACCATAGGTCCTTATAGGTATAGAAAAAGAAAATTATGGAAAACCATCTATGCCAATAAATTTGAAAATTTAAATGAAGTAGATAATTCCTAGCAAATCTTAATGTAGCACAAAGAAATGCAAAATAAAAGTATGCTCATATTTTTAAAGATTAGGTCTATGTTTACATCTTCACACAAAGAAGTCAATAGGTTTAAGATGAGATTATCAGAGACAAACACTCAAAGGAAACAACAACAAAGTTACACAAATACAAACCCTTTCAGAAGTTAGAAAAAGATGAAACACTTCTCAGTGCATTTTGTGAGGTCAATATAAAGCAAAATGTGATTAGTATTACAATCCAGAAAAATCTTAAGCTACCTTCTCTCATGAGCTTGGATCCTAAATGCAAAATTCTTAAATAAAATATTAGCAAATGTAACGCAGCAATATGTAAAAAGGATACACATCGGCTGGGTACGGTGGCTCACTCCTGTAATCCCAGCACTTTGGGAGGCCGAGGCGGGCTGATCACAAGGTCAGGAGATTGAGACCATCTTGGCTAACACGGTGAAACCCTGTCTCTACTAAAAATACAAAAAATTAGCCGGGCGTGGTGGCCGGCGCCTGTAGTCCCAGCTACTCGGGAGGCTGAGGCAGAATGGCGTGAACCCGGAAGGCGGAGCTGGCAGTGAGCGGAGACCACGCCCCTGCACTCCAGCCTGGGTGACAGAGCGAGACTGTCTCAAAAAAAAAAAAAAGAAAAAAAAAATGCACGTCATGCCTCCAGGAATTATTCATTATTCCAGAAATGCAAGATTAACACTTGAAAATCAGTATATCCAGCCATCTGATATTTTACAAGCTGACAAAAACAAGCAGTAAGAAATCCGTACTTAAGAAATGGTTCTGGGTAACTGGTTAGCCACATGCAAACTTAAACTAGACCCCCACCTGTCACCATATGTAAAAATCAGCTCAAGATGGATTAAAGACTTAAATGTAAAACCCAAAACTATACAAACCCTGGAAGACAACCTAGGCAATACCATCCTAGACATAGGAACGGGCAAAGATTTCATGAAAAATATGCCAAAAGCAAACCCCCAAAAAGCAGATTGACAATCTAAAACTTAGGAACTTCTGTACAGCAGAAGAAAACTATCAACAAAGTGAACACACGACCTACAGAATGGGAGAAAACATTTTTGCAAACTGTGCACCCAAAAGGTCTACTATCCAGCAACTTAAATTTACAAGAAAAAAATAAACCCCATAGAAAAGTGTGCAAAGGACATGAAGACATTTTTCGAAAGACATACATGTGGCCAAACATATGAAAAAAAGTTCATTACTGATCATTAACGAAATGCAAATAAAACCACAACGAGATACCACCTCACACCAGTCACAATGGCTATTATTTGATGTTAGAGATTGCAAAGAAAAGGTTGCAATTATACACTATTGGTGGGAGTGTAAATTAGTTCAACCATTGTGGAAAGCAGTATGGCCATTTCCCAGAGAGCTAAAAACAGAACTACTATTCGACCCCACGATCCCATTACAGGGTATATACCAAGAGGAATATAAGTTATTCTACCATAAAGACACATGCACATGAATGTTCATTGCAGCACTACAGTAGCAAAGACATGGAATCAACCTAAGCGCTCATCAATGACAGATTGGATAAAGAAAATGTAGTGCATATACACTATGGAATGCTATGCAACCATAAAAAATGAGGTATCTTTTTGGGGAACATGGATGGAGCTGGAGGCCGTTATCCTTAGCAAACAAATGCACAGAGAGAAAACCAAATACCACATGCTCTCACTTAAAAAAAAATGGGAGCTAAAGGATGAGAACTCATGAACACAAAGAAGGGAACGACAGATACCGGGGCCTACTTGAGGATGAAGGGTGAGAGGAGAGAGAAAAGCAGAAAAGATAACTATTGAGTACCAGGCTTAGGCTTAGTACCTGGAGTGATGTACCCTGTAGAAAAAACCCTCATGGCACGAGTTTGCCTACATAACAAACCTGCACATGTACCCAAGCCTAAAAGATTTAAAAAAAAAAAATCACAATATCAAAATAAAAGAATCATATAATCAGCTCAATAAATGCATAAAAACATTTAATAGAAGGGAATTTATTAATAAGTCTCCAACAACATTACAGCAAACATTGTACCTATTAGTGAATTACTGGCAGCTTTTTCTCTAAGATGAAGAATGAGAAAAATATACTTTAATCATGACTTCTATTGTACTTTTATCCAGGAAGTTCTACAAGATGCAATAGAAAAAAAATAGGCAAGAATTGAAAATGAAGAACTATTTGAATATGCTGATTGTGTACTTTGGAAATACAAGAATGTCTACCAACTATAAGAATTAATAAATTTTTCAAAGCCAAGAATATAAGGTCAGTATTTAAAATAATTGTATTTTCCTATGTAGCAACAAAAAAAATAAAAATTTTAAATGAAACTATGTGGCAGCAAAATATCAAATATCTAGGAATAAGTTGGGGAAAACAGAAAACATTTTATGCAAGGTTTTTCTGAAATTTATACAACATTATTGGGAAAAATTTCAAAGGCCTAAATCCATGGAGAAATATACCATGTTTTTCTACTGGAATGCTTAATGTTAAAAATAAATCGGTTGTCTCCAAATTACTCCAGAGTCAAGGCAATCACAATCAAAATCGTAGAAGTACTTTTAGAGAAATTGGTAAGTAGAATCTCAAGTTTATATGGACATCCAAAAGATCAAATATGACTAAGATAAACTTGAAAAAGAATGAGACAGCTAGAGACCTTACATTTTCAGATAAAGACGTATAAAGAAAATTTTCAAATTCTTAAAATTAAGGAATATATTCTTAAAAATTAAGAATTAGAATTTATCTAAATATTAACTAAACCAATGTGAAGTTGCTGCAAAAATACAGAAATAGACAAAAGTACAGACTAGAGAGTCCAGAACCAGGACCATATAAACCACTCAATTTTTGACTACAGGATTGTGAGAAAAGAATGGTCCTTTCAATTAATGATGCTGGGACAATGTGATATCTGCATATTTTAAAAAATGAATCTTGAAGACTAACACCACATCCAAAAATCTATTACAACTGGATTCTAGATTTAAATGTGAAAAGGAAACTATAAAACTCCTGGAATAAAGCATGAGAGAAATTCATCATGAACTTGGGATAGGCAAAAGTTTCTTAAACAGGACTAGAAAAGTGCTAACCGTAAGTATAAAATGAATAATAGAGTTGTATGTATTAGAATGTATAACTTCCAAAAAGAGAAACGGGCAAACCACAAAGTGTTAAAGATAATTATCATATATATTTCTAACAAAGAACTTGTATCCAAAGTATGAATCTATACTAGTATCTATATCAATTCATTAAAATACAAAGATAACTCATGTAAAATAAACCAAAAAAAACTTTATAAAAGAGGTATTTAAATTGCCAATCAACATGAAAAAATATGTCAATGTTTGGTTTTGTTCCACTTGCTTTTGGTGTCTTCATGAAATCTTTGCCAGGTCCTATGTCCCAAATGGTATTTTCCTAGATTATCTTCCAGGGGTCCTTATAGTTTTATGTTTTACATTTAAGTTTTTAAATCCATTTTGAGTTGGTTACTGTGTATGGTGTAAGGAAGGGGTCCATTTCAATCTTCTGTATATGGCTAGCCAGTTATCTAGCACCATTTATTGAATAGGGAATCCTTTATATCCATTGTTTGTATTTGTCAATTTTGTCAAGGATCAGATGGTTGTAGATTGTTTGAAATTGGGCAACATGAGGCCTTCAGTTTTGTGAGTTTTGCTTTGGTTTTGTTGTTCTTATTTGCTGCTTAAGATTGCCTTTGCTGTTTGGGCTTTTGTTTCTAAATGAATTTTAAAATATTTTTTTAGTTCTGTGAAGAATGTAATTGGCAGTTTGATAAAAATAGCAGTGAATCTGTACATTGCTTTGGGCAGCATGGCCATATTAACAATATTGATTCTTCCTAACCAGGAGCATGGAATGTTTTTCCATTTGTTTGTGTCATCTGATTTCTTTGAGCAGTGTTTTGTAATTCTCATTGTAGAGATTTTTCGCCTTGTTAGCAAAAAATATCTAGGAATATAGCTTATTGTGGCAATTGTGAACGGGACTGTGTTCCTGATTTGGCTCTTGGCTTGGATGTTGTTGGTGTATAGGAATGCTGATTTCTTTACTTGATTTTGTATCCCTGAAACTTTGCTGTTTATCAGATTAAGGAGCTTTGGGGAAGAGACGATTAAGTTTTCTAGGTATGAAATCATGACATTTGCAAACTGGTATAGTTTAACTTCCTTTTCCTTATTTGGATGTCTTTTCTTTCTCTTGCCTGATTACTCTAGCTAGGACTTCCCAGTACTATGTTGAATAGGAATGGTAAGAATAGGCATCTTTATCTTGTTCCAGTTCTCAAAGGGAATGCTTCCAGCTTTTGCCCACTCAGTATGATGTTTGGCTGTAGGTTTGTCATAGGTGGTTCATTATGATTGAGTATAGTCCTTCCATACCTAGTTTGAGTTTTTAACATGAAGGGATGCTGAGTTTTTTACTAAAAACCTTTTCTGCGTCTAGTGAGATGATCACATGGGTTTTTAGTTCTATCTTTCTATGTGGTAAATCACATTTATTAGTTTTCCTATGTTGAACCAACCTTGTATCCCAGGAATAAAGCCTACTGGATCGTGGTGGACTAGCTATTGATGTGCTGCAGGATTCTGTTTGTATTTTATTATTTTTGCATTTATGTTATCAAGGATATCACCCTGACGTTTTATTATGTCTCTGCCAGGTTTTGGTATCAGAATGATGCTGAGCCCATAGAATGAGTTAGGGAGCAATCCCTCCAATTTTTTGGAATAGTTTCAGTAGAAATCATACCAGCTCCTCCTTAAACATCTCAGAATTTGGCTGTGAAATTGTCCAGGGACTTTTTCTGGTTGGTAGGCTTTTTATTATTTCATTTCAGAAATTATTGATCTGTTTAGGAATTCAATCTCTTCCTGATTCAATCTTGAGAGGTTTGTCTCCAGAAATTTTTTTCCTAGGTTTTCTAGCTGGTGTGTATAAAAGTGTTTATAATAGTCTGAGGGTTTTTTGTATTTCCATGGGATCAGCGGTAGTACCCCCCCCCTTTCTCTTCTGTTTATTTAAATCTTTTTTGCTTTATTAATCTAACAGTCTATCTTATTCTTTCAAAGAAAAAGCTCCTCAATTAATTCTTTTCTTTGTATAGTTTTCTATGTCTCCATTTCCTTTAGTTCAGCTCTGATTTTGGTTATTTGTCTTCTGCTAGCCTTGGAGTTGCTTTGCTCCTGTTTCTCCAGCTCCTGTAATTGTGATGTTAGGTTGCTAATTTGCGATCTTTCTAACATTTTGATGTGGGCATTTAATGTTATAAACTTCGCTCTCAACACTGCTTTAGCTGTATCCCAAAGATTTGGTATGTTGTATCTTTCTCAGTTTCATAAAATTTCTTGATTTCTGCCTTAATTTCATTATTTACCCAGAAATCATTCAGGAGCAAGTTGTTTAACTTCCATGTAATTATATGGTGTTGATTTTGTTAGCATTGATTTCCATTTTTATTGCACTGTGGTTGGAGAACTTGGCTGCTATGATTTTGTGTTTTGTTTTTTTAATTTGCTGAGGACTGTTCTATACCCAATTGTGTGGTTGATTTTAGAGTATGTGCCACGTGCAGATGAGAAGAATATATATTCTGTTTTGGGGTAAAGGGCTCTGAGGATGTCTCGTAGGTCCCTTTGATCAAGTGTTGAGTTCCAGTCCCAAATATCTTTGCTAATTTTCTGCCTCAGTCATCTGTCTAATGCTGTCAGTGAGGCGATTAAGTCTCCCACTACTATTGTGTGGTTATGTAAGTCTTTTCACAGGTCTCTAAGAACTTGCTTTATGAATCTGGGTGCTCCTGTGTTGAATATTTATTTAGGTTACTTAAGTCCTCTTGTTGAATTGAGCCCTTTACTATTACCATAATGTCTTTGTCTTCTTTGATGTTTAAAGCCTGCTTTGTCTGAAATTGTAATTGCAACCCTAATTAAAGAACTTCTGCATAGCAAAATAAACTATAGCATATATAAGCAACCTACAAGACGGGAGGAAAATGATTGCAAACTGCATCTAACAAAGTTCTAATATACAGAAGCTATAAGGAAATTAAATTTACAAGAGAAGCAAACAACCCCATTAAAAAGTGGGCAACAGATATAAAGACACTTCCTCAAAGATATATAGGTGGCTAACAAGCATGAAAAAAATGCTTGACATCACTAATCATTAGAGAAATGGAAATCAAAACCACAATGAGATACCATCTCACATCAGTCAGAACGGCTACTATTAAGGAGTCAAAAAAAGTAACAGATACTGGCAAGTTTGTGGGAAAAAAGGAACACTTACACACTGCTGGTGGGGATCGAAGTTCAGCCATCGTGGAAAGCAGTTTGGTGATTTCTCAAAGAACTTAAAGAATTACAATTAAACCTAGCAATCCCATTATTGTGTATATATCCAAAGGAATATAAATCATTCTACCATAAAGACACATGCACACATATGTTCAGCACAGTACTATTCACAATAGCAAAGACATGGAACCAACCCGAATGCCCACCAACAGTGGTACATATTCATAATGGAATACTATTCAGCCATAAAGAAGAATGACAATTTCCTTTGTAGCAACATGCATGCAGCTGGAGGCCATTATCCTGAGCAAACACACACAGGAACAGAAAATCAAATGTGTTTTCTTACTTACAAGTGGGAGCTAAAAATTGAGTGCACATGGATAGAGAATGGAACAGACAGCAGAACCTAGACAGCAGAACCTACTTGAGGGTGGAGGATAAGAGGAGGGTGAGGATAAAAAAAAATACCTATTCAGGTACTATTCTTATTACCTGGGTGACAAAGTAATCTGTACACCAAAGCCCTGTGACATGCAATTGACCTATATAATAAACCTGCATATGTACCCCTGAACCTAAAAGTTTAAAACAATGAAACAATGCTCAATTTTATTATCAGGAAAATGAAATTAAACCACAGTGGAATAACATTACATACCCACCAGAATGTCTAAAATTTTAAATGGCAGAACATATTGAGATTTTAATGAAGATATGGATCATACTGCTGGGAGGAGTATAAGTTGATATAATCACTTTGAAAAATGGTAATCTTTACCAAAGCTGAACATAAGCATGACTCCTAGGTACATATGCCTAATAGAAATGCACACATCCATTCACCAAAAGATATACAATGAATATTGTAACTACAAACATTCTCCCAGTAGCCAAACAACTCAAATGTCTAAAAAAAATGGAGAAATTATGGCATATTCATACAACGTAACACTGTGCTATCCAGTAATGAGAATAAACAAAGAATAGTGGTTATCCTTGCAGAATGACGAAAGACTAGAACAGGGTAGGGGTGCCTCCTAGGTGCTTGTAAAGTTATTTCTTGCTGTAAGTAGTGGTTAAGTGGGTCCACTCAAACTCTGAAAGATTGTTTGGAGGTGGGGCCTTTGGAAGGTGATTAGGTCATAAGGATGGAGCCCTCATGAACGGAAATAGTGCCCATATAAAAGACGCCTGAGAGAGAGGTCCCTTCCCTTCTCCCCCCATGTGAGTTTACACAGGAACAAAAATCAAAAACAAAAAAGACCATCTGGAAAGCAGGCCCTCAACACACATCAAAAGTCTGTTGATGCCTTGATCTTGGGACTTCTCAGCCCCCAAACAAATGTGAGAAATGAAAGTCTGGTGTTTATAACCACCCAGTCTATGATATTTGTTGTAGCAGTGTGAATAGTTTAAGGCAGATGTACACATATGATTTGTACACTTTTAAGTTTGTAAGATGGCTCTATTAGTCCTCCCATTACCAGGACTAATCTAATGCTTTCTCACTCCAAGGATCTTCAAACGCTCAGCTAAATTATAAAGTTATGTTAGCTTTGTATTCTGAAGGCTAGATACCACCAGCACGGAGGCAGAGATTTAATATAGACCTATAGAGAAAAAATACTTAATCCTAGGGCAACACTTACTAGGCACTGACTAAATACTTAATATGTGAAGTTTATATGTAATTTGTATGTGTATTCAAGAGTCTCTAAATCAAATAGCTTGGTAGGTGTTCCAGGGTCTCACTATATGTGAAGGTTCAGGACTAGATTTGTTAATGGTCCCCCGAATAATTTTGAACTCTCACTCTCCCTGCTTATACCTGGAGTAGACTCTATCCTGCTTTGGGGGAAGCTTGATCAGAAAAGCCTGCATTTTCCAGAACAGAACAAAGCCACTGCAGAATGAGGTGTTGCATCTAAACTATCTGGTCAGTGTGAGTCACAAAGCAATGCACGAGGTATCCATCGGCTGTGAGTTAAGCACTTTGGGCAAAACAACTGAAGGGACAAAGAAATACTCCAGACACTTGAAAATATGTACTTTTTCTGAATATTTTTGATCCATGACTTGTTGAATCTGTACATGCAGATCCCACAGATACAGAGGGCCAAATAATCATCTCTGCCAGTCATCTCTGCATGGAACCATTAGGCAACACTCACCTTATTTGTAAGGCACCACTTACCAGGTGCCTCAACAAAGTACTTGGAAAAATTCACGCAATAAAGCACACAAATGGAAGAGTTCAAAACTAGCTCTCAAAATGATATACATTTCCTGCTAATCTGAATTGGAAGGGAGGGAAGAAAACATCTTACAGGACTTACCAACACCACATTCATATGAGAATTTTATAAAAAGCATATGTAACAAGTTTCACCAAAATTGCTAACTTTTCATTTTCTGGATGTAAAGTAAACATGATTATCCTAAAATACTTTAATGTCTAAGATAGTACTCTGTAGTCGTCTGATCATTTTCTCATATTGTTCATTCTACTCATGTATTTCTAATATTGCGGTGGTTCAAAACATTCTTAAGTCTCAACTCTTTTGTTCATTGGTTTTAGGACAAAGTCAGGTCATTCTAATTTCTTTCAGATTCTACGTCTTTGTTAAATACTCAGAATGCTACTTTGCCTTCCACACAGACATCTTAAAAGGAAATGATGTACATGAAACACTTATGAAAATTTCATAAAATTTCTAAGGATACTTCCAACTCAGAACTAAGACAAAAAATAACATTTAAATAATTTGATTTTTTAATTTCATTGACATTCAGTGCATTTATTCTAAGACATTACATTAAGTGTTATCTACATAATTTTGTAACCGGCGCTTTTATGTAACCTAAACTACTCTAGAACCCATCCATTACAGATCCTTAGGATGATCACTTTGAGTTTACCTCTAAGTTGGACCATTTGCCTCATCTGCCAAGTGGCAGGGGCATGGCCCTCCCTCATATCTTTCTGGGAAAATTGCAAGGAAGTCCTCATAGGCCATGAGTGTCCACTGCTCAACTCTTTCTGCTGTTGCTAAACTCCAAACATTACTGCCAGTCTAAAGCACTGGCCATTTAATATAGCTGCTGCTGTCACACCAAGTTCACTTTTATGGGCTGAACAATGTCTACCCAAAATTCATTTGTTGAAGTTCTGTCTTTCAGTACCTCAGAATGTGACTGTCCAGTCATGCATCACTTAATGATGGGGATACATTCTGAGAAAGGAATCAATATATGATTTCATCATTGAGTGAACATCCTAGAGTGTACTTACACAAATCTGGATGGTAAAGCCCACTACACACCTAGGCCCTATAGTGTAGCCTATTGCTCCCAGGCTACAAACATGTATAGCATGTTACAATACTGAATACAGTAGGTATTATACCTCAATAAGCATTTGTGTATCTAAACATAGAAAAGGTACAGCAAAATATGATGTAAAATATTTTAAAATGGTACATCTCTACAGGGCACTGTATAACTCCATGAACAGAGCTTGAAAGACCAGAAGTGGCTCTGGATGAGTCAGTAAGTTGTACATGAATGTGAAGGCCTAGGACAGTACTGTAACCTACAGTGGACTTTATAAACACTGTAGACTTAGGCTACACTTAATTTTTTAATTTACTTTCTTCAAGAATTAACCTTAGCTTACTGTAAATTTTTTACATTACAAACTTTTGTAAAAAGTTTAACACACAAACATTGTATGGCCATACAAAAATATTTTCTTGCCTTGTATCCTTATTCCATAAGCTTTTATATACTAATTTTTCTTTTTCAACTTTTTTGTTAAAAACACACAAACACATTAGCCTAGGCCTGCACAGGCTGAGAATCAATATCACTGTCTCCCCCTCCATATCTTCAGGGACAACACACGTGGAGCTGTCATCTCCCATGATAACGACTTCTTCTGGAAGAACTTCAGAAAGACCCGAGATTGTTTTACACTTTTTCATATAAACAGGAGTATGAGCTAAAATAAGTACAGTAAATACATAAGCCAGCTAACATTGTCATTTGTTAATATTATCAAGTATTATGTACTGTACCTAATTGTATGTATGATTTTTTACAACTGGTAGTGAAGTTTACACCAGCATAACTAGAAATATGAGTAATGGGTTGAGTTGTGATGGCCACAATGTCACTAGGCAATAGGACTTTTTCAGCTCCACTATTATAATGAGACCACGATCACATAAGTGGTCCCATCGTTGACCAAAACATTGTTACATTGAACATAACTATTTTGAGTTCGAGCCTTTAAAGACTCATTAAGGTAAAATGAGGTCATATATGGAATAGGGCGCCCAGCCATAACAAAAAGGTATCCTCATAACAAAAGATTACAATACAGACAAGAGCAAAGAAGCAGGGAGAGGACGGCTATGTACAAACCAAGGAGTGAGGCCCTCAGAAGAAACCAACCTTGCCAACACCTTAATCCCGGACTTCTAGCCTCCACAACTGAAAATAAACTTCTACTGTATAAGCCACCCAATCTTTGGTACTTTCCTATGACGGCCCTAGCAAATGAATAGTCACCCTCAGTATGGCCTTCACCCAAACTTAGTCCCGTGCATCCCCCCTCCTCCAGCTTTACTTCGCCACAGGGGCTGATAGATCCCCACATGCAGCACATCGTCTAGTTTCTCCATTCCTTCTTTCCTAATGTCCAGTTCTTTCAGAAGGCCTCTAAGAACATAATTCTCTCTCTTTTTGAGGTTTTGGAGAAGCACAAAGACCTTGGAGTCAGGGAGGGTTTAAAGAGCAGCTTTCTAATGGATCCTGAACTGCAGCTTCTTCCTAAATCTCAGAACCTCATAACATCTGACACTCTCAGCCAGACTCCTTAAACCTAGATGGCACAATTTTTCTTTCAGGAGTTTCTTTGCCCTTCTCTGTAATTTAACTTCTGTTCATGCAGCCTCTTTCATCACACATATTGGTAGATATCTGGTTCTTTTTCATGGCCAAGATCCAAGTTCATTCACAAAAATCTCCTGAACCTCAGCGAAAATCAGGGCTGAGACTGGGGACCTATTTCAGGGTCTTTAATTTTTGAATATGACTGATTTTCCAATACATCTGGAAAAATCTCTGGGATAGATGCCTCAAACCTATGAGAGACCCATCTGTCTCAGCTGTAAACCTTCTTACATGAGAATTTCATACTATTATTTTACTATGTCATAAGAATTTTGAATATTATACTTTATTTTAAAAAAAACCTATGTACCAGGTTTACTTGCCTAAGGTTACTTAATAAGTTAAACACATGTATATACTACAAGAAAATAAATATATATAGAGAAGTGTCTCTAAAAGGAGAGGTTAAAATTTCATAGTTTATGTCTTTCATGTTTCTGTGAATAAGTCTAATAGGAAATATTACAAAAAGAATATATTATCACACAATGTTATTTGATGAGAACTAAACTTGTGAAAATGGAAAATGCATCCCAGAAGTTCTGATTTACACTGTTACAACAGCATCTTATGAATCTTTTTAAATGGATCTAACATCTTCCAATGAAAAACCTCACGGGGAACATACTGCATTAAGAAACTATATTTTTAAAATACAAAGCACTCTCTAAGAATTCATTTCATACATTTTTGTTAAAAATATGAGCAATCACCGACTTTATAAGAGAATGTCAGACTTTAAGGCCTGAATTCCGTAAAGATGCAACTAGAACAGTGATAGCTTCAACACCTGGTATAATAAGATCCAATCTCCCGAGGACTACAGGATCTACAGCCATCTATTAATCAGAAAAGTCTTGTGTACAGAGGTTAACTTCCTCACCCCAGGTTTTATGAATTAAAAGCTCTGTGCTGATATAGAAGTATTTTTTCTTTGGGGGCATCATTCTAATATGCAGTATGCCAAGGACGGCAGGAAGCTAAAATACTAACAAGAGAAAAATCAAGGCTACCAGGTTCTTCTCATACAAAGTTTTTCCTTAAAGCAGTGGTTAAGAAGAAAAAATGGCCAAGAGGCGCATGAAAAGATGTTCAACATCATTAATCCTTATGGAAATGCAAAATGAAACACTACATATCACTATGTGCATACATACTAGAATGACTGAAATGAAAAAGATGAACACTCCTCTATCATTGATTTTTTAAAAATAGACCAAAAATATAGTAAGGATAAAAGTAACTTTGAAAAGCACTATCAATTTAATCTAAATGATATCCAACAAATAAAGAATACACATTAAGAGTACATGGAACTTTTATACTGTACCATAAAAAGAAACCATCCTAACAAATAGAGGATTCCTACTACTTGGTTTCAAACTACTGATTTCAGAGCTATAACAATCAAGATAGTGAGTTCTTGGTGTACGTTAAGCAAATATCCAAATAGAATAAAAGATCCCCATATTTATATGCTCAACTGATTTTCCAACAATGGCACCAAAAGAAAAATAGGACCTTTTCACTAAATGCTGGAACAAATAGATATCCATATGGAAAAAAAGAATCACCCCCTAATCCAATTTGTGACAAGTTGTTATGGCTCATAGACTTACATATAAAAGCTAAAACAGTCTTCTAAATGACATTATCTCATCTTCCACAAGCTTGGGACAGACAACGTTTCAGATTACTGAAAACATCCATAAAAGAAAACAATGATCAAGCATACCTTATCAAAATTTAAAATTTCTATTTGTCACTGGACTTTCTAAGAAAAAGTAGACTGGTCAGAGCCTTGAAAAAATGAAATACATGTCCTGACAAAGAACACAAAATATGATATAAAAGTAGAAAAACCTTGAACCTTAACAAGGAAGATATCTGAAAGAGTGATTAGTCATTAGGGAAATAGTACACACTAGGATAGCCACAATTAAGACTAACACCACCAAACGCTGGTGAGAACGCAGAGTAAACAGAACTATCTTACATTGTTGGTAGAAGCGTAAAGTTATATGAAAGGAAAGGAGTAGCAGAGAAAGTGAGCATATATACATAAATGTATGTGTTACTAGTAGTAAACATGTCTTAAGTGACGTATCAGGCCAGAAAAGACCTAAAACAAAGACCAATGACCAATGACCAATAGACCAAAAAAAAAGAGGCAAGTAGAAGAGAGGGAAAAGGTGGTAGTGGTATGTGCGGTCACACAGTCATACAAAGGTATGTGCGAGATGGAGAATTAGAAGGAAAAAAATCCGTATCTGTGCTTGCAACAAAAGCAGGTAAACATAAAATGAGGAACTGTATACGAAAGATAAACTTCCATGTTGCAGAGGGTATCCCCTTTCTCCTTACTTTCAGAAATAATTTGTTTTGTTGATCTACCATAAATATTCTAGAGAAAAGTCTTAAGCTATAATTTTCACAGAGGTTCAAGTCCTTTGTAGAAACTAAAAGAGCATCAGGTTAATCAATGAAAGGAATGAAGGAATTTTACGTATTTTAACAAAGACGTCTCCTCTTGTGAAATTCTCTATACTGGATGCCCCTGTGCAGATTTGTCCTTGGCATTAGAATGAGTTACAGCTCATCTCTTCCAAGGGGAACAGTATTTCCAATCCTCTGGGTTCAATGGGGTTAAGCTGGGAACAGCTTAACAGATTATACAGTATTACTAAGTGCATACTGCTCTCCATCTGATTGCTTTTCAATCAGAACCTTACATCTTTTGCCAGATATAAAATCAGCTTATATAAAAGAGCTTTCAAATACAAAGCCAATGAAATATTTTTTTCTTGGTCTTAATGCAATACTTATTTTATTATGAAATCCAAACTTGCTATAATCAACATGAACAAAGTATATTCTGTGCTTCTGTAATATGTAATATAAATAAAGTATATGACTTTTTATTAAACTGTAAAATATGCAAATACAGTATCACCTTAAATTAGAAAAAAGTCATGGGGTATTTTATATGTTGAAAATTATGTTGTGTGATTACAGACAGTCTCTAGCTCAAGTCCCAGGAGTAATGGAGAATGCATAGTATGGTATGTGTATGAACACATGGAGGGGAAATTGTGTAGGAGAGAGAATGGAAGAGGGAGTAAACAATGGACAACAGGTAATAACCTTCCTAATATCCAAGTTGGTGGTTGGAAAATATCTACAAGTATTTTGGAATTGATTTAGTAGTCAAGTTGCCTACATTCAATCAAAATCAAGCTATAGTGCTAATGTATCTGAGGTCTCAAATTACTTCGTGTCAGAGTATCAACATCCTCAATTATTAAAAAATAGTAATATGATTGGATTTTGTTTAAAAAAATAAATTTTCAGATAAGCTGAGTATACTATATACATGGCACAATTTTAATCTCTACATGTTTGTCATATTTTAAAGTACTGGCTAAAGTATAAATAAAAATGGGAAAGGCAAATTAAATAGAATTAGATGCTTGAAATTGTTTTTGAAAAGCATTAAGTTCATTATTCACCCATTACTCGTTGTGTACCTACCATCTGGCAAGTACAGGACTCTAAGTTGTAGATGAATATGTGAGAGTTGAGATGAACTGTAGGTGAGAAAGAAGGGAGAGGAGTTAGCTAGGTGTTGAGTTGGACTCTCAAACCTGTAACAAATCACAGAATGTAGTAAGAGCAAGTGCTCTACTCATCCCAAAAGAATAGCACTCACAACTATGCTGTAATTTTAGGTGATTTAATTTATAACCAGTAAAATAAAAAGTATTATAGCTAATAAAGATGTTTATTAGCGTTTCTGATTGTATTTATATAAGTATATTTACATATATACACAAATATTTATATTTATCGAGCATGCCATACTTATAATTTTAGGAGTATTAAGGTAAAGTAATATAAGTTAAGTTAAGGTCAATTTAAAGAAATATTGCACAATAATATAATTAGGTGTAGATGCCAAAAACAAAGATGTTAAAATTACTGAACATGGGAAAATTTAAGAGAAGCTAAATCCAACATTTGTGCTTTCACTCCTAAATTCATGGTCTCTTCCATGATTCTGTAATTTTTATATTAGACTATAGAACAGTTCTCTAGATCAAGGGTTGAATTATCTATATATACACACACATATCCCAGGCCAACGTTCTCTCAACAGATGGACTCTCAAGCAATTAAAGTGTGGACCGTAAATAATCCTAAAATCTTCATGAGAAAAAATAATGATACAAGAGATAGAGTGAAAACAACCACCGCTTGCTTATTGAGCATCTACTCTGTTCCATGCTCTATGCTTAACATTTCTATATAACCACCACCAGAGGTAGGGTGTTTTATTACCTAAAAGAAAACTAACATGGATAAATTATAAGAAATTTTAACATTGAGGACACAGAAGTAAGTGAACTGAGTTTCTATCACCTTGTTACTAACTTACTTTCCATCTGTGGTATAGTTTCTCCCTTAAATCAAAAATTTATAAATGTCTCTCTCTAAAACATGAGATCTATGAAATCAAACCTAGCAGAGACTGTAGTGACATAAGGGTTACTGGTTTTTACAAAGGCAGTTGGAAGATTGTAAACACTACTGAAAAGACTGTTCTTCTCCAGAGATATTTGACAGGAAGGTAGAAGGCTGCAGCAATGTGACATTGACTCTGGCAACTGAAAAGTCCAAGTTCCTGCTTTACCTCTCAGACTGTCTACCATAGCAGACACCCATTTACTAGGGCACCCCAGGCTCAGAAATGACTTCTGAGAACTCTTTGGGTTTTAGGCTATTTTATCAATCCTTCTAAAATTGTCCAGAATATACGTACTTAACCTAGACAAAACAAACCTTAAAGTATAACAACGCAAATAGAATAATGGATAATCTGGTCTATAATTGTAGATTTTTTTGAGACCGAGTCTTGCTCTGTCACCCAGGCTGGAGTGCAGTGGTGTGATCTCAGCTCACTGCAACCCTCCGCCTCCCGGATTCACGCCATTCTCCTGCCTCAGCCTCCCTAGTAGCTGGGACTACAGGCGCCCGCCACTACGGCCGGCTAATTTTTTATATTTTTAGTAGAGAAGGGGTTTCACCGTGTTAGCCAGGATGGTCTCGATCTCCTGACCTCATGATCCACCCACCTCGGCCTCCCAAAGTGCTAGGATTACAGGTGTGAGCCACCAAGCCCGGCAACTGTAGATGATCTTAGCAGTAGGAAGTAGGAGACAAAAGAGGACAGAAAAAGTGCATATGCTCTTCTTTAGATTAACTTTAACACCACGTTAGAGAATCATGAGCTTATGCACTGATCTTATGTATTTTCAAAAAAAATTTAGGGTGACCTCTAAAAGAAAACTGGAGCATGTAACTTTCAAACAGCCAGAGGAAGTTTTTTTAACAGATGTAATTAAAACAATCCACAAAAGGCAAGCAAATAAGGAAAGTACGGAAGAAGGAAATGGAAAAACATAAGATAGAAAATAAATCCAGGGTGAATATACTCATTCCTTAAAGAATGACATGGGAAGTCCTACATGGACAGAAACTGAATAGTCACCAGCCTTCAGTCAACATCAACTGGCAGACATGAGTAAGCAAACCTGCAGAGGATTATAGCATCGAACTTTTGAGTCTTGCAGATGTCATGGGGCAGACAGAAGTTTGCCCTCTTGCTCTACACAAATTTCTGACCCATAGAATCCGTATAAAATGATTTTTAGTGTCACTAAACTTTGCAAAAATGTAGTATGTAGTTATAGCAACTGAAATACAGACACATATGTATACAAAAGTAGTCATAATGCAAATGGGTAAAAAATTATAAGCAATTATTGAAGCCTGGTAAAGGGTAGAGAAGAGTGAATTTTACTATTTGTAATTTTTTGTAGAGATATGAGCTACATCAAAATTTAAAGTATACTAACACCCAAGCTGAAAGCCAAATCAGAAAGGCAATCCCACCCACACAATAGCCACGAAAACAATAAAATACATAAGAATTCAGCTCACCAGAGGTAAAAGATCTCTACAATGAGAATTTCAAAACACTGCTCAATGAAATCAGAAAACAAATGGAAAAACATTCCATGCTCATGGATATGAAGAATTAGTATCATTAAGATGGCCATGCTGCCCAAAGCAATTTAGATTCAGTGCTATTCCTATCAAACTACAAATGAGTCTTTACAGAGCTAGAAAAAACTATTTCAAAATTCACATAGAAACCAAAAAAGCCTCCTAATAGCCAAAGCAATCCTAAGCAAAAGGAATAAAGCTGGGAGCCTCATATTACCTGACTTCAAAATATATTACAGGGCTACAGTAACCATAATAAGCAAGGTAGTGGTGAAAAAACAAAAACAAGCAAAAGAAGAAAAAAAAAACAGGCACAGACCAATGGAATAGAATAAAGCCCAGAAATAAGGCTACACACCTACAACTATCCAATCTTTGACAAAGCTGACAAAAGTAAGCAATGGGAAAAGACTTTCTATTCAACAAATGGTGCTGGGATAACTGGCTAGCCATATACAGAAAACTGAAGCTGAATGCCTTCCTTACACTATATAAAAATCAACTCAAGATGGATTAAAGACTTAAATGTAAACTCAAAACTATACAAATCCTGGAAGACAACCTAGCCAAAACCATCCTGCACATAGAAATGGGCAAAGATTTTATGACAAACACCAAAAGCAATCGTGATGAAAGCAAAAATTGACAAATGAGATCTAATTAAGAGTTTCTGCACAGCAAAAGAAACTCAGTAAATAGACAACCTATAGAATGGGAGACAATATTTGTAAACTATGCATTTGACAAAGGTCTAATATCCAACATCTTAAATTCACAGGAGAAAAAAATTAAATGGGCAAAAGATATGAAGACACCTTTCAAAAGACATACATGTGGCTGACAAGCATATGAAAAGCTTAATATCACTATTAGAGAAATGCAAATTAAAACCACAATAAGACACCATTTCATGCCAGTCAAAATAGCTATTACTAAAAAGCAAAAAAACAACAACAACAAAAAACAGATGCTGGCAAGGTTGCAGGGAAAAGGGAACACTTACATACTATTGATGGGAGTATAAATTAGTTCAGCCATCTTGGAAAGCAGTATGGCAATTCCTCAAAAAACTAAAAGCAGAACTACCATTCAACCCAGCCATCCCATTACTGGGTTTATACCCAGAGGAATATAAATCATTCTACCATAAAGTCATATGCATGTAAGTGTTCATTACACAGCTATTCACAATAGCAAAGACGTTGAATCAACCTAAATGCCCATGAATGACAGATTGGGAAAAGAAAATGTGGTGTATATGAATCATGGAATACTATGCAGCCATAAGAGTAATATCATGTCTTTTGGTGGAAGATGGATGGAGCTGGAGGCCATTTTCTTTAGCAACCTAACATGGGAACAGAAAAACCAAATACCACATGCTCTCACTTATACGTGGGAGCTAAATGATGAGAATCGTTAATGCAAAGAAGGAAACAGACACAGGGGTCTGCTGCTGGAGGGTGGAGGGTGGAGGGTGGGAAGAGCCAAAAGGTAACTATTGGGTACGTACTGGGCTTAATGCCTGGATGATGAAATAATCCGTACCACAAACCCCAGTAACACAAGTCTACATGTGTAACAAACCTTCACATGTACTCCTGAATCTAAACAAAGGTTTAAAACAAATGCAGAAATTTAAAGTTACTGATAGAGACAGAAGAAATAGACATAGGTAATAGGATGAAAGGGTATACATATGCCTGGAAATTGTTTTAATGAGGAAAACAGATGCAGGAGGGACAAACGTGATCAGATAAATAAGAGGAAATGTTAATTTCCTTGACACATTAGAGTGAAACAGTAAAATACCAAAGACAAAAAAGCAACCAGAGAAAAATAGGTTAGCTAAAAAAGAAATGACAAAGTGACCAGAATTTCTAAATAGTAGCAAAGAGGATAATGAAGTATCTTCAAAGTGTAGGAAAACAAAACAAAACTCAGCCAGACTTTTTTTTTTAAGAATGAGGGTGATATAAAACATATTTGATTAAATGTACCTTTACTGAAGGAAATTCTAATTGATGCACTTCAAGGAAAAAAAAAAAAAAAAAAGACTCCAGAAGGAGTCTCATAGGAAGAAATGGTAAGCAAAACAAATGCTAAGCATGTTTTAAACTGTGGTAGACATGGTGATGCACTCCGAGTCCCTTTCAAGGAAGGGCTGCTTACTGGATAGCAGTCAGAAACAGCTTTATTCTATCAGCCCCTTCAGAGTGCCTCACGTTAAGCAAAGAACTTTGCTCAAGGTCAAAGAACAGCCCACACCTGATGATCAAGGCAGGAATACAATGGCCCAGTCATTTTGGCCAAAATTGGGACAACTCTAGCTGACCATGTTTGCTCCCAGTGGGGACAGCCAGGGCCCTGCATTACAGCCTAACTTCTCCCTCTACCCTTTTCTGCTTCCCTTCCTTCCCCTTCTGCAGGTGTTGATCCCAAGGACACTCCCCCTAAAAAGCCTCCTTCACTCTAAAAATATAAGAGGACGGGAATGACGGGAATGACGGGAATGACGGGAATGACGGGAATGACGGGAATGACGGGAATGACGGGAATGACGGGAATGACGGGAATGACGGGAATGACGGGAATGACGGGAATGACGATAGAAAGATGGATGGAGGAAAGGAAGAAAGGAGGGAAAAAGAGGGGAGAGAGAGAAGGAAAGAAATAGAAAATCAATTAAAAATAAATGCAAAATGAGAACACTGCTTATCAAAACTTGTGAGATATAAGTCCAAGCAATAATCTGTGGAAGATACCCTCAGTTGTACTTGCTGCAAATCAAGAAAAAAAAATTAGTTGAAAATCTTAACAGCTAATTCTTAAAAAGTAAAGAAATGGAATAATTAAAGTAGAAATAATGACAATATAGCCAAAAGCCACATTTTAAAAAGCTGGATAAAATAATCCTTACCTGTGGGATCAAAATAAAAAAATAAAAACATTAATACATAATACAAAAGAAAACTGCAGACATGAAAATATATTTCTAATAGTAATAAAATTCGATGTACCACCCATTAAATTTGATTTTACCTTTAAAAATCTGTATAAATATGTACTGTCAAAATTATGCCAATCCAATGAAAAAATTCTGAATATATCAATAATCAAAAAACTGCAAAATGTTCAGATGAGGCCGGGCGCGGTGGCTCAAGCCTGTAATCCCAGCACTTTGGGAGGCCGAGACGGGCAGATCATGAGGTCAGGAGATCGAGACCATCCTGGCTGACACGGTGAAACCCCGTCTCTAACTAAAAAATACAAAAAACTAGCCAGGCGAGGTGGCGGGCGCCTGTAGTCCCAGCTACTGGGGAGGCTGAGGCAGGAGAATGGCGTGAACCCAGGAGGCGGAGCTTGCAGTGAGCTGAGATCCGGCCACTGCACTCCAGCCTGGGGGACAGAGCGAGACTCCGTCTCAAAAAGAAAAAAAAAAATTGTTCAGATGAAGGAAGAAGGCTTAGTTTTAACAAATCTTCAAGAAACAATTTCTATGTAAATAAACTTTTTTCTGAGTATAAAATAGAAACCTTCTTAAAGCATTCTTTAAGGTATTTCACAATTCTTATGAAGCCCAAAGATAGCTCAAAACAAGGAGGCTAACTTAAAAACATAGGTACAAAATTAATAATCAAATTATAGGTACATCAAAATCCGAAGTGCAGATTTTTAAAAATCTTGACCAAGAAATGCTAGGGTGGTTCAAGGTAGCCAAACTATTAATGTAATTAGTTATATTATACTAAAGCATCAAAAAAAAGGAATCATGTCAAGAAAAAGCTTAATTTGTTAAAAACTTTCTTAGTAAAATACACTCACATCCATAATGCCAGCACTTAGGCAGGCTGAAGCAGGAGGTTTGCTTGAGGGCCAAGAGTTTGAAGCCAGCCTGGGCAACAACAAGAGACCCTATCTCCACTTTTAAAAAAATTAATGCATGGTGGTGTGTGTCTGTTGTTCCAGCTACTTAGGAGGCTGAGGGAGGAAGATCAATTTGAGCGCAAGAGATCAAGGCTTCAGTGAGCTGTGATTGTGCCACTGTACTCTAGCAGCCTGGGCAACAAAAGCAAGACACTGACTCAGTAAATAAAATTTGGTAAAATATAAATTGAAAGCCCTAAACAAGATGGAGTAATTTTTTTTAGATGGAGGGTTGGAGTGCAGTGGTATGATGTCGGCTCACTGCAACCTCCAACCACCAGGTTTAAGCGATTCTCCTAGGTCAGCCTCCAGACTAGCTAGGATTACAGGCACCCACCCTCGCCCGGCTAATTTTTTGTATTTTTAGTAGAGACAGGTTTCACCATGTTGGCCAGGCTGGTCGCAAACTCCTGACCTCAGGTGATTCACCCACCTCTTGAAATTTAGTAACTATCATATTTCTAGCAACACTGCCTTACAAACTATATTAGAAGTCCCCAGTGTGATGAGACAAGAGAAAAAAAAATTACAAAGAGGTGAATACCATTATTTATGGAAGAA